>NC_083737.1:3873218-4476968 GCF_028564815.1 Eubalaena glacialis | reverse complement strand
TTCCCAAAGACTGTATCCAATGTTTCTCCACCGTTGGGTGGGTTCACAGTCACATAGGTTTTCTTATATACATTTTCTGGTCTGCACAATTGTTATATTTCCCATGGGGGCAAGGCAGGGAACAGAAGAAGAAAAAAAACACAAATTAGCATTTTTGTGTTGTACATTGATCATGTGAGTTTGGTTAATGTCACTCCATTACTGAACGGTTCACTCAGTCTTAATTTTGAGTTACAGAGTCAAGACTAGATCTTGCATCATGATTGAACCCATCCAGATGAGATTTTTGGGCTCTTCAGTCATCTCCTGGTAACCTCCTTGTTAATAGTTCTGTATAGGCTAGGTCTGCTGTGTAACAAGTGACCCCAACCTTAGCAACCTAAAAGAACAAGCGTTTATGACATGTGGGGGAGAAATCTGGGCGTGGCTTACTGAGTACCCTTCTCAGCGTCTTACGAAACTACAATTGAGGTGCCATCCAGGCTGTGTGTACTTTTTCTGGAATTCAGGGTTCCCTTCCAAGCTCACGTGCTTTTTGGCAGAATTCAGGTCCTTGAGGTTGTAGGACTGAGCTATCATCAGGGCTGTTCTTGGCTCCCTCGAGCATGTAGCTATGGCATATAGCTCTATCCATGTAGTTCACAATATGGTACCTCACTCTTCAAAGCGGGTAGGAGAATAACCTCTCACTCAGACAGTTAAGACAGAGTCCCATATCACATAATCTAATCATAAGGTGACGTTTCATCCCTTTTGCTGTATTCTCTTGGCTAGAAGTGAGTCACAGTTTCTACCTGCAGAAAAGGGGAGGGGAAGATACAAAGACATGGCTCACTGGGAGTCGATGTGGAGTGGTGGGGGGCTGCCACAGGTTTCCTCTGTATGGCTTTTCTCCATGGATTTCTGGTCAAATGGCAATGCTCAACCACCGTCGGGTCATTAAGAGGACTGCATTAAATGGCATATGCAAAACCACAGGTCCATCATACATTGTGAGTCACATTCTTCTCTCAATTTCCATGCGAGTTTTTTTTCTCAGGATCCTATATTAGCCAGTTAGGAAGGGTATACCAAATATTGCTAGGAAATAGAAAACTGAAGTAACCTCTCACATGTACGCCCTTCCCCACACCTGACAAAATTTGGAAGAAGGCCACTCAGGCAAACCTCAATTGTAGTGGGAAAAAAAATTAAAGTGGCGACACCCTTCTGTTTGATTTAGCACGTCGTCCCAGGTAATGAAACGCTATTCCATTTCTTGTGTGAACTGTCAAATCACACATCCTTATCTCTGGCGTGTTAGGCTCTCGTTTGTTGGATTCCACGTAGCATCCCAGCACCATGAACAAATCTTATTTTTTGATGTGCATGATATACACAGTTTATAAAGTGAGATTGTCACTGTTTATAGCACTGAAGAATCCGTGCAGAAGAGGAGAGATCAGCATCCATATGTTAATTTAATGCCATTCTTTAATGCTAGCTTTATTTATTTTGCCTCAAATGAATCTGCTATCCGGTACACAGGTTTTTTTTCCCCCTCTAAGTAAGTGCATCTTACATTGTGAATAATAAAAAAGGTCATTTAAATCTGCACCAGTGGTGACCTTGCTGTCCCTTGATTCTGTAGCCGAAACCCAACTGGATTATAGTCAAGGACAAACATTATTTTGTTATACAGAGGCCGCTGAAACTGCAGACTCAATTTGGGCAATTATAGGAGCGTCGTATGTGTCGGCCAGGTCGTAATTAAAGTTGGGATGTCCTTGGTTTCAGACTCTTCTCCTACTGTCCGTTGTCCTCAGAGTTTGTTCTTGAGGATTTTACGTGCCAATGCGTGTAGCATGGATTAAGAATGCTACCCCAACTGTGTAAATGTTACTGTCTAGTTCCTATTAGCGGTGATGGACTTGAGGTGGAAGCTTCAATTAACAGAGCCAGGTCATTTAAATACAGAAGGACATTTGAAATCCAGCACATCCACCATTATTCGACATGTATCCAAAACCCTCATTAGTGCGCTAAGACCAAGAAACTCGGTGTACCTGTCACTCAAGAGCATGGTCCCTTGCACCCTCTCCACCACCAAGTACACTGCATTGCCCAAGGAAGGAATTCTTCCCATTAATTGCACCTGGGTTTCCCAGGCTCCACCCATAGGGTCTTAAAATGGATTCCCATGACTAGGGATCAACTCCTTGCTTTCCTTACGTTCCATAATTGGTTTGCAGCAATTCTACTTGTGCCCAAACTTTCTTCCACTTCCACTGGAGTTCAAAGATGTTTCAAGGTTATCCATACACTAATCCTTTGTGGACAGCCCATAACTACTCTACATGCAGAGTTGCTTGTGGGTGCCATTGCTTTTGGACCTGCAAGCAAGCTGGCTTTCTCTGGTCCTTGCTACTATCAGGGACCACCTTAGGACATGCATCCTTGGATGAGACCCAATTCTATTGAGTTTTTCAGAAGCCTCAATTTGCCAAAACAATTCGATAGTCCATGCATAACTGATGATATTCACTCTACTGAGCTACCCTTTACCAATATGAGCACTGTAGCGGCTCGGTAAAAATACCTGAGTCTTATAGATTGTTAATGAAGAATAATGCTTTGGTATTTTGCATGGTGGTACCCTTTTCTGTGTCCTGCTCCACCCTAGGATTCCCTGAGAGACTCGCTTATGAGTCTCTGGATGCAAGACTCATGGACAAAACAAGTGTCAGACGTCACAATCCAGAGAGAGCTGGCCTCAGTGACCGAAGCATTAAACCTGACCGTGCTTCTTCTCATTAAGTCAGTTTCTTTCTAGGGACCCTTTTCTGGTCACTTTCACATATTCCTCTTGTGTGTCAAACACATCCCGACGTCGGATACAAACACACCTGGGTCTGAAGGACACACCCATGCAACATGGAAGGTTGACAGCATTACTGGATTTTCTGGTCTGCATGTCCAAGAGTTTCCATCGTGCCCAAGTGAATATTTTGGGCACCAATCATTTCGTTGCGGGTCAACAGTCATGACACAAAAAAGTGATGCTTCACGGATCATGGGGTAGAAACTCAAAGGAAAACATTTTAACAGAAACCATGTTCTGCTTCATCTGTGTAATGAACAGAACACTATTTCCTAAGGCTATGTTTCAGATCAGATGCTAATAACAAATGAAAAAATGTTACTTCTGTTTTGGGGTGGGGGGGATGCTGGTGGCTGTGTAGGTGATAAATGAATCTGTTGTTGCCCTTCCCTCTTTCTTTATATCTCCAAGAGCGAATTCAAGGTCTCATTTACCATGCACAAGACATATGGGTAATGGTTAATTGGGGTGAATAAATTATAGGAATTACATCTACATTCAGGTCTCAGAAGGTTCCGGTTTTTCTTCCATGGAAGCATCTGACCTCCTGCTCCCCTAATTATCTACTTGGCCTCGGTTAGTTAATTGGATGAAGATGTCAGAAGAGCTTAAAACCGAAACACTATTCCTAACTTGGCTTATCTCATCCTCATTAATTTTTAGAAGCATATTTCAAAGTCAGAAATACTATCATCTTCCTGTTTTTGAAATATAGCTGGAGAGAAGAAAGACTAGTGTTGGGTTAGAATCAGACTTCTTGGAAACGGGCAGGGGCCCTAAAAGCAATGTCTTGAATATCTGCGCATTTAACAAATGCGTATTTTTTACTGAGCGTTTCCTTAATGGGGCATGGCAGATTGGATTTGACTGTACTCTATTTTTCTTTAGGGTGAAGTTGTTTTTCTTGAGTTGCGGAGCAGTTGCTACGGCATTAAATCAGAGTTGCTGCAGCAGAACCGGGCACATATGGGCAATAAAAATACCCAGATTGGAGCTGATTGGGGTATCAAATTTTGGGAAGATGACCCAGGATGACAATATGATGGGTTTACCTTGCCTCAGAAAAGGAGATGTTGTTTCCCTCCTCTATAGGATGACATATTAACGAGAACACCGGCAGATGGGTTGGCTTGTTGGAGAGGAGGAATGGGGAAAGACTGTACCTTCAAGGACAAGTTAGAATGTTCCTTCTTTTTTCTTTTCTTTCTTCTTCTTTTTTTTTTTAAAGAGAAAGTGGGTAAATTAGACCTATCCCAAGTTATAGGGCAATTTGTGGGGCATTTGATTACAAAATAAAAGGGAGGGCAGAATGTTAGTTTACAATGTAGAATGCAATAGGATGGCATCGAACCTGCAACTCTCCACCTTTGTGGCTCCTCTACAAAATGCAATTTGGTAACCGAGACTGGGCAAGATGATTGTTTTCCTTCTTTGTTTCACATACTTCGGGCAATGTGGGCACAGCTGGATTATAAGTAAGAACAAATATTTGTGCTTTGCTGTGATTTACTGCCATCTGATCCAATAATGATATTTTAGAGCAGCTTTTTTCTACTCCCATCCTGAGGCAGTGTACGTTATCAAACAAAGCCACGTAGATCGACAGTGATTAAACAGCAAGCCGTACTATCCAAAGCAAGCTTTTCGCCATGTGTGAAAGTTATACAGTCCAGAACTTCCCTGTGTGCAGAGGAAACAAATTCAGTGCCCTCTGAGGCAAGAGACAAGAGGCACGGAGTCTTGCTGATTTCATGAATATTCTTGGCATAGAAAGGACGCAGTGTGGGTGCTGGATGTGAAAATAATTATGTAAATTCAGGATGCCAAGGATCTTGTTTAAACAAACTGTAGCCTCACAACCCCACCTCTAAAAGTGCCATCTGGTGTGAATAGCCCTGCTAGCATTTCTTTTTTTGGCCACACTGTGTGGCATGTAGGATCTTAGTTCCCCGACCAGGGATTGAACTTGCACCTCCTGCATTGGAAGCATAGAGTCTCAACCACTGGACTGCCAGGGATGTCCCCCCTACTAGAATTTTAAACCAAGGCAGTCTCTGATCTTTAGAAAGCTTCACCTTGGAGATAGGAGAAGATAATCAGGAGAAGAATTCTATAGAATCAGAATCACTCTTGCTCTGCTGGACTGAACACTGGGGGGCATCTGGTAGGCTCCCTAAAATATTTCACATTAAACTCTTGGGTTCAGGTGGTGGACGTACGTTACGATGGTCCCAGTGATGTCTTCCTCTTGGTGTTCACGCCTTTGTAGGATCCCTTCTCCTGAAGTGAGGGTAGGAGGTGCGATTTGCTTTTAATCTAGAGAATATGGCAAAGGTGAGAAGACATCACTCCTATGATTATTACATTACATTGTATTATATTACATTATATATTATATTATTATGTTATATTATATTATATTATGACTCCATCTTACAAACTCTCCCTCGACTCTTGTTCTCCTCGCTCACTTTGAAGATGCAAGTGCCATGTTGTATCGTACAATTGCAAGGGAATGTATTCTGTCAACAAACAGAGTTTGGAAGCAGAACTTTGCACATTTCAGCCCCCAGAGGAGCACTCGTCCCTGGTTGACCTCTTGATTTCAGCTTTGACAAAAATTCAGTTAAGCTGTGTCTGGACTCCTGACCCACAGACACTGTGAGATAATAAATGTGTGTTGTTTCAAGCCTCTACGTTGGGGGCACTTTCTTTTTGAGCACAGAAAATGAATATAGTCGTGCACAGCAGCAAAGCTGAACATCTGTTATTCCAGCTGACCCCAGGGGCTCTTGTCCAAGGTCCATTTTTTTCCATTGTATCTGTCACCAATGAATCTGTCGAAGTCAAGATCAAGTGACATCTTCATCAAGCCTTCCTCAACCCGCGTTGAGCTCTTCTGCATCCTGTTCTTGCTAACATTACCACACATGTGAGAATCTTGTAAAAATCCTCTTCAGTTTAATAGGAAATTCTATGATAATAGGAGGCTGCTTTCGTTCATGAGTTCGTCTTCATGGATTGAATCCTGTGTGCGTTTCTCCCAATATAAATCTTCCTTCCATGTGTGTATGGGTTATGCTGTAAATTTTCCAAATGGCTCAATCTCTCAGCTGACTTTGCAAGGTTGTCTTTTCTGATCTAGGTCTTCTACAAACTTCCTTAAAATGCTCCAGCAAGCACACTAGACCAGTGTCATTCTATAGGGAATTCCTTGCTGATACCCAGCCGTCATTAAACCCCACTATTACTTTTTCCAGTCACCATTGTGGAGAACATGGGGAAAAAAATGTTCATGGCCACAGTGGGTAAATATTTTTGCCTGTTAGTTCATGCTCTGTAATCTCACCTGCATATTCTGTGCAACTTGGCAATGTGTTCATTCACCTCTAATTGGACATTTTCCACATCATCTTTCACAAGTATACTTCATGAACATATCAAGCCTTCAAGCGGATTTTAACGCTTTCCTTAAAATAAAAAGCTCAACATCTTTAATGTGTAATTCACATAAAACAAATACAACAAAACCGCAACCTCTTAAAGTACACAGTTTGATGTGTTTTGAGGAATGTTTACCCAAGTTTAATCACGGAAACAACCAAAAATATACAATGTTTCCATCACTTTAAAATGTTCTCTTGTATTTCTTTGAAATTGTTTCCCTTCCACCCTCCTCAGTCTCTGGAAGCCACTGGTTTTGTTTTGTTTTTTTTGTTTGTTTGTTTTGTATCTAGTTTTGATTGTAGTCAGTCTTTTCTAGATTTTAATAGGAATGGAATTATGTACTTTGTGGGTTTTTTTCTGGATTTTTTCTTCATTGTTTAAAGTTAGTTTTGAGATGTGTCTTGTAGGTGCCATGCAGATGGCATCATCAACACCCCTGCAGTAAATAAGTGGTTAGGATGTCTAGACTAATGGTACCACATGCACCAGGGGTATGAAAGGATGTATTATTCACAAATGAAGGGCTGGTGACTTAGTTTTTTGTTGTTGTTGTTGTTGTTTTTTGTTTTTTTTTTACTGTTGTTACAGGGCATGGGCTGTGGTTTGCATAGTTCAAATTACCCTCTGGCAACAAGAGAACATACATAGTGGTGTTCTCAGAAGATTGCCCAATTGTAGGGTGCAAGTAGCAGGGATGTAATGAGGCTGGACTCATTGTTCAGACATCAACAGTGAAGCCTGACTTTTTACCAGATGCATCCAGATATTGTGTGTGAACCTATATGTGCCTTTTTATGGTTTGGTGGTAGATGGACAGATCACAAATTGGACGAGAACACACATAGTTTATCCTTGCAGCTGACCTTGAATGTTCACTTGATCCCCAGTGTTTGGCATTTTGAATAAAGTTGCTATCGATATTTGTGTACAAGTCTTTATGTGGACACACGTGTTCATTTCTCTTAGGAATGTTTCACTATGAGTTATGGAACTAGGTTGTATAGGAAAGGAAGGAATGGGTGATTTTATAAGAAATTGCCAAACTGTTTTCCCAAGTGGCTGTACCATTTTACATCCCCAGAAGCAAAAATATGAGTTCCAATTGCTCCACAGCCTCAGTGACATTTGATATTTGGGGATTTGTTTCTTGCTTTTAGACTTTCTGGTGGCTTAGCAATATCTCATTATAGAAATAATTTGTGTCTTCTTGGTATCTACAGAGATGGAGCATCTTTGCTACTGAGATGAATGCTTATTGGTCATGCTTATTGGTCATTCACATGACTTCTTTTGTGAAGTGTCTGTTCAAATAGTTTTGCCCATTTAAAAAAAAAATGTGTTTTTGGACTTCCCAAGTTGTAAGAGGTAATTATATATTTGGACTACACGTCCTTTGTGAGATTTATGTGTTGAAGTAGTCCTCATTCTGGAGACCTCCTTTCCATTACTTTAATGGTATCTACAGAAAATTAGAAGCCTTTACATTTTTGACGAATTCTAGTATTTCATTTTTGTTAATGGTTTGTGTTGTTTGTGTCCTAAGAAGCCATTGCCGTCCATAAGGTATTTTGTTTACGTGATCTACATGTCTTCGTGTTTGGATAGAATGTTTGTGTCCTCTGAAAATTTCATATATTGAAATCCTAACCCCCAAGGTGGTAATATTTAGAGATGGGTCTTTGGGAGGTGAGTAGGTCACAAGCGGGGAGGCCTAGGGAAATCACTGAGATGAATTTGTTTAAAAGTATAACTAGTAAGTTAATAGGGAGAAAACATTTAAACTAAAATACTCAATTCATCCAAAAGAAGGCAGGCAGGGGGGAGGGGGCAGAAAATACAGGACAAATAGAACAGATACAGGAAGATGGTAGAATTAAACTAATGGTGGTATTACTATAAATTGTCTAATATTCCAGTTAAGACAGAGATTGTCCAACAGGACACACAAAGTAAGAAGAACCCACACATTCTTTCTACAAGGAGGGCAATTTAAATATAACCCCAGAAGGGGTTAAAAGAAAACCATAGAAAAGGAAATCAGATGCAAATATTAATCGTGGGAAAATGGAGAAACTTTATTAACATCAGATGAAGTAGACTTCAGGCCAAGAATGAATAGCTGAGATAAAGAGGGAGATCTCTTTTATTGACATTGCCTATTAAACGCTCTGCAATTAAACCAAACCCTGTAAATCAGTGCAGCTACTGTGGAAAACAGTATGGGGGTTTCTCAAAAAAACTAAAAATAGAGTTACCATATGATCCAGCAATCCCACCCCTGGGCATATATCTGGAGAAAACCGTAATTCAAAAAGATACATGTACCCCAGTGTTCATAGCAGCACTTTTTACAATAGCCAAGACATGGAAGCAACCTAAATGTCCATTGACAGATGAATGGATAAAGAAGATGGGGTACATGTATACAATGGAATACTACTCAGCCATAAAAAAGAATGAAATAATGCCATTTGCAGCAACATGGATGGACCTATAGATTATAATACTAAGTGAAGTTAAGTCAGACACAAGAAGACAAATATCAGATGATATCACTTATATGTGGAATCTAAAAAATACAACAAACTAGTGAATATAACAAAAAAGAAGCAGACTCACAGACATAGAGAACAAGCTAGTGGTTACCAGTGGGCAGAGGGAAGGAGGGAGGGGGGAGGGACAAGAGAGGGGTAGGAGATAAAGAGGTACAAACTATTATGTGTAAAATAAATAAGCTACAAGGATATATTGTACAACACAGGGAATATAGCCAATATTTTATGATAATTATAAATGAAGTGTAACCTTTAAAAATTGTATAAAATTTTTTAAAATAATAAAGTGAAAAAAAGTAAACAAAACCCCCCTTTCTCAAATGCCAGAAACCTCTCCATCCACTTGATTCTCCATTGAAAACTCGTCGACTCGGAAGAACTATTTTTCTTGCCCTTCCTCAAATTGACTCTCTTTATTCTCTCACCGTCACATTCACATGCTCAGGAACTTAGGTCTACATTCTCTTCACATGTGCTTTTTCCAGAGCATCACTCGTTCAGCCTCTTCTAAAATGCCTGCTCCTCTGAAATTTACCTTTTGGCCATGACCCTCCAGTCTCCAGGTACTATGGACGCCCACCACTGGAGCTACTCTCCTTATATTTCCTGGAGGGCTTGCCTTTCTACTGCTCTGACATAGCCTAGAATCCTTTCATCATGTTGTGCTTTTTAGGTCCAGACTTTCTGGTCCTCACAGTTGAGAAGCTGGCTATCCTCGTGCCTTCACAGATGCAGGCATTAGCATCACCCAGGAAACTGATGGAGACGTTAGATAAGAAGGGTCTTAGGCATCAAGCCCAAACTATAATGCCTCTTTGGGGACATTTTCCCCTAAGGATTGGTTCTGTCCATCTGTGATAATCCTGGGCATTGCTTTTCTTCTCCAGCTCCCCATGGAATTCCAACATGCAGCTGGGATGGATCGCCATGAGTGTAGAGCTTTCTCACCAACCTGCAAGCCATCAAACACATCCGACTTCCAACCCATCCCTTCTCAGATGCTCTCCCTACTAGAAAAGAGTCTTGGGGACATATTTTAGGGGGAGCAAATGTCAGCACTTAAATTGGTAGAATTCAGTCACTGCATACAGTTTCTGGCTCTGCGGAAGGTCGTCAAAGTTTTGTTCTAGTATTTTCATGATCACCTCTACTAGGCAGCTCCTGATGTAACAGAGAAGAATAAACCTGACTCCCTCTTCATGTATTCCATTAGCTCTAACCTTCGTGGTCTGTTGTCTGTGCTTAGTCAGGCTGGCTCTGCACCTTTTGTAAAAGATCGTTGCCTAGAGCCTGAAATATACATGACAGCACGTTGTCAAGGCTCTGCCTCCCAGGCTTGACCTTTAAAGGCATAATAAAAAGTTGCAGAACAGAAAATAACATTTGTCGTGTTGGAGGTTTATAGGAACATCGTGATCAGAGTTCTGTGGACAGCTGCAAAAACAATGGATTCTTGCACCAAGAAGTTTGCAGCGACCAGCCACACCCCCAAAGAAGCCTGAACTTGACCTCAAGTAGGATAGTTCTTTGGGACACTAGTCCTCCACCTTCTCAGTCTGCTGGCTTTTCTAAATAAAGTTGCTATTCCTTTGCCCCAGCACCTCATGGCTTGATTTATTTCCCTGTCCTATGGCAAGCAGTTCGAGCTTGGACTCAGTAACACCTACTCTGCTTATAGACGCAGTTAACCCTGACCTTGAACTCAAACTTAATAGGGTCAAACACAGGAATGTTAAATTTTTTCTATGACTTTTTTTTTTTTTTTTACAATAGGTCCTTGTTGGTTATCTATTTTATTTTACTTTTTAATTAATTAATTAATTAATTTCGTTTTGGCCGCGTTGGGTCTTCGCTGCTGTGCGCAGGCTTTCTCTAGTTGCGGTGAGCGGGGGCTGCTGTTTGCAGTGCGCGGGCTTCTCATTGCCGTGGCTTCTCTTGTTGCACAGCACGGGCTCTAAGAGCACGGGCTTCAGTAGTTGTGGCGCGTGGGCTCTAGAGTGCAGGCTCAGTAGTTGTGGTGCATGGGTTTAGCTGCTCCGTGGCATGTGGGATGTTCCCGGACCAGGGACCCAACCCGTGTCCCCTGCATTGGCAGGCAGATTCTTAACCACTGTGCCACCAGGGAAGTCCGGTTATCTATTTTAAATACAGTAATGTGTGCGTGTCAGTCGCAAAGTCTCAATCTATCCCTTTTCCCCTCTCCCCCCCAATAATCAGAAATTCATTCTCTAAGTCTGTGAGTCTGTTTCCGTTTTGTAAATAAGTTCATATGTATTTTTTTTATATTCCGCATGTAAGTGGTATCATATATTTGTCTTTCTCTGTCTGACTTACTTCACTTAGTATGATAATATCCAGGTCCATCCATATTGCTGCAAATGGCATTATTTCATTCTTTTTTATGGCTGAGTAATCTTTCATTGTGTATATGTACCACATCTTTATTCATTCATTTGTTGATGGACATTTAGGTTGCTTCCCTGTCTTGGCTATTGTAAACAGTGCTGCAGTGAACATTGGGGTGCAGGTATCATTTCAAATTAGGGTTTTCTCCAGACACATGCCCAGGAGTGGGATTGCTGGGTCATATGGTAGCTCTAATTTTAGTTTTTTTTAAGGAACCTCCATGCTGTTCTCCATAGTGGCTGCACCAGTTTACATTCCCACCAACAGTGTAGGAGGGTTTTCTTTTCTCCACACCCTCTCCAGTGTTTATTGTTTGTAGATTTTTTGATGATGGCCATTCTGACTGGTGTGAGGTGATACCTCATTGTAGTTTTGATTTGCATTTCTCTAATGATTAGTGATGTTGAGAATCTTTTCATGTGCCTTTTGGCCATCTGTATGACTTCTTTGGAGAAATGTCTGCTTAGGTCTTCTGCCCATTTTTTGATTGGGTTGTTTGTTTTGTTGATATTGAGCCGCATGAGCTGTTTGTGAATTTTGGAGACTAATCCCTTGTTGATCACATCGTTTGAGAATATTTTCTTCCATTCTGTGTGTTGTCTTTTTGTTTTGTTTGTGATTTCCTTTGCTGTGCAAAAGTTTTTGAGTTTAATTAGGTCCCACTTGTTTATTTTTGTTTTTATTTCCATTACTCTGGGAGATGGATCAAAAAAGATCTTGCTGTGATTTATGTTAAAGAGTGTTCTGCCTATGTTTTCCCCTAAGAGTTTTATAGTTTCTGGTCTTACGTTTAGGTCTTTAATATATTTTGAGTTTATTTTTGTGTATGGTATTAAAGAATGTTCTAGTTTCATTTTTTTACATGTAGCTGTCCCGTTTTCCCAGCACCATTTATTGAAGAAACTGTGTTTTCTCCATTGTATAGTCTTGCCTATTTTGTCATAGATTAATTGACCATAGGTGCTTGTGTTTATTTCTGGGCTTTCTGTCCTGTTCTATTGATCTGTATTTCTGTTTTTGTGCCAGTACCATATTGTCTTGATTACTGTAGCTTTGTAGTATAGTCTGAAGTCAGGGAGCCTGATTCCTCCAACTCCGTTTTTCTTTCTCAAGATTGTTTGGCTATTTGGGGTATGACTTTGATTTCAAAATATTAGCGAATGATAATACAGACTGCTCCTCATGGTCTGTTGATTTGTGAGAAAATGCCTTTGTCTAAAGTACTTGATATTTTTAAAAATAGTGTATGCAAAGTTTAAAGCATCATAGACCCTAACTATTGTGCAAATATTGTTTGGAAAAATTAGTGCAAATAGCACACTTCCAAACTTTGATTCTCTAGTGTCAGAATCTGATTTGAGTGTTCTCGTGGAGTGATACAGGGAACAGGTGCTCTCAGGAGGAACCCATAAGAGATCAAAGGATACAGGATAAGATGGATGGAGAAGCCAAGGATCCTTTCCTGCCTAATCCCAGGGGAGCTCTGGAATATAAGTAACGCCAGAGGGTTCTTCTCACCCAGGAGAATGGAGCTGGTCCACCTCTGCATCACTTAGCCATTACTGGCTAGCAGTTGTCCCTGGGTGTGTGTGGTGGGGTGTCATCTTCCAGGCATCTCCACGTGAGGCGGAGACAAAGATGATTCTGTGCAAAAGTGCAGGCATAAACCATAGCAGCCAACACCAGAGCATCCCTGTAAAGGCAACCTTTGTGGGAACAGCTGCATCCACCCGCATGAAGACAGTCTATAAAACCCTCTGTAAGTGCTCTCTTGACTCTAATAAAACGCCATTTATATCCTGCGCTTCGTCCTTCTTCAGGCCACTTCATTGTCTGCCTCCTGTACCTTAGCTTTTGGCTGCGAGTTTGTCACAAGCAATTAATTTTTGTCTCTGAAGTAACCCCGTTGAATTCACCAAGGAGCCACGAGGTTCGGCTGAGTTTCTGCCTCACAATTAATGCACAGGTTTTTAATGGGTTTATAATCTGCTTCCTCTCAAGAAGAAGAAGAAAAAAACACTTACTGAAAGCTCCTGCACCTATTCAACCCATTCATGATATTTTTAAGTCTTACGGAAGGATAAAAGTTAACATAGAAATAGAAATTGCCAAGTGTTTTATTTTTAATCTATATACATGTTGCACCTCTAAAACCTCTCATCTCTACTTGGTCCTTACGTCCTTTACTAAATAGAAGAACATACAAGATGAAAAAGAAGAGGATTTGACGATGGATAGAATCTTGATTTCAGGATTTTTACTTATCATTGGCACTTGGGGATTTTCTCCACTAAAGTAATGTCTCCTCATTCTTTGCTGTGAGACTTTTTCTCCCGTCATGCTTAGGAAACCCCATGATGATACACATCCCTTGTTTTGTTTTTATACTCATTTTCTCCATGTAATAACTTATTTGAGTTGTATATATTTAAATTGTAGGTTGCTATGAATATTACACCAGACTGGTAGTTCTCAGATTTTGCAGTTCGTAAGAATTTACTGGGTGGAGACTTTAACGTGCAGATTCTGTGGCCCCATGTCCAGATGTACTGGCTCCATCCGTTTGGGTAGAACCCAGAAACGTGCATGTTCAACAGAAATTATAAGGCAGGTAGCCCATGGTCCAGAGCCTGAGAATTGCTAAATGTGACTGGTTCCAAAGAGGCAGAAGATTGGCTGATATTTTTGCATTTCCTCATGCTCCTTAGCCAATACTTTGCATCAGATGGGTGCTCAGAAATATTTTTAACTGTAAACTGACCACAGGTGGTCAGTGGTTCCCACATTCTTATGAAGCCATCTAACACAAACATGCAGTTGAAGCCTTGAACTTCAAATTTGAAAGTAAAGGTCTGGGTTAGGTTTTCATACCTCTTTGGAAGTATGGACTAGGTGCATCTACTGCTTTATTACCTTCTCTGAACTCTTAGCCACCTTGGGGCTTGTGTAATTTTGTAATAAGTGATAATATGGCAATCACTGTTATGCAGAATTTTCACACTTCAGTCTTACTATTCTCAGCACTGTATTTTATCGAATGGATTGCCAGCTCATGGATAACTGCTTACACTGCCTGGAGCACACATCTGTGCTCCCACAACGTTGCCAAGCAAACTCCTATTCATCCATCAAAACCCTCACTACATGTCACCATCCCTGGGAAATTTTTTTCTTGTATCTCTTTATCAGTTCCTGTGAAAATCTTTCTTGATTCTGTACTGTCTCTGTATTTTAAGCATTTCTGTGAATTTACATGTCACATTCTCATTGAATATGCATATGATTACCTCCCTCTTAGCCTGGGAGATACACTGCAGATAGAGATCATATGTTTATTTTTTGTTTGTTTGTTTATGTATTTATTTAGTCATTCACTTATTCACTCCTCTAATTTTCAGTGATTGGCATATGGCCTGAAACATGGCAGAAAAAATGTAGTTGAGTTTATCTAAATTATATTGCAGCGGTTCACCAAATACTTTGGAGTGATGTTGTCTCATAGGGGACATTTGGCAATGTCTGGAAATAGTTTTGGTTGTCACAGCTTGGAGTGTGGGTGCTATTGGCATCTAGTGGTGAGGGGCCTGGGGTGCTGCTAGAAATCCTGCAGTGCACAGGACAGGCTCCAGAGCAAAGAACCATCGTGTCCAGAATATCACTAGCGCCCAGGTTGAGAAACCCTGATTATATTAAATGCTCCCCGATGGCGAGTTCTGTCATATAATGTGATATTTCTTAAAGCGCCTAACAAATTACATACCCCGAGTAGAGACTAGACAATATGGCAAAGTTAATTTTATTAAATAAGTTGATGCTTGTTGATTGATTAATTGAAGAAACATATTAACCTTTTAGATTTTATGTGGGTTTTTTTTTTTTTTTTTGAAGACCTACGTGGGCTTTGTGTCAGAAACATCTTTTCCACTGTCTTTATTTCCAGAATAAAATCTGGGGAAATCTATCTGGTGTGGTTAATCAGTACCTCATGTACTTCCTCTTTGTCATGTTAGAAATAAATCCTAGGGTATTTTCTCCGTATACCTTACCTGTACTCACTTCAAACTATGAGTAAGAAGAAGAGTACAGAAAGTTTTATCTAATTTTTTTCTACCCTTGTTGACTCACGATCCATTTTTATCAAAGTGAAGAATGGCCCAAAAGGGACAATTCAGCAAGTATTTCCAATGAAGGGATCTCAGAATTGTGTTTAAAATGGGACAGATCTGCCATTTACGGCGATATAGTCCTATATTCCCCATGTAGCCATAGGGACAGAAGTAATTTTGCTTTTATTTAAATATTCTGCCATCATTCGGAAGACTTGAAACGCATGCCAACTGCTGAGAGAGAGATACCTGTAGCCCAGTCTCAGTTGTCAGAAGGCTTACAGGCTAGAGAGAGAATCAGAGGCTCAATCCTGATACTATATTCTGATGAGAGAGGGTGCCTGATCTAATCAGGTGGGTCCAGAAGATTTGTAGGAGTGAAAGATGGCTGAGCCATGTGAGAACTTTTGAGGGTAGCCTTGTGTAGAGGTTGAGTGGAGAAGAAAAGATCAAACTATTACTAAACACTAAGAAATGTTTCTTAATGAGATAAAGCACAATATATTTTAAGAGCAAAAGTGGGTCCCTTATGGCTGGTGCTTAGCATGGGAGAAAGTGTGGGGAGAAACGGAATGGGAGAATTATGATATGGGGGTGGCAGGTGGAAAAGTATTAAAAAGCCCGAGAGACACAGGATGGTGTTTAGAATTCGTATGGGAAGTGATGCTGGGATTTTTTAACCGGGAAGTGAGGTAGTGATGTGGTCTCTTTTCTGTTGTAGAGGATAACTCTGGATACTTACTGTTGACTGGTCTGGAAGAGAAGCAAGATGGTGCCAGGGAAAAGGGATGGGTGCTTTTTTTCTTTTTTTTTTTTGAGCAAACAGCTTGTTTTCTCTGAAATTTGCAACATTATTGTTGTGCTAATGGACATGGGGTACTAGTATGGTGTGTCTGGGGAGGGAGGGTGAGAAACACACAGGACCAAGAGGGATTCACCAAGTAGAATTGACAAGACGTGTTGACAACTCATGGGATCTCGGCAGAGGGGATGATTCTTAGATACTTTTGGCTTGGAAAGCGACTGGAGGGGACCCAAATTGAGACAAGGGACCCTGGGATAGCAATGATAACCAGTGGCGTGCTGGCAGCGAGGGGTAAATGATGCATTTTAGACAGGATGAGTTAAAAATGATGGAGGCATCCAAGTTAGGATGCCTTTTAGGTAGTAGAAAATAAGAATGAGGAGATTAGAAAAACAGCTCTGAAACTGCAGCTTGATGTTTTGGGACGTGACGATCATACAAACAGTTCTCTGTTTTCTGTAGAGATTATCATTGCCTTGGGGGACGAGATCTGGATTTGCCACTTTCTTGGGGAAGTATTGATACTTAAACTTGACAAAGATGACTGGAAGAGACTAGCTGTTGTTTCTTATCATGAAAACAGACTTGAAACAGAACGCTTCCATTCTTTCTCCATCCTCCTGGAAAGACTAATTATCTGGTGTCAGGATCAGACAAGATTTAAGCTGGGTTATATTTCTTATGGGCAGGGCACTTCTGGGTCACCCAGTTGGCCTTAACTATTTAGCAATTATGTATTTTGTTTGGCTTGTGTTGATTGCCACTGTACGTTCTTATGTAAATGTGTGTTCTGCAAATATTCCTTTCCCAACAAGCTTTGGTTTCTTGCGACAAGTGTGTTATCTTCTGATGCGAGCAGGCTAACTTTCCCCCAAAGTGGGCACTATGTACATTTTGACTGCATATTATTATTATTACTATTTTCTGGAAAAATACTTGAGTGCTTTGGGAGGGAAATCAACAAAATCATATTGACGTGCTACTGGGTTACCCTTAGCCTCTAATGTGGGAAGAGGCAGTTGGGACTTTGAATTTTTCATATCAAATCCGCTTATGAGACAGAGAATTCAGGAAATGAGGGGCTTGCACCACCAGTCCTAAATCCACGCCGACGGTTTAGGACTGGATCGTTCTCTGTTGTGGCAGGAGCTGTCCTGTGCTTTGTGGCATATTTAACAGCATCACTGGCCTCTTCCTATTTGATGCCAGGAGCACTTCCCATCCCGAGTCCTGACAACCAAAAATGTCTGCAGACCTGGCTACGCGTCCCAGTGGAGATAGTACTTCGAGGCTTAGCAAATAAAAACACAGGGCATGCAGTTAAATCTGAATTTTAAATAAGGAATGAATAATTATTTAGCATAAGTATGTCCCTCATGTCCCATCTTTTATCTGGCAGCCCTGCCTGGGGGACAGAAATGGCCACCATTTGAGGAAACTACTTGCTCTTCTCACTAATTTTTTTCTGAATTTACGAATGTCTCTGCTAGGTTCTTAGGTCATGGGAGTGACATGGGATTTTGCATTAGCAGAGTATTCAACTTCCATCGACAGAGGAATGGATAAAGTAGATGTGGTAGGACTTCCCTGGTGGCACAGTGGTTAAGAATCCGCCTGCCAATGCAGGGGACACGGGATCGAGCCCTGGTCCGGGAAGATCCCACATGCCGCGGAGCAACTAAGCCCATGTGCCACAACTACTGAGCCTGTGCTCTAGAGCCCGCGAGCCACAACTACTGAGCCCACGTGCCACAGCTACTGAAGCCCGCGCGCCTAGAGCCCATGCTCTGCAACAAGAGAAGCCACCGCAATGAGAAGCCCGCACACCGCAACCAAGAGTAGCCCCCGCTCACCGCAACTAGAGAAAGCCCGTGCACAGCCAAAAGAAGAAAAAAAAAGATGTGGTATATGTACACAGTGGAATATTACTCAGCCATAAAAAAGAACAAAATAATGCCATTTGCAGCAACATGGATGGACCTAGAGATTGTCATACTGAGCGAAGTAAGTCAGACACAGAAAGACAAATATCATATGATATCAGTTATATGTGGAATCTAAAAAAAAAGGGTATAAGTGAACTTAGTTACAAAACAGAAGTAGAGTCACAGATGTAGAAAACAAACGTATGGTTACCAGGGGATAAGTGGGGGTCGGGGGGAGGGATAAATTGGGAGATTGGGATTGCCAGATACAAACCACTATATATAAAATAGATAAACAACAAGGTCCTACTGTATAGCACAGGGAACTCTGCTCGATATCCTGTAACAACCTAAATGGGAAAAGAATTTGAAAAAGAATAGATACATGTATATGTATAACTGATTCACTTTGCTGTACAGCTGAAACTAGCTCTAACAACATTGTACATCAACTATACCCCAGTAAAAGTTTTTAAAAAAAGGAGAAATGAAGAACCTGAAAAAAAAGTAGTATTTCAGTCTGAAAGGTCCATTGAGCTCACACAAATAACCTATTAGAACCTTTAAATAAAAAGAAAAAAAACTTTATAAAAAAATTCCGTCTTGAATTAAAAATGCTGTGTTTCAAAAAAAAAAAGGACTATTCAACTGTCTTGCTTGTATATCTTTAGGGGAAACTGCAAAATCCAGAACAGTCTGGTCGAGACACCCACATTGTCCCCATTTATCGTTAACTGCATACTTTCCACGTCGCTTCATCTACAAAAAGCAGACAGTGTTAAAAACTGTTTGCTAAGTTAATCTGTGAGTTGAAAAGAATGCTCTACTGTGAAGTTCTCTGTACTTCTTTAGAATTTCACTTGTGCGGCAGGCCTGAAAGTTATCATTTACTGGTTTGTGGAATCTCTTGTCTGCAGGTTATTTCTGCTGCAACATCTTCTGTTGGTGAAACCAAATAAAGTGTACTCTTCTGCCCCAGGGATCTGGTGGCCTTCATCTTCCAGCCTGTTGGTCCTAATCTAATTACCCAGCGTGAAGAATCATCTGTTGGCAGTGAGACCAGACTGTGCTGGCATTGGGCAACTCCTCCTGGTACACCAGCCAGCAGACCCATAAAATTAAGAGGCAGCATTTCACAGGCTATTTCTTGGATGTTTTAGAGCGTTCAAGTATCCTTAGAGAGTAATGCATAAAATATAGACATAAGCATGTGCCATGGATTTATAAACGCCTATGGGCAAGATCTGTGTCCATTATTATTATTATTATTTTTGGATCAACTTCCATTCCATATTTTGCACATGGAAGTACTCAGTAAGTGCTGTTCCTGAAGGGAAGTTAAAATAGAATGCTTCGACCTTTAACCAGAATCTTTTCCCTCCTACCTGCTGGATCGTTTCACTCTTAGACTCTTAGACACATTCTTTCCTGTTTCCTTTCTACAACACAGATCACCCTCATCTGTGGTAATGATGATGGTTATGATGGTGATGATGATGGAGCTTATGGTGGTGGTGATGATGATGATGGTGATTTTTTTAATATATATTTGAATGCTTTTCTTTTTTAAAAATTTATTTATTTAATTAATTTATTTTTGGCTGCATTGGGCCTTCGTTGCTGCGTGCGGGCTTTCTCTAGTAGCGGAGAGCGGGGGCTACTCTTCGTTGCGGTGCGCGGCCTTCTCATTGCGGTGACTTCTCTTGTTGCAGAGCACGGGCTCTAGGCGCACGGGCTTCCGTAGTTGTGGCATGAGGGCTTCAGTAGTTGTGGCTTGCAGGCTCTAGAGCGCAGGCTCAGTAGTTGTGGCACACGGGCTTAGTTGCTCCGTGGCATGTGGGATCTTCCCGGACCAGGGCTTGAACCCGTATCCCCTGCATTGGCAGGCAGATTCTTTTTTTTTTTTTTTTTTAATTTTATTTATTTATTTATGGCTCTGTTGGGTCTTCGTTTCTGTGCGACGGCTTTCTCTAGTTGGCGGCAAGTGGGGGCCACTCTTCATTGCGGTGCGCGGGCGTCTCACTATCGTGGCCTCTCTTGTTGCGGAGCACAGGCTCCAGACGCGCAGGCTCAGTAATTGTGGCTCACGGGCCTAGCTGCTCCGCGGCATGTGGGATCTTCCCAGACCAGGGCTCGAACCCGTGTCCCCTGCATTGGCAGGCAGATTCTCAACCACTGCGCCACCAGGGAAGCCCTGGCAGGCGGATTCTTAACCACTGTGCCACCAGGGAAGTCCCAAGCACCACTATTAATATAAATTATTTTAAATAGTCATAATAATATGTATTTAATATAATAATCTATAATGTAACCATTATATTATGAGTATAAATTATTGCAAATATGAATAATTCAGAGGCAGTCTTGTGGCCATTAAGGGCAACACACCTTAAGTTTTCTATAATCTACCTCTACTGTGTATGTCTGCATTTATCATGTTACCTTCTATTCTGGGCATTATCCCTCTTCTTCAGATTCTTTTGTGGTGTCTATACGTTGATTGGAAACTGCTCTCTTCTCTTGAACTATAATGACTTTGCCCCTTCCTCACCCTTATTTAAATGCCGTCTGTCTTTCCAAATGTCCCCTCAACATCTGCCTCTTCTGATTTTCCAAGCAGCGTCGATCTCCCTTCCCCTAAGACACACTGTCATTAGGGTCTAGTTTGTGATTGAGTCACAAACTAACTTGCGTTGCTACTGAGGAATTCCATGAGCATACACTTGATGTTAACCGTCTAATGAAACTTGTACAACTGGGTGACTGGTATGATTGACCATAAAATCAGAAAAAGGAAACATCTATGCATTCGTATTTGTAACTTTTGATCAATGGGCCTAAACAAATTAAAAACCAAGTTCTAGCCTCAGAAAGAAATGTGTTGTATAATGCAGTAGAAGTGAATGTAAAGCAAAAGTATTGTGCTGGCCAAAAAGTTTGTTCGGTCAGTGAATATGTTGTTCAATAAAGTTATTCGTGTAAATGAAAAATGTGTATTTTTACGTACAACAGAATGAACTTTTTGGCCAACCCAATAGAAGGAATAACCTCCCCCCAAATCCCTACACCACTGAGCAACTCCTTAATTTCAGTACTTTGTTGTAGCACCCTACGTGATCAAATTTCTCTTCATTTTTCTTTTCTTTTATTCTATTAAAAAGATATTTTCAAATCTAATTTCACTTAAAATTCTAATAACACATCTAGTATTCATGCGTTGACAGTTTAAAATTTTCTATTACATTTTGAAGTTAATAATGTGATTCTTTAGTCAAGTTGAAACTGCATATAACCTATCATTCGGCGATTACGCTTTAAGATAGATATACCTTAGAGAAATGAAGGCAACTGTGCTCAGAGATACACGATGAACATATTCACATCAGCACTGTTCATCGTTAACCCAGACTAGAGATGAACCAAATTAACATGACCAATAGGCTGGATAGTTACATTTTGTATTTTTCTGTTGGGAAAAAAAATTAAAGTAAATTAATATGTAAAAAAAAAAAAGAAGGAAGATAAAGAAGCAGCAAACAACAGCAGGTCATCACAAGTTTTACCTCTGTAAATATAGAAATGTTTAAGATGTAGTCTTAGAGGTGTCCTGCTCTACTTTGGCCTCATACCCATTGCCTACAGATCACCGATAAAGAGTACACTTATGAAAGCCTTGGTGGGTGTTGTAAGTTGCTTTGTTTTATTTATTTAAAAAAATTTTTCTTTTATACTGGAATATAGTTGATTAACAATGTTGTGTTAGTTTCGGGTGTACAGCAAAGGGATTCAGTTATACATACACATGTATCTATTCTTTTTCAAAATCTATTCCCATTTAGGTTATTACAGAATATTGAGTTCCCTGTGCTATACAATAGGTCCTTGTTGGTTATCTGTTTTAAATAGAGCAGTGTGGACATGTCACTCCCAGAGTCCCAATCTATCCCTCCCTCCCCCCCCACCTTTCCCCTTTGGTTACCGTAAGTTCGTTTCCCCTTTGGTTACCGTAAGTTCGTTTCCCCTTTGGTTACCGTAAGTTCGTTCTCTTAAGTCAGTCAGTCTGTTTCTGTTTTGTAAAAAAGTTCATTTGTATCATTTTTTTAGATTCTGCATATAAGTGATATGTGTTGCTTTGTTTAAAGATACTGGTTAAAAGGTTGTAAGGTAGAGATGCTTCTAATGGTCTGATCCTGCATCCCATGAAAAATGGGATTCTGAGAAGGTGAGTCTGATGGTCAGAGAAAGTCATGTCGGGGAACATTCCTGACGACGTTGGCATTCCTGGTGGCTTCCAGTGGTCTACACTTGATGTTCTGCAACATGGAATGTACTTTCTCTGAGAAAAATGTACTTTCATTTGGAATTCTGTCCTTTTCCAACCCCAAAATACTTGAATGATGTAATGATGGAGAGAGAATACACTTAGTTGGTAGGATTTTCTTGGGAGGTAATTAAAATAATTTAATGAAGGGAATAAAAATAGTCATAATTGATAAATTAGAACACTTGCATTGTCTTGAGTTTCATAAAGATGCAAAGAAGGAAGACAGTAAAACCATTGCGTAAAGTATGAAAATGTGCTAAAACCAAAATGCTACAGTAGTATAATACTTTACCACTGATGGTTGCTCTCTGAAATCTGAAAAGTGGTAATTTTTTTTTTGTTGTTTTGCTATAAATGCATCCATAAGGGATATCCAATTCAAATGGTTTTAGTCATGCTGTGCTTTTGTAAAGTAAGAGAGAATACAGTTTTAGTATTTATTATAAGGGAAATTCCCAAGATTCTCCATTAACATTTTATAACCTGCAAAGTAAAAATGAACTTTTATCCTACATTAGTTCAAATTATGATGTATGTGGAAAACCACAAAATAAGCCACATTTCTAAGCATCTTTCCCTAGGTGGTTCTCATTCCAAATTAAAATGTTTTGTTGTAAGTATATAAAGAGGGATGATTTAAAACTAATCATGAATGTAAATTGTGTTAACATATATTCAGACAGAAACATCTCGCTCCTGAAATTGGTGTGGATATATTGTTCATACCAGCCATACATAGCTCAGTGTAATAAGAGGGTATAATTAGATTTGCTTGTCTTGAGAGAGAACCTGAACAGTGAGTACCTAACATTTTTTTAACCAAGATGAGGGCTTTACTGTAAAACATTTAATGACATTGGTAAATGTCATTCAACAAAAAGCTCAATGTGTCTGAAATAGCACTGTGATTATGTCATAAATATTTTTTGTTCATATTGAAGAGAAAAGGTCATGCAGCAGAATCTCATGAACAGAGGTCTCTAGATTTGCTTTTAAAAATGATTCAGTGTTAATACATCAACACCATCGTATTGGCTTCCGGGTAAGTGGGTATAAATGACACATCCTGACTCAACAGGGATATTTAAATCCAAGTCCTTTGGGGCCGCACGTATTGCTACCATGACTGATCCTTTTGTGCTGCAGCCTTTTTCCAGAACTTGCCAGATTCTGCTAACAGATGTGATGCAACTTTATGGAGCCTAGTGCAGTTAATGAAAATCACTAAGATGTTACTCCTAATACAGAGATGAGTAACCAGCTCATAAATTGACTCTAGGTAGCTCTTGGCTTTAAGAACAGACGGAGAGCCAGCCCTAAACATGCGGGTGATTTGTGGTAGGTCCTCAGAGACTTCACCTGCCTTTTGGTTTTGTCAGTAACTGCATCTCCTGTTCCCTCATGGGAACCCTGATAGCTTGCTTGTCTACTCCACCCTGAAACCTTTGACCGTCCACGTACCTCTGACCTCTGGTTCTTCAGAGCCCATCACAGGTGACGAACTCCATTCTGAGCACTTTGCCTGAATGTTTAAAAAGAACGCAGCACAGCAAACTGGGATGCCCAGTTAAATTTGAATTTCAAAAAACCCTGCTAATTTGAAAAGAAACATGCACCCCAGTGTTCATGGCCACACTATTTACAATAGCCAAGACATGGAAGCAACCTTAATGTTCATTGACAGATGCATGGATAAAGAAGATGTGGTAAATATATACAATGGAATATTACTCAGCCATAAAAAGGAACGAAATCATGCCATTTGCAGCAACATGGATGGACTTGGAGGGCATTATGCTAAGTGAAGTAAGTCAGACAGAGAAAGACAAATACTGTGTGATCTCACTTATATGTGGAGTCTGAAAAATATACCAAACTAGTGAACATTACAAAAAGAAGCAGACTCACAGGTATAGAGAACAAACTACTGGTTCCCAGTGGGGAGACGGAAGGGGGGAGGGGCAAAACAGGGGTGGGGAAGTGAGAAGTACAAACTACTATGTATAAAGTAAGCTACAGGGGCTTCCCTTGTAGCGCAGTGGTTAAGAATCTGCCTGCCAATGCAGGGGATGCGGGTTCGAGCCCTGGTCCGGGAAGATCCCACATGCCGCAGAGCAACTAAGCCCGTGCGCCACAACTACTGAGCCTGTGCTCTAGAGCCTGTAAGCCACAACTACTGAGCCCATGTGCCGCAACTCCTGAAGCCCGTGTGCCTAGAGCCCGTGCTCCGCAACAGGAGAAGCCACTGCAATGAGAAGTCTCGCACCGCAACCAAGAGTAGCCCCCACTCGCTGCAACTAGAGAAAGCCCGCACGCAGCAACAGAGACCCAACGCAGCCAAAAATAAATTAAAAAAAAAAAAATGGATGTATTATGAATTCCCGTTCCCCGAGTAAAAACCATGACACTGAAGGAAATCTGGTGCGTATTTAGTACCCTTTAACAGTTGTTATATCTGTTCAAATTATGCTGCAAAGGACCAGACGGTGCTCTCTGGAGGATTCCTGCAGAGCAAGATCTTTAAATTTCCATTTTGGTTTCATTCACCAGAGAGTCCAGTATAGTCACTGAATATCACTCATGGTTCATTTCCCCATATTGAAATTGCATCTTTCATCACGACATGGTACAAATAAAGACTTTTTTTCTGACCATAATATCTAGACCAGTGGTTCTCAACTGGGGGCCATTTTTGGTTATCTCATTGGGATGGGGGTGTTACTGGCTATTACTAGTGTGGACCACGGACTCTCTTGAACATCCTACAATGCACAGGACAGTCTCTACCGTAGAGAATTATCTGGCCCCAAATGTTAATAGTACAAAGGTTGAGAAACCCTGATATGGAGTTATGATATGGAATTGTGCTATTTGGTCTTCTGGTCTACCTTCAGGACCAAGCATGATCAATTACAAGTTTTGATGCAGTGTATTAATAGTTTGCATTATGTTCAAAAACACATGATGTTAAATACCAAAGAGAAAATAAAACAAGGCTGTAGTCATACTTCAGTGCAATTCTACAAGTATTGATAGAAAATACTGCCTGCTTAGCTGTGGGTATTCAAAGATGAAAAATGATGTGAACCCCCCACCCCCTCAAGGAGCTTAGAATATGTTGATTGAGGCGTGCCTGGAAATGGATAAATTTCATATAAGGCAGAAATATGCTCAGGACAAAGTGGAAGCAAGATGGTGTTACTATTACCTACTACTTTGTGTAATTATATTTAATAGAAGTAATTTGACTTCCTGGAATAGACAACTAAGATAGATAGATAGATGAGATAGATAAAGATGATAGAGATATAGATAGATGATAGATAGCTAGATAAGTAGATAAGATAGATGGATAGGTAGATGATAGATAGACAATAAGCAGATGATAAATAAGATGATAAGTAGATGATAAATGATAAGCAGATAGATAATAAGTAGATAGATGATAGATGTTAGATTAGATATATAGGTAAGCACGTATAGATATACAAGTGCATTTGTGTATGAACAGTAATAGTAATAATAAACTACTAATAAAATTTAGGAGCTTTCCTTGGGAAATTCATGTAGTTTGTTTGAACATTTCAGTTTCTTTCTTTTGTCTCCTCTCTAAGCCGTGTACAGAGTTGGTACCGTGTTTAAGAAAAGGGATCATATTGCAATTAGATGAGCTAAGCAGAGCTTCTCTTTTTCAAGTTGGAAGGAACTTAAGTATATTATTGCCCTGGGAAAAGAAAGCAGGTGGAGAGGAAAAAGGTAAAATGACTGGCAAGAGAGTGTGGCTGATGAAATTAGGAGATAGAATAAAAGCAATTATGAGACAGCACAGGTAAAGGAGATAAGATCTGAAAGTCTGTATTTCTGTCTGAGATCGGAAGTGGAGGGCGAGGAGGGAGGAGGGACACGGAAGAGGAAAGGAGGGACAGGAGGAAAGGAAAAAGGTACAACGTGAACACAGAAAAATTTGGATTTGGGGTCTTGGGTTATGGAAGACACTCATAGATTCTTTTAGTTCCTGAGTATGGACTAACTTTCTCCTGCAATGTCCTAGGAAAATAAGCAGTAAAAAATGTTGTGAAAAGAATATAAGAAGTGGAAATGAAGATTTTTAAATATCCATTATTTTATTTTTGACCCTGAGCAAATCTTTTAGTATTCTTAAAAATTCCATTTTTTCATCTTTTTTTAACTGAAGTATAGTTGATTTACAATGTTGTGTTAATTTCTGCTGTACAGCAAAGTGACTCAGTTATATATATACATACACACACACATTCTTTAATATTCCTTCCCATATGGTTTATCACAGGATATTTAAAATAGTTCATTGTGCTCTGCAGTAGGACCTTGTTGTTTATCCATCCTATATAAAATAGTTTGCTTCTACCAACCCCAAACTCCCAGTCTATCCCTCTCCCTCCCCTCCTCCCCCTTGGCAACCACAAGTCAGTTCTCTGTGTCTGTGAGTCTATTTCTGTTTTGTAGATAGATTCATTTGTGCCATATTTTAGATTCCATATGTAAGTGATATCATATGTTTCTTGTCTTTCTCTTTCTGACTTAGCATGATAATCTCTAGCTGCATCCATGTTGCTGCAAATGGCATTATTTTGTTCTTTTTTATGGCTGAGTAATATTCCATTGTATATATGTACCACATCTTTATCCATTCATCTGGTGATGGACATTTAGGTTGTTTCCATGTTTTGGCTATTGTAAATAGTGCTGCTGTGAACGTTGGGGTGCATGTATCTTTTTGAATTATCGTTTTGTCTGGACATATTCCCAAAAGTTGGATCACTGAATCATATGGTAGCTCTATTTTTAGTTTTCTGAGGAACCTCCATACTGTTTTCCATAGTGGCTGCATCAACTTACATTCCCACCAACAGTGTAGGAGGGTTCCCTTTTCTCCACACCCTCCCCAGAATTTATTGTTTGTAGATTTTTTGATGATTCCATTCTGACTGGTGTGAGGTGGTACCTCATGGTAGTTTTGATTTGCATCTCTCTAATAATTAGTGATGTTGAGCAGCTTTTCATGTGCCTACTGGCCATCTATATATCTTCTTTGGAGAAATGGTTATTAAGGTCTTCTGCCCAGTTTTTGATTGGGTTGTTTTTTTGTTGTTGAGTTGCATGAGCTGTTTGTGTATTTTGCAGATTAAGCCCTTGTTGCTTGCATCCTTTGCAAATATTTTCTCCCATTCTGTAGGTTGTCTTTTCAATTTTTTTTTTATGGTTGCCTTTGCTGTGCAAAGCTTGTTTGATTTGGTCCCGTTTGTTTATTTTTGTTTTTATTTCTATTGCCTTGGGAGACTGACCTAAGAAAACATTGGTACGATTTATATCAGAGAATATTCAAAACCTCCATTTTTGGTGCATTCCCTAACTCTAATGATTTTGTTGCCATTTTGTCTGTGTTTGTTTTTATCCTACTATTCTTTTGTTTTTGAGCCACAGGAAGCTACCATGAGAATTATAATAACAGTTAAAATCATGCAAAAATGCATATTAGGCGCATAGAATTGGTGCCTTTTAGTGGACCTATAAGCACCTAATGATGTAGTCTCAAGATAGGTAAAAAAAAAAAAAAAAAAGGGCATAATTGCAAGAACAAATTGATAAATCCACAATCCTACTGTGTGATTTTTTTAGATACCTCTCTCATAAAATAAAATAATAGCTGAAACAAATAAAATACTAGTAAAGATATAGAATATTTGAGTTATATAATTAATAAATTTTATATGAGATATAGATAGGTAGATATCATATCTAGATCTGTAATCTATCATCTGTGTAATCTATCATCTGTCAATCTATCATCTGTCATCTATCTATTCATCATGTCTGTCAATCAAATCTATCATCTGTTATCTATTGATCATCTATCTACCTATGTATCATCTGTGTGTCATCTATCTATATATCATCTGTCTATTGATCATCTATCTATCTAATCGATCTAATCTCTCTCTGCATCGGGACCTAATAGCTCTAATTCTCTATTTTTTGCTCAGCTCACTCCACTCTGAACACGCTATCATACAATTCTGGTCCCCAGTGATTAAGCTGCTCCCTAAAAGGCTGTGTCTAAAATGGATTCGTGTGAACCCTGTTTTAGACAAACCCATTGATTTCAAACCAAAGGTGATCCCTGATTCTCACTTTGGCATCGGGGCTAAGGGTGTGAGGGCTCCTGTTTCCTGGCTGAGCAGGGGGCTTGCAAATCTCTCTTGTGAGGGTCAGTGTTATTCAGCCCATTGCTTCCTTTTCCCTCCTTCTGGGTGACATCTCATAAGCGGAGCTGACTCAGTCAACAAAGACTCATTTTTAAAGAGCGTTACTCTAGGGTGGACAAAAGAAACAAAATCTAATGAGAAAAGCCAAGGGAAACGAGATGGACATTACAAACACAGAGATTATGAATGTCTAAATATGTTTACAAGCAAATACGCTCTTGAGAGTTGGAGAACTTGTGTCATAAGTTGGAAGTCAAAGAGAGGTAAACATCTGTGTCTGTGATAGGTTCCTGGCTACCTAGGACGATAGGTAGGATGTCCTCTGCTAGGACGATAAACTACTTTACTCCTAGGAAAGGGGTTGTTCACCATTCCACAGGTACCCTGTGAAGGTAAAGGTTGCAATGATTAATCAACAAAGGGACCATGGACAAAATGGCAGAATCCATTCAACGGGGCTTCAAGTATTGGCTTCCAAAGCATGGACTTATATGAAAATGAGGTTACCTGCGTATTTCTGTGGTTTTTGAAGTGCCAGTGGTCCAAGAAGATCATTCTGTGGTGAGCATCCTGAAATAGGTCTTGACGATTCTTAGAAGAGGAGGTGGATCTTCATGCAGTGGCAACTGTGAAGAGATGGATGGCGTGTGTGTTGAGCAGAAGGTGGGAATATATATGCAGGGTTATCAGAACTGTGTCTGAAGAGGTTTCTTACTGAGTGGTAGATGCTGTTAGGGCAGGGGAGATGGATTAAGCACACAAGGTCTTTATTTTAAGATTATCATAAAGATTTGGTTGTATCTTCACATAAAACTTCAGTGTTTCTCCGTTCCCTTAATTTACACTCACATGCATTCTCAATTTTCCTTCCCATGTTCACTCCTGGATCCCCCTCCTACACATGTGTATCCAAAGAGCTAAGCTCACTCTGTTTCTAGGGTTAGAACTAATACAGCAAACATAATATCAAGACATGTTTAACTAGGAAGAATTTTCTCATGACCCTTTTAATCAGAGCTGTGACTTAGCCATTGAGTAACGGAAGGATAAAGAATTGCTTTTCACTCATCCTAAAATGTCTAAACACAAGAGGTAATATATTGCAAGTAGAAATAAGGTTTTAAAAGAGATGCTAGGTTTAAATTTAGGGGTATAATTGAGATAGAATCTGAGTCCTCAGACCAGGAAAGCACCTTTTTTCTTCGGGAGAGGGGGAGTGCATTTTTTAGCATTCAGCTGGACAAATGTCTCATAATTTATTTCAGTAAAAACTTCATTGAGTTGCAATTACCACATCATAAGGGATCTGTAAATCCCTTGGAAGCCCATGGCACCTGATATCGGTGTGGGATTCTCTGATCTAATGGTGATCACTTTTTTTTTTCTAAACTTAATTAACCTTTTATTATTACAGAAGCAATGTATATGCAGTATGGAACATTTTAAAAAACAGAAAGTAAAAATATAGAAATACATCAAATCCCTACCACGCAGTGATTACCACTAGTGACACTTTAATATTTATCCTTCCAGATCTTTTCATTGCATATAAATATCTTTTTACATCAAGGGAATCACAGTGACCATACTGCTTTATGATCTCCTTTTTTTTTTTTTTCATTCAATAATATCCACCTTTTCATTTCAGTAAATTCTATTCCCGCATTCTATTATCTGGAACAAATTCAGATCCCCCTAAGTGGCCTCCCAAATGATTACAGTTGGTTTTTCAGAATCCAAAACAGGACCCCAAATCTATCTGATCATTGTGTGCATAAAACGGCATAATATGATGTTTCCCCCTCAACTTCCCCCCCCACACACACACACCTTTTTCTCTGCCATTGTCCCATTGAAGCATCTAGATCAGTTTTCCTACAGAAATCCTTCCTCCAGATGTGTCTGGTAATTTCCTTGTGCTGTGGTTTAGTTCAGCTGCCCACTTTTTTTGGTTTGTTTTTTAATTATTTATTTATTTACTTGGCTGCGTTGGGTCTTCGTTGCTGCACGCGGGCTTTCTCTAGTTGCAGCCAGCGGGGGCTGCTCTTCGTTGCGGTGCGCTGGCTTCTCATTGCGGTGGCTTCTCTTGTTTCGGAGCATGGGCTCTAGGTACGTGGGCTCAGTAGTTGTTGCATGTGGGCTCAGTAGCTGTGGCTCGCGAGCTCTAGAGCGCAGGCTCAGTAGTTGTGGCGCACGGGCTTAGTTGCTCCGTGGCATGTGGGATCTTCTCGGACCAGGGATCGATCCCGTGTTGCAGGTGGATTTTTAACCGCTGTGCCATCAGGGAAGTCCCCGGCTGCCCACTTTTAAATTTCTATTACCTCCTTTAGATAAGGTCACAGTTAATTTTTTTCTTTTTAAACAATGTACTGTCTCATTTCAAAGAGAACAGACATTCATGCATTTTGCAGAACGCGTGAAGAAATGGGCCAGGCAGAGACTCACCTTTTGAAAAACACGTCTGAGGATTTTTCTTGATGGTACCATCTGACTCTTCAAGGTCTCTACATTGCCCTCTGATTATATGAAGACTTATTAGCTGCAAGTATAATGAAGACCAATGCCACCTGTCTATCGACCCTTTAATTTTTCCCTTCATTTAATTTCTGAAATTTATTTATCCATCAGTTTGCCTTGATTGGCTTCTGTAATTATAAGGAGCCTTGAAGGGTAAATGGGGTGGCGTCCAAATCGCATTAGCTGTCTACTAAGGGACGTACAAAGTCTTCTTCACAATCCATAATTCCACTCAGCCTTATCTTCCACTAAGGTCTGTGCGTGACAGAACAATGAGGAAAACCTGAACGGCAATCTTGGCGGCGATGCTTCAGGTGTGGAAACAGCATGTGTAGTTTTACATTGTTTCACTAGGCAATGAATGGTTTAAGCTGTGTGGATCGGTGATCACATCTGCAGCCATTTTAAGCACAGTTAATCTGTTTTCTTTCCAAACAGTGTGCTGCCTCATAATCAATTTTAATAACAACTTTATAGAGTTGCAATTCACATATCAAAATTTGCACTTTTAAAGTGTCCATGTCGATGGCTCTTGGTATACTCACAGCTGTGTATCCGTCACCACTTCCTCTTTTCAGAATGTTTTTATTACCCCTCCAAGAAACCCTATATCCATCTGCAGCCACTTTCCATCCCCTCTTCTCTCAGCTCATGGAGACCACGAATCTACTTTCTCTATATGTTTGCTTCTCCTGGACATTTCCCATGAATTGGATTATAGACTATGTGGTCTTTTCTGTCTGGATTCTTCCACTTAGCGTAATGTTTTCAAAGTTAAGCCCCCATGTGGCATGTATCAGTACTTCATTCATTTTTATGGTTGAATAACGTTCCGTTGTGTGGATATACCTCCTTTTCTTTATCCATCCATCCACTGATGGACATTGGAATAATGCTGCTATGCATGTTCATGTAGAAGTTTTAGTGTGGGCTCTCGTTTTCCTTTGGTTGGCATCGAGGAGTGAAATTGTTGGCTCATGTGGTAACTCTAGGTTTAACTGTTGAGGAACTCCCAGACTGTCTTCCAAAGTGGCTGAAGCATCTTACTTTCCACCAGCAATGGGTGAGGGTTCCAATTTGTCCACATCCTGCCCGGTGCTTGTTATGGGCTATATTTTTAGCCACCTGTCAAAAATGTGAAAATTCTAAATTTAAAAACTGTATTGGCGATGGACCTAGAAGTTATCATACTGAGTGAAGTTAAGTTGGACAGAGAAAGACAAATATCATATGATATCACTTATATGTGGAATGTAAAAAAAACAATGATACAAATGAAATTATTTATAAAATAGAAACAGGCTCACAGACATAAAAAACAAATTTAGGGTTACCAAAGGGGAAGGGGGGAGCTTGGGATAAATTAGGAGCTTGGGATTCACAAATACACTTTACTATATGTAAGTAGATAAACAACAAGGACCTACTATATAGTACAGGGAACTGTACTCAATATCATATAATAACCTATAACGGAAAAGAATCTGAAAAAGGAATATATATTTGTTTCTGCATTTTCTCACTTCTCTGATTAAATTTATTCTTTGGAACTTGGGAAAGGTCTAGGAGGCTAAAGCTTTTCTACAAACAAAAGGCGGGGAACCTGGGGGTTGGGGGGGAGTGGTCTTGTCCCTGGGAAGCCCCTGCAGGGTCCTGCTTGGTTTCAATATGATGGAAGCTTTCAGAAGTTTAGTGTCTGATCATTGCAGACCTGTGGGTGTCTGAATGAGCAAGAGCTTTCCCCATGGAAACAAATAGCTGTGCCTCTGCTCTGTGCAAGAATTCTCTCCTTGTTCAGCATCGTTACACGGACTGTTATCTGAAGCCTGCTCTGGGTCAAGCATCTGACTGCCTACTGGGGGATGAGTAAGAATAAAACAGTCTTTCAGCTCCAAGGGTTATGGTCTGTAAAGAGGTAGACTTGTAATCTGACTGTTTCAGTAAAGGCGAGATGCACCTTCCTACAATACAAACTCGAATGAGATCAAATCCAGAGAGAAACTCCAAACCGAGACTGGGGCCAGGAGGTCCTCCTGGGAGACAGGACAGCTGAGGGTACCTATGAGTTACGTGGGGGGAGGAACATCATAGAAGGAGAGCTGTGTGAGAGGACGGTAAAGCCCCGGGGGCAGAAAGCAGTAGGAAGCACTCAGCTGAGTTGGTTTGAACCCAATGGACACGCAGCTTTTATACTTACCCTCCGCTAACCCCTTCTCTGCCCAGAGACAGAGTATATCGTTCATGTCCCTCTCTGATGAACACCCTTTCGTTCTGCACTTCTGAGACCCATGAAAAGCCAGTTTCCAATCCTTGGGGTTGATGCCTGCCACGGGGCTGTTGTTGGTACAGTCACCGTAGAAGGAGGAAAAGGCTGCAGGCAGGTACCTCTCAGTTTCTCGCACGTGACCCTCCTGGATATTAGAAGCATCCGTTTACGTCCCATTAATGACTGTATTGGGAGGATAATTTCCCTTTCGTGATGGGCCTATTGGGCCATATGTTGTTGCAAAGCTCTACGGTGTGGGCATTTTCCAAGTCAGGCTGTATTCTGAGCGTTGCATCTCCACCGTGCACTTCTCCTTCCTCGCCACTTCATCAGTATGTATCAGCTGAAAGTGGCACCTGCTACATTACGGACAGATACAGTGGCAGAGAGCCTCTTAGGCTCAGCGTGGGAAATGGTACATTTTGAAGCCGTCTTACTTCCCTGCATCTATGAAGAACTGCCTTCTGATAGACAGCCTGGAAACTGGGAGCTGTGTTCCTGTCATGGAAAAGTCAATCAATCTCTACCATGAGGGTTGTTCCACAGGCTCCCAGGTCCTGACATCGCGTCCGTCAGTGTTTGCCAAGCTCTCTGTTTTGTTAAAAAAAAATCACTGTTCTGGCTGTGAGGGAGGAGAACCAATGGAAGAGGAAGATATAGTACCTGCTTTTTAGAAATTTAATTGTATTAAATTTATTGTCTCCTGTTATAGTCAGTGGCTGGAACAGAAGAGTGAAGACTTGCTGAAAATAGCCTAGAGGAAAGCACGTAACTGCCATGGGTCTCAATTTTCTCATCTGTAAAATGGGGGCTAGATGAGATTGTGTAGGCAAAAGACCTCTTTGCAGTTTTAAAGCGATATGAAATTTTAAAGGGCAGTGACTGCCCTATTTAGTTGTCTTCATGCGATCCACTGTCTAGTAGGAGAATAAGTATGTTCTGGCTTCAAAACGCAGACGTGTTTGCTACGTAAGGTACCCTAAGAATCCGTGTGTGTGTGTGTCTGTGTGTGTGTGTCTGTTCTCTACTACTAATCTCTCCAAATGTTCACAAGTTAGCCAAGAGGAGGGCATAAATAGTTAGGAGAAATTAAGTATAACATGCCTCAAACTTCAGTGTGGAGAAAAATCCAAGTCATAGCGTCCTACCTGGGATATTATGGAAGATTAATGGATGAACTACCTTAATTTCCATTCAGCCCACACTAAAATTTGTAGGACTTAATAAATTTCAGTGAGGTTTAGAGTTTTATGAGCATTGTGCATAATACAACGTACCACAGTTTTAAAAAAACAGAACCCACAAGATTTTATTTCTTTCAGACTTCACGGAATTTATCCCACAGTAAGATTTATAGTGCTTGCCTCTGAAATATCATCTGGCCAGTGACACCTGATGCCATTTATAAAAATGCATGTATAGATTTGTTCTATAAGGGGAGTATATTCTGATTCTTAGAAACTGAGTCAAGACCTGCCACCTTCAAATTTCTATTCGGCTTTCCTTTTTCGGGAAAGATTTACTGTCAACATAAGGATCTTTGGAGAATTTCCCAGGCCCCTTCCATATGTGATTATCTTAACAGATGACTCCAAACAACTTCCTTTGACCTCAGCATGTTTTTTGAAAGAGAGAATGTTGGCCAATCAATTACATTTAAATTTAAAGATTTGAGATTCTTGCCACCTAGAATTGAAACAAATCATTTTCAGCAACATGTACTTTAGCAATTTAGTAGGTTGGAAATATTAGATTTAAATGTTTAAAGTTTAGAGATTTTTAAAATTAATTTTTGTTGGAGTATAGTTGATTTACAATGTTGTGTTAGTTTCTACTGTACAGCAAAGTGAGTCCATTATACATATACATATATCCACTCTTTTTTAGATTCTATTCCCATATAAGTCGTTACAGAGTATTGAATAGAGTTCCTTGTGCTATACAGCAGGTTCTTATTAGTTATCTGTTTTATACACAGTAGTGTGTATATGTCAGTCCCAATCTCCCAATTTATCCCTCCCCACCTTTTCCCTCTTGGTAACCATACGTTTGTTTTCTACATCTGTGACTCTATTTCTGTTTGTAAGTAGGTTCATTTGTACCATTTTTTAGATTCCACGTATAAGTGATATCACAGGATATTTGTTAACTTATTTCAGTGAGCATAATGCCCTCTAGGTCCATCCATGTTGCTGCAAATGGCATTATTTCCTCCTTTTTATGGCTGAGTAGTATTCCACTGTATATATAGACCACATCTTTTTTATCCATTCCTCTGTCCTTGGACACTTAGGTTGCTTCCATGTCTTGGATATTGTAAATAGTGCTGCTATGAACATAGGAGTGCATGCATCCTTTAGAAGTATGGTTTTCTCTGGATATATGCCCAGGAGTGGGATTGCTGGATCATATGGTAGCTCTATTTTTAGTTTTCTAAGGAACCTTCATACTGTTCTCCATAGTGGTAGAGTTTTTTAAAGTATAATTCAATACCATAAAAGTTCCACTTGTAAAAAACACAATGCGGTGGCTTTTGGTGTACTCACAGATTGGTGCAGTCATCACCACTGTCCAATGTCAGAACGTCTTCACCATCCCATAAAAACCCAGTATTCATGGAGCAGCCCCTCCCCATTCCTCCAGCTCTGGGCAGCTGCTAATCTGTTTTCTGTCTCTGTGGTCTCTCAGCTGCTGTCGTGCCCCGTTGGTGATGAAAACAAAATCAAAGATGAGCATCTTGCTCAGTGCAGTGTCTTGATTATTCAGAGATGTTTTTATTGCAATCAGGTCCACTGGATCATCGATTTCTGCCCACCCACTTCCCTCCACTCACCCGACACAAAGGACCCCATTCTCCAATCTTAATGAGGGCTTAAAGGCAATTAAACCAGTTTCTCCACAGAATTTCTCCTTTTTCCTCTTAGAGTAAGCTCAAGAATTAGGGAGATTTATCATCAGAAATCCTACAAACAATAAATGCTGAAGAGGGTGTGGAGAAAAGGGAACCCTCCTACACTGTTGGTGGAAATGTAAATTGCTGCAGCTACTATGGAGAACAGTATGGAGGTTCCTTAAAAAACTAAAAATAGAACTACCATACGACCCAGCAATCCCACTACTGGGCTTATATCCAGAAAAGATGAAAACTCTAATTTGAAAAGACACATTCACCCCAATGTTCATACCAGCATTATTCACAATAGCCAAGACATGGAAGCAACCTAAGTGTCCATCAACAGATGAGTGGATAAAGAAGATGTGGTACATATATACAATGGAATATTACTCAGACGTAAAAAAGAATGAAATTCTGTGATTTCCAGCAATGTGGATGGTCCTAGAGATTGTCATACTAAGTGAAGTAAGTCAGACAGAGAAAGACAAATATTATGTGATTTCACTTATATGTGGAATCTAAAATATGATATAAGTGAACTTATTTACAATACAGAAATAGACTCACAGACATAGAAAACAAACTTATGGTTACCAAAGGGGAAAGGCAGGGTGGGATAAGTTAGGAGTTTGGGATTCACAGATACACACTACTATATATGAAATAGATAACCAACAAGGACCTACTGTATAGCACAGGGAACTATATTCAATATCCTGTAAAAAGCCATAGTGGAAAAGAATCTGAAAAAGAATGTGTGTGTGTGTCTGTGTGTGTGTGTGTATGTATACATATATATATATAAAGCTGAATCACTTTGCTGTACACCAGAAAGTAACACAACATTGTAAATCGACTATACTTCAATTAAAAAAAAAGAGAGAGACTATTTTAAGCAAAGGACCAAGTAGCTGATTAAAGAAGCATCCTATATAGAGAATTCAATCGATTTTCCCCCTTTACTGTATCAAGTACAAGTAAAGGCTTTGCTGCCAATGACCCTGGAGTGGTTCTTGGGAAGCTTCAAGTAAAAAAAACCAAAACCTGAAAAACTAAGTATTAATAACAGTAAATTATTCATATTAATGGAGCAATGCATTCTTATTAACTTTAACAATAAATTTCTTATAAATAAATTTAATAAGTCATTTATTGTTAATTATCAATAAATTAATAAAATATTAACAGGTTAATCATTTGGTATTTATTATCCAGGTTCTAGCCACCCGGCAAAAATAAAAGTGAAATTCCAGGCTGTGTTCATCCCTCTCAGTAGAATAAAAGCATCCCCATGACTTAACCCAAATGTACCTCTGTACTAACAAAATATCTCCTTTCGTATCTTGTCAGATACAATCCAAAATGACTAAGATACTTGTTTTATCACCAAAATAGTTAGTTTATTCATCTGGCAATTTTTCTCCTTTAGGCATTATACTATTTTTCTCATCAAATCATGAACTACAGGGCTCATGTTCAGAAACAAAGCATGTTGTTGGTTTTTTCCTTCCTAGATGGCTTGTTCTGTTGTATGTCAGTAGAAACATGTATGCATAGTAGAAACTTTCCCAAGGTATCTTCTGGAACAAACCAAATGACGGAAGCATATGTTGATATTTTGGTTATGTTATGTTATTTTAGACTTATGATCCACCATTGGAATTAGAATGGTGTGTTTGTAAATAAAATGTATTGCAGATCTTAGAAGAGCTGTGTCTTCCGCCAACACCGAAGAGTTACTTCATACTAACACGTGTTCCATTTTGGGGCTCTTTTGATGAGAGTTCCACCCAGGATGCAGGAAAGCTTTCAAATACTATTGAAACAGCATTGGAATTCCTGTTCATGGCTTGTACTGCGTCCCAGAGATCTCCAGGGAATCTGTGCATGCCCTGTAAAAATGAGCAGTTGTGTTTATTTGAATATAATACCTTTTAAAAAAATTTTTATTTTTTACTTATTTATTTATTTTTGGCCACAATGTGCAGCATGTGAGATCTTAGTCAGGGACTTCCCTGGTGGCGCAGTGGTTAAGAATCCGCCTGCCAATGCAGGGGACATGGGTTCGATCCCTGGTCCGGGAAGATCCCACATGCCATGGAGCAACTAAGCCTGTGTGCCACAACTGCTGAGCCTGCGCTCTAGAGCCCTCAAGACACAACTACTGAGCCCGTGCGCCACAACTACTGAAGCCCGTGCGCCTAGAGCCCGTGCTCTGCAACAAGAGAAGTCACTGCAATGAGAAGCCCATGCACCGTGACGAAGCACAGCAATGAAGACCCAACACACCCAAACATAAATTAATTAAATTAATTTTTAAAAAAAGAAGAAGACAATACTCAGATTAAAAATAGAGGGAAATCCCGGAAAAGAGAAAAGACACTCAAGAGAGAAAATGTTTTAAGAGTTTGTTCCTTTCACTTCCTTAACCTTATGGATGTTCCAAACCAAAAAGCTATGACTTTGGTGAAGTTTGAAGACATTTCACTTACAAGAAATAGAAACTTTTTATTTTGACTTAAATTTTCTGCCATTTTCATCTTGTATTTTTTCCTGACTTAATGCACAGAGCCTTTTTTTTTTCCTTTGAAGAATTTGAGGATGGGGCACTTGCAAATGTAAGCAAATGTCATAACTTCTGGGTTAGGGATTCATATTCTTTCTTTATTCATTTTTTGGCTGCACTGGGTCTTACTTGTGGCACACGGGATCTTCGTTGCGGCATGTGGACTCAGTTGTGGCATGTGGACTCAGTTTTGGCATGTGGATGCTTAGTTGTGGCATGTGGACTTCTTAGCTGCATCATGTGGACTTCTTATTTGCACCATGCGGACTCTTAGTTGTTGCATGTGTACTGTTCGTTGCGGCATGCGGACTCTTAGTTGCGGCATGCATGCGGGATCTAGTTCTCTGACCAGGGATCGAACCTGGGCCCCCTGCATTGGGAGCGTGGAGTCTTACCCACTGGACCATCAGGGAAGTCCCCATATTCTTTAATAGATTGATTGATAGGTGTTGTCCGTGCCATTTTTTGTCTTTGTCTTTTTCTGTTTGCCTTCTTATCTTCTGGTGGTTGCTGCAATCCTTCGTGTCCCTGGGCTTGCAGTTGAATGACTCCAACCTCTGCCTCTCGGTCACACAGCCTTCCTCACGCAATCTCTGTATCCCAATGTTTCCCCTCTTATAAGGACACCAGTTCTTGGATTTGGGGACCACCCTAATCCAGTATGACCTCATTTTCACTTGATTCCATCTGCAAAGACCCTATTTCCAATTAAGGTCACATGAGATTTCTAACAAAGGTACACAGTCATTTTGCCTTCACAGAAGGAACATTTTTAGGTCATGAAATATCTTCTTTTTATACTCAGTTGCTAGCTTAGGGCACACTTTCTTGGAAGCTACATCACCTAAATCCATAGATACTGGGTTCCCTTACCATAAAGCAATCCTAAACAATGAGATGCATCATGCTACAACATTCTATAGACAAGGATTGTCTTGCTAGCACTTGGCTTGCTCAGCATGAGGTCTGCCAGTAGGGTGATCACAATGAGAGGAGACTCAATCTCCTGTCTTCTTTCTCTCCCTAAAGATCTCTGACACCCTCAGAAATGAAGGGAATTTATGGAAGGTCTGCTGCTTTAACCACTGACTTTCCGTTTAAAAGTCTAAGGAAGATTTTCATTTCTATTAAGATACACATTGTATATTCTTGCCTCCTTTGTCATAGATTAGGTGACCATAGGTACGTGGGTTTATCTCTGGACTTTCTATCCTGTTCCATTGATCTATATTTCTGTTTTTGTGCCAGTACCATACTGTCTTGTTTACTGTAGCTTTGTAGTATAGTCTGAAGTCAGGGAGCCTGATTCCTCCACCTCCATTTTTCTTTCTCAAGATTGCTTTGACTACTCGGGGTCTTTTGTGTTTCCATACGAAGTGTAAAATTTTTTCTTCTAATTCTGTGAAAAATGCCCTTGGTAATTTGTTAGGGATTCCATTGAATCTGTAGATTGCTTTGGGTAGTATAGTCATTTTCACAATATTGATTCTTCCAATCCAAGAACATGGTATATCTCTCCATCTGCTTGTGTCATCTTTGATTTCTTTCTTCAGTACCTTACAGTTTTCTGAGTAAAAGTCTTTTGCTTCCTTAGGTAGGTTTATTCCTAGGTGTTTTATTCTTTTTGTTGTGATGGTAAATAGAATTGTTTCCTTAATTTCTCTTTCTGATCTTTAGTTGTTAGTGTATAGGAATGCAAGAGATTTCTGTGTATTAACTGCATCCCGCAACTTTAGCAAATTCATCTATGAGCTCTGGTAGTTTTCTGGTAGCATCCTTAGGACTTCCTATGCACAGCACCATGTCATCTGCAAAGAGTGACAGTCCCACTTCCTCCTTCCCAACCTGGATTCCCTTCACTTCTCCTTCTCCTCTGACTGCCGTGGCCAGGACCTCCAAAACCACGCTGAATAATAAAGGCAAGAGTGGACATCCTTGCTTTGCTCCTGATTCCAGAGGAATTGCTTTCAGCTTTTCACCATTGAGAATGACGTTTGCTGCACTACCCCACCATGCACACTCATTCTCAACTCAATCAGCTTTACGTATTCTAGGTTGTAAAAGTATTCTTTAACAAATGAGCCCCCCAAAATATACTTAGTCTATTTTAATGTAACCAGAATACTTGAGTTTCATATCTAAGAGGTAATCGTGCTATGTGAATTGTTCAAACAGCTAGAAAAAAGCTAATGATCCTTTCTAAAAGATGAGGGCATTGAGGCAAAATTGACTTCTTTGTATGAGGAAAGGTTTAGCAGCCTATTCTAATAAACAATCAATAATAACACACCACCCCCAGCAATTTTCATTCTTGACTATAAATGAAACTGACATGTGATTTGTCAGTGGAAAAAAAAAATTAAAGTGAGCTATACACTTTTATTTTTCAAGCGGTCATGAAAGTTGTCCTTTTGCATGTGCTTTTTCTATGCTTTCCTTACTTCTGCTACCGAATTGTTTGATGTTTTATGGATTGTTTGACATCTTTAATTGGTAGATGTTCAAAGGAAAAAGCAGAAGGTGCTTCTTCTCAGTGTTTGCATTAACACCTTTGTATCCCTTAAAAGCTGATCTGTGAACATAAGCAAAACATGGAATTGTATGCACCAGTGGGTTACTCGAGGCTCTTCAGAGAAACAGAACCAGTAGCATGTGTATATATAGAGAGAAAGAGGTTTATTATAATAAACCTCAACAGAGGAAAGGAGAAAGAAGATGTGGTACATATATACAATGCAATATTACTCAGCCATAAAAAAAAGGAATGAAATAATACTATTTGCAGCAACATGGATGGACCTAGAAATTATATTTAGTGACGTAAGTCAGACAGAGAAAGACAAATATCATATGATATCACTTACATGGGGAATCTAAAAAATGGTACAAATGAACTTATTTACAAAACAGAAATAGAGTCACAGATGTAGAAAACAAATTTACGGTTACTGGGGGAAAAGTGGGGGGAGGGATAAATTGGGGGATTGAGATTGACATATACACACTACTATATATAAAATGAATAACTAATAAGGACCTACTGTATAGCACAGGGAACTCTACTTAATACTCTATAATGACCTATATGGGAAAAGAATCTAAAAAAGAGTGGGTATATGTATATGTATAACTGATTCACTTTGCTGTACAGCAGAAGCTAATACAACATTGTTAATCAACTATACCCCAATAAAAATTGAAAAAGGAAAATAAGGGAAGAGATTTCCCTCCCCTCATTTAAAAAGAAAAAAAAAGTACTAGTTTAGAACCTCTAAATGGTCAAAGTAAAATTTTTATTTCAAATCGTAAAGGACAAATAAAGTTATAATGAAAAAACGATTACCTCTCAAACATCTAGACATTTTTCGCTGTGTATATTGAAATTAGTGTGACAGCTTAAAATAGGAAACAGCTAGAGTTTCTCCTATAATGTAAAACGTGTTGTATGATGCCAGATGCACCATAAATCTTCATGCATTTGGGACGGGGGATTGTCTGAGAATGTTAGTTCATAAATGTTGTCTGGTGTTCTTCCTCTTTATTTTTTACATCTACATTTAAAATAAATTTTTAACAGAGTAATGGCAAAAAAAAAAGAATTTACTTAAGAAAACCTGTGATTGTAGGGTTTTTTCTTCCTCCTTTGAAATGCATATAAATCCTCTTTGAGAACTAGATAGGCCTTTTGCCCGCTTTGTAACACAGGCGTGTCTTTCTCTAGGACCTGGGAGCCATCTCTTTGAAATATAAATGTCAAGGGGGTATACCACCCCACCCTCCTCTTGCTGGTGGGAGGGTAGGAGCCTAACTTCAGTGGGCACTGAGCTCCAAGGTGTAGACCATGAGAATTTGTCTTTCCTCTGGATAAAGCCAGTTAGCTAACATAGATGGTCACCTCAATTACCAGGAAAATTTAGGGTGAACTATGTGACACATGGTGTTACCAAGTCCCCTAACCTGAGGATTAGTTGTTGTTTATCTTGAACATGTGTACGGAATGGGTTGTACCTGCTTGGCTTTATAAAAGGGAGAGATTTCTTTTTGTCTTTGCAGTCTCTTAGTAGATTGCCTGTGATGTGTACCACATTCTGGTTTAAAGCCCATTCAGTAATAGAACTGTATTCTTTCTCTACTAAAAAAAAAATCATGTCCTACAGTATTGCCCCATCTGTGTGGTTGGTTGAATCCGTGGTGGATGTGGAACCGTGAATATGGAGGTCCGACGTTTTTGTAAATTCATAGGAAAATTTTTGACTGGGCAGTTGCTGGGTGCCCCTAACTCCCCTGTGTTGTTCAGGGGTCCACTCTATATCTGTTATGAGACTAAAATTAAGTGATGCAGGCAAAAATGCGGTAATTCCTGGTACAAAGAAATCCCTGAAGAAAACACTGGCCCCCATGACTGCTTCTCCTGCCTGATGCACCATTCTGAGCAGAGGTGAGGTGAAACCAGCTCTCCTGGCTTATGAATAATTCAATGTTAGGGTGCCCATCCAGCCATTTCAAAAGTGTGGAAGTATAAGTCCTTTTAGGGAGTGTGCTGAAAACAGGAAAAGGCAGTGTTTTATCTGGTGATGTATTAATCTCCTACCTGCATAGGGGTAAGACATTTATCAAGTGGGACCCACCATCTATTTTTTCTTTTAGCAGTTTTTTTGTTTTTGTTTTAATTTTTATTGCAGTACAGTTGATTTACAATGTGATGTTAGTTTCACGTGTACAGTAAAGTGAATCAGCCGTACATATACATATATCCGCTCTTTTTCAGATTCTATTCCCATATAGGTCACGACAGAGTATTAAGTAGAGTTCCCTGTGCTATACAGTAGGTCCTTATTAGTTATCTATTTTATACATAGTAGTGTGTTTATCTCAATCCCAATCTCCCAATTTATCCGCCCCCCCCTTACCCCCTGGTAACCATAAGTTTGTTTTCTACATCCGTGACTCTACTTCTGTTTTGTAAGTAAGTTCATTTGTACCCTTATTTTTTTAGGTTCCACATATAAGCGATATCATAGGATACTTGTCTTTCTGTGTCTGACTTACTTCACTCAGTATGACAATCTCCAGGTCCATCCATGTTTCTGCAAATGGCATTATTTTGTTCTTTGTTTTTATGGCTGAGTAATATTCCATTGTATATATGTACCACATCTTCTTTATCCATTCATCTGTTGATGGACGTTTAGGTTGCTTCCATGTCTTGGCTATTGTAAATAGTGCTGCAGTGAACATTGGGGTGCGTGTATCTTTTCGAATTATGGTTTTCTCCCCACTGTCTATTAAGCACAGTTGAAACTTAAGCAAAATGATGGATATTGGTTCCTTAATGGAACTTTACATATTATGGTATGGGATTTACTGTGAATGTATTTACTTCCTCACAAGGGAAGAAAATGGCAAGACGTCCACGTTATGCCAAAGAGGGGCTCACTCAAATGCCAACATCACTGCTTCCTGATCTCTTTCTTCATTTCCCTGTTGGAAAGTCAGAACTGAATTTTAGAGCACCATGTTGTAATAAGTGGTCTCCAAGATCCTTCATCTGAAAGGTGAGGATAAAATATTTGTCCCACAGGTCTCTTTGGGTGACCATGGCTATAAAGTGGTTGGCTGCATGTGAGATAGCTATAGAAACTATGAAGTGCTATGAAATATAAGGGTCCTGCATTTACCCCCAAAGGTCTTCCCCTGCCTCCTAATATGGTTTGGATTCCCTGATCCATGATCCTTGCTTTTTACCCCCATACTGGCTTATTCGTCCGCTTTCTAGCTTAACGATTAGCAAGCCCCAATCCTGCTTGGACTAGCTTTTCCTAACCCCGACCTGAGGGTGCTGGAGAAAAACACTCAACATATCAAATGATCTAACTTTAAATTATGATAGCTACTCTCACAGTAAACAGCAGTCATTCCCCAAAGTTCTCCTCTCTTCTCTTAGTTAATTCATTCTGCCAAGACTGAATTTTCATTTCTCCTTTCTGATCAAATCTCCAACACCTCACAGTGAGCTGATGAACTTGCCTTTTTTTTTTTTTTTTTGCCTTGCTGCTGCACGGCGTGCAGGATCTTAGTTCCCCAACCAGGGATTAAACTCGCGCCCCCTGCAGTGAAAGCGTGGGGTCCTAACCACTGGACCACCAGGGAAGTCCCTGAACTTGCTTTTCATTTTCCTGAAAAATGGAAAGGTTTTCAAGTGAATGTGTCCATGTTATCATATCTATATAGATCCAGCTTGAGGAAAGTGTTAATATAGTGGCTCAGTCATAGGTTTTACTCAGCTCTTACTTATCTCTGTAGCCATGACGATGAGGCTTGATCAAACTTGGAGAATAAGACCAATAGAATGTTCACAGAGTGACCGGGTCATAACGTCCTTCTGTACACCCAAGGCTGTGGGTTAGAGGAACCAGACAGACAACATGACTTGGTGTAAACATGAAGATGGACGATGTGTATCTGGAGCCACGTTTGGGCTCAGCCTCATGGCGGGTCATCCATCAGTATGCACCTGTGTGACTAGCCTCTTTTTAGGACTCTAGACCCTCAGGACCCAAGGCTGGATGCTCTTAGTGGACATCTTGCTACATGTCTCAGTAGTTCAGAGCAGGAGAGAAAAGTATGTCCTGTGTGACCATAGTAGAGAAAAGGAGGGAGGACTTTGCAGACTGTCTGTGATTTGTCTAGTCTCTGTCTGTGGATGTCTTTTCTCCACTCTTCTTCCTGAAACTCACCCCCTCCACTGGGATACTAGGTTGTTTTTCTTTTTTTTTTTTAATTTTTATTGGAGTATAGTTGCTTTACAATGTTGTGTTAGTTTCAGGTGTACAGCAAAGTGAATCAGTTATACATATATCCATTCTTTTTTAGATTCTTTTCCTATATAGGCCATTACAGAATATTGAATAGAGTTCCCTGTGCTATACAGTAGGTTCTTATAAGTTATCTATTTTATATATTAGTGTGTATGTGTCAATCCCAGTCTTCCAATTTACCCATCCTCCCCTTACAACCAAAGCAATCTCGAGAAAGAAAAACAGAGCTGGAGGAATCAGGCTCCCTGACTTCAGACTATACTACAAAGCTATAGTAATCAAGACAGTATTGTACTGGCACAAAAACAGAATAAAGATCAATGGAACAGGATAGAAAGCCCAGAAATAAATACAAGCACCTGTGGTCACCTAATCTATGACAAGGAGGCAAGAATATACAAGGGAGAAAAGACAGTTTCCTCAATAAGTGGTGCTGGGAAAATGGGACAGCTACATGTAAAAGAATGAAATTAGAACACTCCCTAACACCATACACAAAAATAAACTCAAAATGGATTAAAGACCTAAATGTAAAGCCAGACACTATAAAACTCTTAGAGGGAATCATAAGCAGAACACTCTCTGGCATAAATCACAGCAAGATCTTTTTCGATCCACCTCCTAGGACACTAGGTTGTATCTTCTGTCACCTACACAAGGACAGTGCTCCGTGGATACACTCTCCTCTGCTTCTCAACTGATGATCTGTTTCCTCAAGAGGATCATTCCATCAACGTAGAATGTGCTGCAATATATACCACTTAAAAAAAATTGAGACCCTGCAAGGCTTACCGCCATCCCTCAGTATTGCCAAAGAGCTCTGCTCAGCTGTACCCACCATATCAAGTTTGTCTCCTGAACTTCTTTGTGAATCTACTCCAATAAGATTTCCCTTTTTTTTTCATTTTATTTTATTTATTTATTTTTAAAACATCTTTATTGGAGTATAATTGCTTTACAGTGGTGTGTTAGTTTCTGCTTTATAACAAAGTGAATCAGTTATACATATAAAAATATGGAACGCTTCACGAATTTGCGTGTCATCCTTGTGCAGGGGCCATGCTAATCTTCTCTCTATTGTTCCAATTTTAGTATATGTGCTGCTGAAGCGAGCACAGATTTCCCTTCTTAAAGGAAGGACCACTCCAGCAAGAACACCCTTATCCAGGTTACTACTGTCTCTGCTGACAAATACAATGGTTATTTTTTGCCCTCATTATGCTTGGTTTATCAGCTCTATTTGAAGTAGTTGACCATTTTCTCTACTTGGCCCCCAAGATGTTGCTATTATTTTGGACCTCCTCTAGACTTCTTTTCCAGCACTTCTGGCAATCCTTCTGCTTTCCCCAAACTCTAAAATTTGGAGGGTTCCTGGGCTCATTCATAGGATGAACTCACCTTTTCATACATTCACTTCATATTTAATATCATGCTGTTCTACAGCTTTAAATACCTTTTAATCCCTGGTAACTCCCAAGTTTCTATCCAGCCTCAGTTCATTCTTTGCTTGCCCTAGAACTTTAGAAAAGTCTAAACTTACATATCCTATTGCCAATTTGGCAAACCTTACACGCCCTACAGACATCTCCAGTTTCGCATGTTAAAAAAATGAATTCTTTTTTTTTTTAATTTATTTATTTTATTTATTTATTTTTGTTTTTGGCTCTGTTGGGTCTTTGTTGCTGTGCACAGGCTTTCTCTAGTTGCGGCGAGCGGGGGCTACTCTTCGTTGCGGTACACGGGCTTCTCATTGCGGTGGCTTCTCGTTGCGAAGCATGGGCTCTAGGCGCGCGGCCTTCAGTAGTTGTGGCACGCGGACTCAGTAGTTGTGGCTCGCGGGCTCTAGAGTGCAGGCTCAGTAGTTGTGGCACACGGGCTTAGTTGCTCCACAGCATGTGGGATCTTCCCGGACCAGGGCTCGAACCCGTGTCCCCTGCATTGGCAGGCGGATTCTTAACCACTGCGCCACCAGGGAAGCCCCCAAAAAATGAATTCTTAAGTCCTTCCTTTATTCTCGATTCTGGTCCATCCATGGTATTTCTCATATACACATGAAAATTATCCTGCTGGGCTAACAGTTGCTGAGACCAAAAATCTTAAAGTATTTCTTCTGCTCTTTTAATATATAATGCACATTCAATTGATCAACATATTCTATTTGTTCTCCTTTCAAAATATGTCTGGAATCTTAAACATTTCCTACTACCACACTTTTATCCTTTTATTCCATACCCCAATTATATTTCACATTACCAACTGTAATATTCTCATATCTGATGTCTTTTCTTTCATCCTTGTCACTCTTTTAAATTTTTTTTATTTTATTTTACATTGGAGAAAGGTGATTAACAATGTTGTCTAGTTTCAGGCGTACAGCAAAGTGTTTCAGTTATACATATACATGTATCTATTCTTTTTCAGATTCTTTTCCCATGTAGGTTATCACAGAATACTGAGCAGAGTTCCCTGTGCTATACAGTAGGTCGTTGTTGGTTATATGTCTTAAACATGATAGTGTGTATATGTTGATCCCAAATTCCCAGTCTATCCCTCCACACACACACCCCCCCCTTCCCCTTTGGTAACCATAAGCTTGTTTTCTAAGTCTGTGAGTCTGTTTTGTAAATAAGTTCATTTTTATCATTTTTTAAAAGATTCCACATGTAAGTGATATCATATGATATTTGCCTTTCTCTTTCTGACTGACTGCATTTAGTATGATCATCTGTAGTTACATCCATATTGCTGCAAATGGCATTATTTCATTCTTTTTGATGGCTGAGTAGTATTCCATTGTATATATGTACCACATCTTCTTTATCCATTTCTCTGTTGATGGACATTTAGTCTGTGGATGGAGTGATCATTTTAGACCAAGTCAGGGCAAGTTTGTCTTGTTCTTGAAACCCTCCAATGACTTGTGTCCCATTCAGGGTGAAATCAAGTCCTCAGAAGTCCTACAAGAACTTTCTCCACCTCTGAGCTCATTGCTCCCCATGTCTCGGCAGCCGTACTTTCTGGGCTCCGCCCACATTCTCAACGTGCTTCTCTGTAGCTCATAGAACATCACTATCAAACGCAGACCTCAGGAATTTTGTCTTTGATGTTTGTGTTCCTTTTCCCTTCCACAAGCATGACTTGCTTCCTCACTTCCTTTGCAATGTAACATTTTCAGAGACGCCTTCCCTGACCAGTCTGCACCAAAGACTTCCCTCCGTAACTCTCTACTCCCAATACTTTTTTTTTTTTGGCTGCACCACGTGGCATGCGGGATCTTAGTTCCCCAGCCAGGGATCCAACCCTTGCCCCCTGCAGTGGAAGCACGGAGTCTTAACCCCTGGACCGCCAGGGAAGTCCCTCCACTCCCAATATTTTTGTATTACTAGAAAGAGCATAAAGAAATTCAGATGAAGCAACTACAAGATACATTCTCTAGAACATACTTCGATGTAAATGTATCCATTATTTTCATTATGAGGGCCCCTTTCATAGAATCTGCATATGTTAGGATTCATAAAATGACCCTCAGGCTTGTAACTTATACCACGACGCATTATTCCTCAGTTTGGGGAATAAAATACAATTTTCAAAATGCTCTGTGTTTTTGGTGGCTTTGGCAGTTTTAATTTCAGCACATCCTAGTGCATTTGTATGCGACTTTCCTTCAGCTAAGACCTGAAGTCGCGACCCCTGATAAGAAGCGCTCCATACTCCTAGATGGCATTTTACCTTTCTGGGCCAAGCATTGTTTTCGATTGAAGGCTAGCATTTAACATGAAAATTTAAGCACAGTGTATGAGCTGAGTTGGAATACTGAGTCCCTGAGTCTTAAAGGAATTGGAAAAAATGCTAATAATACGGCCACATCATAAAGTCTTACAAGCCCAAGTGTTAGCATTTATAGTATATTCAAAATGCATTCCCGCAATGTAAAATGATAATCTGCCCTTTGTGACTATGGAAACCCTTTCCCTGTTTATTATTTAGTCCTCTTCACACCAGACCTTCTGGAAAGTACCCACACTCAGCATCTTCAGAAAAAATGTGGATTTTTTAAATAAAGATTTTGTATTGTAATATGTCTTGGAGATAAAAATCACCAAAATGGCAGTAATGCTATTTTTGTCCCTTTGAGGTTGAGGGTATTATGTCTTCTCTGCTCCTCATGGCTGGTCTTTGGTCTCTTAACGTTAATGGGAAAAAAATTTTTTTTCTAAGTTCGGTGTGTTGGAAGAAAAAATACCACCATGGAATCTAATATAAATTCTTCATATCCTAAGGTTAGTAATTGTTTAGGTGTTTCTGTATTAAGCTTTCTGAAAAGCTGTGCTGTGTGTTATGTGGGTTATGAGTGATTGGATTTGCCCTGTTAAAATTGTAAAGCATAAAGCAGCAAGATTAGGAAAAAACTAAGTTGACATAAATTAGGATATGTGGTTGGGAACAAGAGAGGGACACACAGAAAAGAAGATGCAAATCAGAAATACATAAAAATGCAGTTGTGAAAACAAATGAATGAATATAACAAAACAGAGATACAGAGAACAAACTAGTGGTTCCCAGTGGGGAGAGGGAAGGAGGAGGGGCAGGATAGAGGGATAGGGGCTTAAAGGTACAAACTATTAGGTATAAAATAAATAAGCTCCGAGACTATATTATACAGCACAGGGTATATAGCCAATGTTTTATAACTTTAAATGGAATATTACCTTTAAAAATTGTGAATCACTATATTGTACACCTGAAACTTACATAATATTGTACGTCAGCTATACATCAATAGAAATAAATAATAAAAGTATCCATTACATAAAAAGATCAAGATAGTACATACCTCTTAGAATATGGTAAAAAAAAAAAAGTTTATCACATTCTAAGAATGGATATTATCAGCTCCTACACAAAACAAAATTGACAGTCAAACTAATTGCCTGACAAACACGTGCTCACTTTACATTCTTATTGCCTGTAGATAATTGTAGTTTGGGGATTGTCATGTGATAACTCTTCCCTTTATCTTATGCAATATCCCTTTGTCAAAGTGCATTAAACACACATGCTTATGGAATATATTATACAATATGTTATATAGTATACCATTATATTAGCCCCCCCCCAAAAAAAGATGGAGGAATCAACAAAAAACGTTACCATGTTTTGCTTCCCATGGATTTGCCATTGTTTTGTTTTTTGAGGTGATTCTGTTTGAGGATTCTCTTTCAACATCTCCACCTATCAAACTAAATCTTAACGTCCTTAAGTGAGATAATGAGTGTGGATAAAGTTCTGTTTCATCTGGGGAGGGCAGAATAGAGTTAGTTTTTATTATAAAAGCCGAGTTGGGAGGGGAGTGGTGATCTGATGGCAAACTGTGACTTTCGCAGGGAATTCAGTTCTTCAGGTTCCATACTGAGAACTCAGGGTCTTTCTGGGTTCAGGCAGCCGGCCTCAGAGGGGTCCTGCAGACCTTCCCATGAGGAGGGTCCTGTCTGGGTTCAAAAATGTAAGAAGTGTGGGCTTGGCCAGCGAGGGCTACGCTGATCGTCTATTTGGTATAAGCCATCAGTGCTGTAACCGGGACAAGATTTCCAGGAATATCCCCATCCCACGGGAATGTACACAGTACCCAATCTTTTAAAGCAAAAAGATGTAAAAGATCACCTGTTTTTAACCCTGCCACTTCACCAAATGTTTTCCCCTCTCCATCCCATCCTGATCCTGCTAAGAGGGGGCCATTGTCCTGGCCCGTGGTCATCCCAAGAGAGAGATCGTCAAAGGCAAGGAGAATATTCCCATGAATCAGACTAGTCTTCACGAGGGCACCCCCATGCCACCATCTTCCCTCCTTTCCCTCCATCCATTCAAAGGTCTGTTTCTTGGGTTTATTCTCACTGCCAACATTACTCTATCTTGTTCCAAATTACTGTGGCTAAATAAATTTTTAACAGTCTGCATAGATTATTGAAATTGTCACAAGGACTGCATTGATGGCTTTAGCCATAAAACCGATCTTGTCACTGACATATTACTACTGTAAAATTTATTTTGTACACAGCCCCAGAAACGTTCAAGGAAAACTAGCAAAATGCAGTGTGAATGTCTTCCTTTCCTATCTTTAAGGTCATTGTCAGTATCACCTCCATTCTCGAAAGGCACTTATCAGACCCTGCAGGATGTGGCTTAAAGCAACTCAACGTTGCTTCATCAAAACAAACAAACAAAACCCAAGCGGCTTATTCACGTGCATGTTGGAATAAGCTGACCAAACGCAGCATTTGTCTATGATACAAACCATTGCCTTCTTCCTTTCTTTGGATTATAGGTTTTTACATTATTTTAAGAGCAAAACATGCCCACTTGCACCTTGCTACAAAACCAGTTTGCTTTACACTGTTTGCTAAATAGTCTGAAGCAAGCACAACTTGCTAAGTTAGCTCATTTCCCGAGATTTGAGTGTTCTTGCAGCACTTCCCGTGTTTCTATGCCCATTTGTACCTGACAGGTGACATGAATGCCCCAGAATTCCTAAGTGGGTTGTCATGAGCAGTGTGATAAAAGTAGCAGTAGCCTAAAATCATTGCTAATTCAAAATCCGTCTCAACTTAAGCCATAAATTTTGAATTAACAAGTGCCTAGATGCAAGCAGTAAAATAGATGAGCATTCCTTTAGATGCTTACAGCGTATTATGAATCATTTTCCCTTCACCTTAACGATGTGAAGACAATCAGAAGAAAATGAAAAGAATTTGAATGGTGTCATCACATTCAAAGACAAACCAGTAGAGTATATATGCAGGGAGTTGTAAAATGATCACGCCTAGAATCCCTTTCAGGGACCGATATCCTTCATATAGTTATAACTTCTGCATATTTGATGGACCTACATTTATCGAGGTCAATGTATCATAATTTCTTTTTGCAGCATTTATTCCCAGGGCTGTAAGTTTTTGTTTCTTCAGTTTCTTCTGGGATATCTTTCTCTCCTGTGCAACCTCCCCTTCTGGTTTAGGGATAATCTCTTCTTTTTCAGTAAGGATCATCTCAGTGTGTCAGGGAGAGCTCACGTATGGGTTGATCCGACCATGAGCTCTGTAAGTCCTGAGCTGCATCTTGGGGGCTTTGTTCACCTGGATGTGCTCGATGACCAGAGAATCTACATCTAAGCCCTTAAGTTCAGCATTACTCTCTGCATTTGTGAGCCTGTGCAGTAAAGATTCAGCACTCTTTCTGGGCCACCGACCCTGCATCCAGCCCCACTGGACACACCTACCAACTCCACCATTGTAACGATGAAATGACACCCATTGCTTCTGTAAAGTGACATCCTTTAGATACTTGGTGGCTTTTTGGATATGCCTACCCTTAATGGCCTGGGCAGTTTCCTGTGTGTTTTTAAAGTGAACACGAAGATTTGAACCTCTTGATTTGCATGATCTTGTAGGGTTTTCTGGGTCAAGTGAATAGCGACCCATTTTTAGAGGTCACTTCAGGCTGCTTACCGGAAAAAGAGAGATCATAATTTCGTAAACTCTTCTTGAATTTCTGTGCACGGGAGACTGGACAACGTGAAAGCCAGGACGAGAGAAGGTGGACACATTGGTGACTATTATGGGGTGCTCGTTTTAAAGGTTCTGAGAAGCAAAGCCTTTGGGTGAATGTCACAGATCAGCAACCAGAGTTCAGAAACAGATGACAAGGGCTTATCAACAGGCTACCCAAGGGGTGCTTGCAAGGGGAAAAGCCAACATCCATTTTCAGAAAGTACTAGCACAGGTTGGGAGACAGAAGAGCAGTGTGTTTGAATCAGGGGGTTCCATAAATACTGCTAAATTTGGCTATCTTAATTAGTATCCCTGTGTAGTCAACAGATTTTGTCCCTCAGATGCCACTGAGTCTTGGAAAACATCGACTCAAGTTCACCATATCTATCCCATTCCTATTTTCATTGACATGGTCTTACTTTGGGGAGTTTTCGTGTGTGCTTGTTTTGGGGGAAGGGGGAGAAATATGGTGGCACTTCTTAGCATCCATAATTGCATGTGCCAGTTCCTGGTAATGAATTGCTTTATATCTATAGCTATCTCTATATCCATATCCATATCTGCATCTAAATTTATACCTATATCTATCCATAGCCGCCATCTGTATCTGTATATCTATGTTAATATATGTTCTATTGGTGGGTTTGTTTCTCTAGAGAAGCCTGAAAATACAGTCTTGTGCCTCATAGATTGTCTTTGAAGGTGTTTGGGGGTGGGCTAAAAAGGAATGGTTTCCCTGACCAGTTACCAGTTAGAAGGAAGATCAGATATTTAAAGACAGCAAGAGGCAAGCAACTAAGAAAAGGAAATAGTTGAGACAGATATTATATGTTTTAATAGTTGAGACAGATATTGTATGTTTTAATAGTTGAGACAGATATTGTATGTTTTAAAAAGGGAAAAAAGGGAAGGAAATCCAGAAAAGAGGGGATATATGTATACGTAGAGCTGATTCACTTTGCTGTACAGTAGAAACTAACACACCATTGTAAAGCAACTCTACTCCAATAAAAATTAATTTAAAGAAACAAAAAAATTAAAAAGGGGAAGAAAAAGGCAACAGCCTCAGGATATGTCAGTCTTTTCGCTGGCAGTCACTCTCTTCTGATATGTTTCAGCTCTTTTTTTGTTTTCATACCTAGGGCGGTGTGAGATTTGAAAGATGAGCTTCTCTTTTTTTGTTTTCCCCAAATGCCAACTTGAAGATGTCTGAGATTTCCTTGTGACCTCATTAGTCTCTCATTCCTTATTGGGGCAAGTCTTGCCTGTTTGCAGACCATCAAACTGGAAACGCACAGATCTGTGTGTGTGTGTGCACGCCTGTGTGTGTGTACTGTCCTGTAGAAAGATTCAGGGTCCTGATGGTACCCTGGCCACATCAATGTCCGGGCAGTGGACGCCTGTCATAAACTAGAGTCTTGCCTGTGGCCAGGCCTGAGGCACAGACATCTTTATGAGCAATAAACCCTCCACAGAGAAGTCACCCTTTTTATCCCATGACAAAACATGACATGCCTACGGCTTGGTAAATGCATTTTTCTACAATGATGTCTGTCATTTTTAGAATGACTTGTAACATTTCTTTTTTCATCAGCCTGCTTGTAGAGTTTAAATCAAGGGCTGGGTGTAATTATCTACATGTCTGAGGTTAAAAATGGATGGGATTTAATCACTTAAAAAAGATGTCCATCGGCCCAACCTTGGGGTTATCCTAATAACGTCCTGGTTCCCAGTCTGTCTGTATTTTACTCTGAACTATTACGTGCCTTCCCCTTGCCACCCGTGACCCATACCTCACGCTGGGAGCAGAAACAGCTTCTCTGCTGGCAAATGCAACCTGTCCAAACTACCGCCTGCAGGTACTAATCCCACCACCAGCTATCTATCTACATGGGTCTGGGCCGTTATTGAATCTTCTGTACCTCAGTGTTCTCACCTGTCAAATGCTCATGTATGCAGTAGATGAGGTTCTGGGGAACAATACATGAAAATTATTTAGCACATGGGACTCCACAGACATTAACTGATACAACCCCTGGCTGAGAAAAACACCAAATATGGAGAAGAGTGAAGACAGGCACACATGATTTTCAAAGCATGGAAACTCTCACTTACTTGGGTAGAGCCACGATGCAGCAATAAATCTTTGATTGACTTCTGAGGCCACCAGAGTTTCTTTTTTTTTTTTTTAATTTTAAAACTTCTGTTCCAGTTTTATTAAGATATAATTGACATATACCATTGCATTAGTTTAAGGGGTACAACAGAATGAATTTGATTTATGTATACATTGAGAAATCACCACGATATGTTTAGTTTAATATCCAGTGTTTCAAAATAATGTAAAATGAAGATATTTTACTATATTATGAGAAATATGTTATTTACAATATGATTTATGATTTTTCTAATACTACATTTATATGCATTGTATTGCATTATACATGCAAGATATATTATGTATATATTATATATATTTATATAACATATATCTGTTGTCTATATTATACATACTATTATATTAAATATTATAATTATATTAAATATAATATATGCATAATATGCACAATATTAAATTTTTAATATACCTAATTATGTGTAATATCTCTGTATGGTGACAGACCTTAACTAGGCATCGTGGTAATCATTTTGAAATGTATGTAAGTATCCAATCACTGTTTTGTGTATCAGGAACTAACATAGAGTCACAGGTCAATTACACTTCAAAAACAAACAAACTCATAGAAAAAGAGATCATATTTGTAGTTACCAGAGGCGGGAGCTGAAGGGATGGGGAATTGGATAATGGTGGTCAAAAGGTACAAACATCCAGTTATAAGATGAATAAGGGGACTTCCCTGGCGGTCCAGTGGGTAAGTCTCCACGCTCCCAATGCAGGGGGTCCGGGTTTGATCCCTGGTTGGGGAACTAAGATCTCACATGCCGCAACTAAGAAGTCCGCATGATGCAACTAAGACCCGGCACGGCCAAAAAAAAAAAAAAAAAAGAGATGAATAAGGACTAGGGGTGTAATGTACAACATGGTGAATATAACTAATGCTGCTGCGTGTTATATAGGAAAGTTGTAAAGAGAGTATATCCTAAGAATTCTCACCACAAGAAAAAAAGTTTTCTTACTGCTTTCATTTTGCATCTATACGAGTTGATGGATGTTCACGAAACTTATTGTGGTCGTCGTTTCAGGATGTATGACCCTCAAAGTTACAGTTTCTTGTTTGCTTTTACTGTTTTTGTGGTTCCTACGACTGAGAGATTTTGGACGTTTGCCCTTCCAAATAGTTGGTAACAGTCTACTCTGTTATCTGTGCATTTAGAGTGGTTTATAGGTTATATAAACAATTTATGGTGGTTTCTGTGCATTGATGTATAATTAGTCTTATTTAATATCACTGTGCTACATAATAAACACCTAAGTCCAATTTTGTTTCAAATCACTAGCCAAAGGCACCGATGCAATTTAATCCATAATTCTTGAAGGGATTATTTCTCCCTAAGGATATTTCTGTGAGAGAAAAAGAAGCAGGGCTTAAATCACTTGGGCATGAAGAAAATAGCTAAAAGGGACATTTCTCCTGTGCCAGAGTCCCCTGACTTAATACTAAAGATGCCTGGCATCTACCTCCTGCCTGATTCAATCAAAAGATAGTGTACGGTACCGTAAGCCACGTTGTTTTTATTCGCATGCTGGTTCTTTGGCGTTCCTTGCAAAGTGTGCTTCCCAGTTTGAGAGACTGTGATGTCTTCTTGCAGTAAGGGTTTCTTGTCTCCCCTGTCATGCATAATTGGGCAGCGAGAACTGCTGGTGTCAGGTGAGGGGAAGAATGTCCTAGGAGAAATTGTCCTAGGAACAAGATGCACAGAAAGACAGGTTTCCGGAAAGTTGAAGGCTGCTGGGGATGCAGCAGAGAGCCAGAAACTGAAAAAGCCTCTGATAAGACCTCCTGTGACCCTAGGATACTGGGAACGTAAAAGAAATCCAGTTGCAAATTTTTTTTTTTTTAAAATAGGTGTTTTCAGACTCTGCGATATTAAAAGATGATCATCCCTTCTCTCTTTGCAAATGCATCAAGATTGTGTGTCCAACCCACTGGGCATGTGAATTCACTAGATTCAGAGAATTAGGCTCGATTACCATTATCTGTCATTGCCTGGAGGGCACCCCATCTCTGCCTAAGTATAGTCAATAGTCAAGAGACAATAGGACACATCTGTAAAATGCAGAGTGGGCGAGATAACGTTTACTAGCTTTTTATAAAAGCGTTTGTGGTCAGAAAATTAAAGTACTGTATCCGTTTCTTCTTAAATGTCTAATTCTTCTCTTTTCCTGTGGTCTGTAAGGTTAGGTAAGTCTCCCTTCTTGGTTAAACATTATTTCTGGTTAAAACTTCACTGAATATTATTTGCTCAGATTAAAATAAAAGAATAGTACACAGGTGTGTATGAATACTTATATATATGTTACATATAATATTTAGATATGTATATAAATATGTATATATCCATATCCAGAGCAACGTTAACAGATTGAAGGATGGAAAACTGTGTCCTTACATCGATGAAAATCAAAACATGGTTAAAATACACCATAGCCAAACTTTGCATTTTAAAAAATAATTTACTATTTGCTTTCTGCATTTTCATTCGTATTCATGTCCTCTCATTAGATGAATGCTTCATAGAGAGGGGGCCAGTTGCAAAAGTTCTGAGAAACACAAAAATGAACACGCTAACACGTTAGCTTACTTTCCGTGAGCTAACATTTTTGTGCCTGAGATTTTTAAAATATTTGTTCTTCAACTACCTTACACATTAATACATTTTAAGCTATAAAGGGTTGAAACCGCAGAATTAATTTTGAAAAATCAGTCAAATATCTGCTTACAGTTTATTCTTAGGAGACAAATAACATGCATTTCCTGGATGCAATTTTGCAAAGAAGAAAGAAAAGGAAGCTTGTGTTGGGTTTTAAGAGTAGCATCCCTTTTAGAGATGCATTTCCTAAAATATGTTTTCAACAAATTAAGGAAAATGGGAAGAGATTTTGTTTCTTTAGTTTTTCTTTAACACATGCTACAATCAGTTTACTTTCTAAAATCACTTGCTTTGTAAATAGTAAAATGTAAATGCATTTGCCGGTTGTGGAGTTTAGCGTTTACTATTTTATGATGAACTTAACGAGTGAACCAGTTAAGTGTTTCTAGAGAGAGATTTTAACTCACATGGGTTCACGAGGTCCATAGATCATGCAGTGCTGTCGCTCTAAATTTTCTTTATATCTGTACTTCGCTTATCAAGTCAAGAAAGATTCACACCTCAAGGAACTCACAAGGACAAGACCCGCACAAAGAATGAGACAGGGAAGCAGGATCCCTGTGGTGAACTTCATTTCTGAGTCATTCTAGCCAGCTTCTGCTTTCCGTCAGTGACCAACTGATGTTTAAATAAGTGGGGAAAACATTGCCTTGTGTTCCTAGGCTGCTGACACAATGGCTCGTTGGTTCCAGGATAATCTGTTTCTGTCCTGCGGCTTCAAACCCTTATTTACTATTTACTTATTTACATTCTGTGCAGTTTTCTCTATTCTATTCAGTAATATACTTCATAAGCTGATTTTAAGTTGTCTAAATATGGACAGTCTTTGGACACCTTGAAAATAAATGCTGTTCAAAAGAAAAGAGAGAGAGAGAGAGAGAGTTGGCCCTTAATTTACCTTTGAAGGACCCTATGTAAATGTAATTACAGAATTAAGGAATCTGACCCCATCAGGCACAGATTCCATCCTGTCTCAGCTCTCAGGCAAGTTGTAGGTCTGTTCTCGCTGGAAAACTGAGGAAGACAGCATTTTTCTATCACTCTCTGTTCTAGATTTCATCGTTATTCATGCTCTTAAATCTTAAAGCAACCTTGTGAGGTGGGCGGGTTGTGTGTCCCATCAGAAAACTGCATCTTTCAAGATCACTCCATTTGTTCAAGGTCATGCATCTGGTTACAGGTGGAGCCAAATTACAATTCCAGACCCGTCTTTTAAGATACTGCATCTGGGGAGAGGTGGTGGGTGGGGAAAGAAAACCTTGGTCTTGAGGTCTTTAAAAATGGAATGGAGGGAATTCCCTGGCCGTAAAGGCCTGGGTTCAATCCCTGGTTGGGGAACTAAGATCCCACAAGCCACGCGATGCAGCGAAAAAAAAAAAAAAAGGAGTGGAGATGGGTTCTATATTGAAAACGTTACAGAGCCTGAGTAACATAAATCCGACTGGCCTTTTTTCACAAATCCAGCTGAATCCTGCTTCAAAGAGAATTGATAATTTATTGGGCGTTCTTCCAGCTTTTAAAGATGTAAAATATGTCTTTGATAATGTCTCGATGCTTTTCCAGGGGTTGGGTGTGTCAGGCAGTGGGGTTCAAGCAGGTGAAAGTCAGACGCTATGGGTATCAGAGGGATGAAGGCATGACGTTGTGATGCTAAATTCGGTGAAGTCAGTAGGGGCCTCAGGTCACAGAATCCTCTCCAAGAAGCCACTGCATTTTCCTGCTTCCAAAGCTGCTTCCACGGTTGGCAAAGTTCTTCTGTAAAGACCCCGTTGATAAAGGTTTTAGGCTTGGACGGCGATGCAGGCTGTGTCACAACCGCTCAGCTCTGCTGTTGTGTGAAAACAGCCGTAGGCGATGTATCAACCAGTGTGCATGGCCGTGTGCCAATAAAACTTTATTTATGTAAGAGAGGCAGTGATGGGCTGGATGTCGGCCTCAGGCTGTGCCCTGTGGACCCCTGATCTAATATGAACAGGTAGGCCGACGAATATTCAGTGAACTATCAAGTTAAGAAGAAAAAAGGAAATTTTATTCCAGCCAAACTGAGCATTATAAACCAGGAAGCAGATTCTCAGAAAGCTCTGAGAACTGTCCTGCCTGTTAGAAGTTGAAGGCACAGTCATACACATTTTTGACACAGAGGATCGTATATGAAAATGACATACTGATATTTCACATTAAAGTTCACCTGGGATGCATGGTCCAGGTAGGCACGTACAGAGTGAACAGTAAGTCACCATGACCCCTTATAGAGCTGGGAAAGGATTTAATCTTATAAGAAGTTACATTGCTAGGGCCTCCCTGGTGGCACAGAGGTTAAGAATCCACCTGCCAATGCAGGGGACACAGGTTCGAGCCCTGGTCCGGGAAGATCCCACATGCCACGGAGCAACTAAGCCCGTGCGCCACAACTACTGAGCCTGCGCTCTACAGCCCGCGAGCCACAACTACTGAGCCCGTGTGCCACAACTACTGAAGACCCTGCGCCTAGAGCCCGTGCTCCGCAACAAGAGAAGCCACCGCAATGAGAAGCCCGCGCACCACAACGAAGAGTAGCCCCTGCTCGCTGCAACTAGAGAAAGCCCACACGCAGCAACAAAGACCCAATGCAGCCAAAAAGGAAAAAAAAAAAAAAAAGAAGTTACATTGCTAGTGTCAGAAGAAAGGGGAAAAAATGATCTTTACAATCAAGCAGGCATCCCATCTTTGAGGAGGTCTGGTTAATGTGTAATGCAGATGCACATGGCACATTAGGGATGGAGGGAAGAGACCCAAATAGAGAATTTTATGTTTACATTCTCTTGTCCTGCCTTCAAATATAAATTTTTATTTCACCAGGTATGTCAAACAGGTGTAAGTGGAAACAAATACATATATGATAGTGTACTGTGAAATGCACAGAATTAACTTTATCTTCGAGGTCCAAGAAAAAATTATTGAACTAAAATGTTGCACACATACCACCTTTCCCTGGAGTGTTACCCACATTTCTAGACCCATGTTCTCATGTTCTTCTTCATAAACTCTTTCCATTCTTCCCCACTGAGAGTGTATTTCTGTATTAGGTAGCATAAAGTGACATCATTTTTTTTATTGAGATATAATTGGCATATGACATTATATTAGCTTCAGGTGCACAACATAATGATACATATATAGTCTGAGATCATCGTCACAATAAATCTAGTTAACATCCATCACCACACATAGTTATATACTTTTTTCTGGTGGTGAGAACTTTAAAGACCTACTGTCTTAGCAGCGTTCAAATATACAACACAGTATTACTAACGACTGCCACCACGCTGTATGTTATATCCCCAGGACTTATTTATTTTATAACTGGAATTTTGTACTCTGTTCTCTGTATCTATGAGTTCATTGTTTTGTCGTAGTTTTTTAGATTCCACATATAAGTGAGATCGTACAGTATGTTTGTCTTTCTCTGACTTAGTTCACTTAGCACAATGCCCTCAAGGTCCATTCATGTTGTGAATGACAGGACTTCCTTTCTTTTTTGTTAGCACAATAAATTATATATATGTGTAAATCACAACTTATTTACCCATTCATCCATCAGTGGATACTAAGGTTGCTTCTATGTGACATCATGGTTTTTAATTAGAAATATTTATTCAAATGAACATGCACTCAGGTACTTCGCATGGTGCTAATACAAAGTGTAGGTCTTCAGTACATGTCTGTTAAGTTATTATCAATATAATTCTATTTATCAGAGAATTCTCAAAAGATGGAAGTGTTCAACTTTGTTGGTCATCCAAGCGAGTGAAAAAATACTGAGTTTTACTGACAGACGTAAAGAAGAGCTTAATAAGCAGAGGAAAATTTCATGGTCCTTATTTGGAAGGAATTCCATGGAAAACTGATTTCCTTAAAATATATACCTACCCCACCTCCCATCCGTCAGAATGGCCATCATTAGAAAATCTACAAACAATAAATGCTGGAGAGGGTGTGGAGAAAAGGGAACCCTCTTGCACCATTGGTGGGAATGTAAATTGATTGAGTCACTATGGAAAACAGTATGGAGGTTCCTTAAGAAACTAAAAATAGAACTACCATATGACCCAGCCTTCCCACTACTGGGCATATACCCTGAGAAAACCATAATTCGAAAAGAGACATGTACCACAATGTTCACTGCAGCACTATTTACAGTAGCCAAGACGTGGAAGCAACCTAAATGTCCATCGACAGAGGAATGGAAAAAGAAGATGTGATACATATATACAATGGGATATTACTCAGCCATAAAGAGGAATGAAATTGGGTGATATGTAGGGACGTGGATGGACCTAGAGACTGTCATACAGAGTGAAGTAAGTCAGACAGAGAAAAACAAATGTATATTAATGCATATATGTGGTATCTAGAAAAATGGTATAGATGATCTTATTTGCAACACAGAAATAGAGACACAGATGTAGAGAACAAACATATGGACACCAAGTGGGGGAGAGGGGGTTGGTGTGGGATGAATTGGGAGATTGGGATGGACATATATACACTATTGATACTATGTATAAAATAGATAACTAATGAGAACCTACTGTATAGCTCAGGGAGCTCTACTCACTACTCTGTGGTGACCTAAATGGGAAGGGAATCCAAAAAAGAGGGGATGTATGTATACATATAGCTGAATCACTTTGCTATACGGTAGAAACTAACACAACATTGTAAAGCAACTATACTCCAATAAAAATTAATACAAAAGATATATATACCTACCCCAAATCAATATCTGCATGTTTTAATAATTCCAATGATAAAACCAATGTGATACGTGAGTGTGTGTGTTCAAGGGTGCAGGATATAGAAAGAAATTTAAAAGGCATCATTTGAAAACATCCATTAAGACAAAGACCCATTAATTTTCTTGAAACTTCAGATTGTGTTTATGTGTATGTGTGTGTGTGTACAGCCTCACTTGTCATATCACACTTCACATGTTATTCTCACTTCACCCACATTTAAAAGTATGTTTCTTATAGGAAATAAAATTGTCAAAGTTAGAGGATGGTTGGGGGAAGGAACTACATTTGTACAATAGTAACACTGCTGATGAGGGCCACGTGAGTTTGTCTGCTTTGGATGAAACGTTTTAGAAGATGTGCCTCGTGCCACCAATTTGGAAAATTGTTAACGTTAAAAAAAAAAAAAAGTTGCCCTATTGAGTTTCTATTTTAAAAGAAGTAGTGACTTCCCTGGTGGCGCAGTGGTTAAGAATCCGCCTGCCAATGCAGGGGACACGGGTTCGAGCCCTGGTTCGGGAAGATCCCACATGCTGCGGAGCGACTAAGCCCGTGTGCCACAACTACTGAGCCTGCGCTCTAGAGCCCACGTGCCACAACTACTGAAGCCTGCGCGCCTAGAGCCCGTGCTCTGCAACAAGAGAAACTGTAATGAGAAGGCCACGCAGTGCAACGAAGAGTAGCCCCCGCTCGCCGCAACTAGAGAAAGCGCGCATGCAGCAACGAAGATGCAATGTGGCCAAAAATAAAATCAAATAAATTAATTTTAAAAAAAGAAGTAGAATTTTTTGTCATTACTTTTCTCCAAAAATTATGTGTCTATGTGTGTAATTTTATAATATATTGATAGCATGTTACCTTTCTTTGTAGACCAGACCATCTTACATAAGTACAAATGTTCTTCGGATATTCACAGAAATATTGGAAGTGTGATATGCTGCCTTTCTCCTCCTCCAGACAAGAGATCCTTGCAGCACTTTTAGTTGAAACACCTCTGATATTGCCTGTAGAATCGTATATCCTGTGTTTCCTAGGGTTTCTCCTCTTTCGTTGTGTTAGGTCAATTGAGATGAATCACCAGGACCCCTGCAAAGCCCTTTATGCATCATTCATAAAGGTTGGACGGTAAAGTGCTCTAGTCCCAATGTGGGGCTCTCTAGAGATACATTATAAATCTCCTTCTGTTCAAGAAACCAACCATTTATCTCAATAAAAAAGTAAATCAATTCTCCCCTTAAGAGGTGTGTGTTTGTGTGTAATGCAATGGAAACTCTATGGTTTTTGCCTTCCCATACTGTGTTTCATTTTTTCTTCATTTTTCTTCTTTTTGTACATGTATATATCTATATCTGTCTACATACATACATCTAGATACATCTAGAGAGACAAGGAGAGATACAGAGTATATAGAGGCAGATATACAGAAATAGACACATCTATAGAAATATAGATAGATAGACAGAAAGACAGGTAGATGGATGGATGGATGGATAGGTAGATAGACAGACAGGCAGGCAGAAAGAAAGGCAAGGTAGATAGATGGGTAGATAGATCAAGAGAGACAGAGATTTGTATATATCAGTAGTTATGGAAACTTAGAGATGGATAACACTTTCCTCTACATATATTTGAACCACTTTGAAAAATTAATCCCTCCTTTCCTATATAGTATTTCATCACCCATTTGCAAATTCAACAGCTAAAAGGGCAGTCGACACTTACAGCTTTGCCAAGGGAGTCTGTCCCTAGACCGAGAAAAGTGGACCTATTTTACCATTAAGTTAAACCATTTAGACATTTAATCAGAATAAATGAAACAACAACAAAAAAATCTTTCTTACCAGAATTGTGCTTTCTATTTTGTTTTAATCAGATAGTCATTTGCACAGGTGCCTGCTGTGTTGGTTCATTTTCAGGTCTGTCTTACAGTGAATTTTGTACTAGTGTGAAGCTCCAATTCAGAAACCGCAAAGGTCCTCTTGTATTAACATTTATTATGACATGGTGGAAGCACTTTTGAAATTCATTATTTATGCTGTAGAACAATCCTTTGATGGAATACCTCATGCTATTTTTAAAGACTTAGAAAGGCCTTTTATAAACTGCTTCTAGAAAGGAGGCACTAAAATAATTTCAAAGGGGTGGGCAAACGAGTTCTCTTGAAGGATATTTGGGGGGAAGCTGGGGCAGAAAGATATTGAAACATTAGGAGTCTAGGGTGGTCATTTCCTAGAGGGACATACCCAAGGTCATATATATTATGGTCTTTAGTATACGCCAAAAAAGGACCCAGATTTTTGTGTTTGATGTCCGTTCTTAGGAACTGTGAAATTTGGGAGAAATACCGGGCATTCCATTATCATATATATAGAGCACATTTTTATAACTTTACCTGCAAGACATTTAAATCTACTTGATTACTATGTTGAACCTAATGAAAAAATGATCTTATCATTTTCACTTAGACCATTTCATGTTTTTACACACACACACACACACACACACATACCCCATTGGTTTTTCTTTTTTCTGTAAACAATGAGTTTGAAGTAAGTACATGTTATTTTCATCCACTAAAAACGACTTTATTAAATGTTTGTTTACAGTGTTTTTGGTTCCCAGGTATTCATAGCTCATGGCCTATGAATGTGAAGTGAGTTTACAGACGCCTGAAGATGCCCCAATTTTTGTAGAACACATTGCTGCTGACTTGAATAATTGTTACACATCTGCTCTGTCCAGTGTGGTAGCCAAGAGTCACGTGTGACTCCTTACCATGAAATAAAATGAAATCAAATGCAAAACACACTTCCTCAGTCACTTTAGCCATGTTTCCCATGTTTAATGGACACACATGACCAATGGCTATGCTTTTAAAAGCCCAGATTATAGAACATTTCTATCACTGCAGAAAGTTTTACTGGCCAGCGTTGTTCAAGGCATGGACTGTTTCGGGCAGAATTCAGCAGCCAAACAGCTTTTAAAAAGTTAAAAAAAATCTCTACTAGGTGTCCCAAAGGTCCGGTTTTCTGCAAAACAGCGTATGACGTGATGTGTGATCTTTGAGCTGGCTTTCTGAATGCTCTGTGTCCATATGCAACGTAGTTGTAGATTTTTGTCTCTGGAATAGATTTGCTGGAAATCAAAGCAGGGAACCAGGCAAAATGTCTGCTCTGTCTAAAGACAACAGGTGCATGGCATGCATCTTGCAACACTGTAAAATCTTTTAAAATCAACTTGTTTTCCAATTGTCTGCCTCTGTTAACCCCACCTGTATGAGTTTCTTGAGCCTTCTGTAACAAATTATCTCAACCTGTGGGTCTTTTTTTTTTTTTTAATTTTAAAAATTTATTTATTTATTTTTTGGCTGTGTTGGGTCTTCGTTTCTGTGCGAGGGCTTTCTCTAGTTGCGGCGAGCGGGGGCCACTCTTCATCGCGGTGCGCGGGCCTCTCACTATCGCGGCCTCTCTTGTTGCGGAGCACAGGCTCCAGACGCGCAGGCTCAGTAGTTGTGGCTCACGGGCCCAGTTGCTCCGCGGCATGTGGGATCTTCCCAGACCAGGGCTCGAACCCGTGTCCCCTGCATTGGCAGGCGGATTCTCAACCACTGCGCCACCAGGGAAGCCCCAGGGTCTTTTTTTTTTTAATTGAAGTATAGCTGCTTTACAATGTTGTGCTAATTTCTGCGGTACAGCAAAGTGATTCAGTTATACATATGTATACATTCTTTTTCATATTCTTTTCCATTATTGTTTATCACAGGATATTGAATATAGTTTGCTGTGCTATACAGTAAGACCTTGTTGTGTATCCATCCTATACATAATAGTTTGCATCTGCTAATCCCAAACTCCCACTCCATCCCTCCACCACCCCCCTCCCCCTTGGCAACCACCAGTCTGTTCTCTATGTCTGTGATTCTGTTTCTGTTTCATAGATAGGTTAATTTGTGTCATATTTTAGATTCCACATATAAGTGATATAAGGTATTTGTCTTTCTCTGTCTGACTTCACTTAGTATGATCATCTCTAGTTGCATCCATATTGCTGCAAATGCATTATTTCATTCATTTTCATGGCTGAGTAATATTCCACTGTATATATGTACCTCATCTTCTTTATCTATTCATCTGTCAGTGGACATTTAGGTGGTTTCCATGTCTTGGCCATTGTGAATAGTGCTGCTATGAACATAGGGGTGCATGTATCTTTTTGAATTATGGTTTTGTCCCAGTGTGTGCCCAGGAGAGGGATTGATGGATCACATCTCAACCTGTGGGTCTTAAAGACACCCTGAAGTTTATCAGCTCACAGTTTTGGAGGCCAGAAAGCAGCAGGTTGGTTCCTTCTGGAGGTTCTGAGGGAGGATCCATTCCATGCCTCTCCCCAGGCTGTTCCTGACTTTCTTCCCTTCTTTGCAGCCAAATTTTCCTCTTATGATAGGGAAACCCGTCCTTTGATTAGGGTCCCCCTCATCCAGCACGACCTCATCTTGATTACATCTGCAAAGACCTATTTCCAGATAATGTCTTATTCAGAGGCACTTGGGTTTAGGGCTTCATTGTATCCTTTCTGGGGACACAATTCAATCCATAACAATATTCCTCAGCTTTTCTTTCCACTGTCACTCCTGGAAAATACTTTTGATCTTTTGCCCCCTGATTTCACCTCAGGAAATGAGTGCAAAACTCATTGCTTAGAACACAGGAAGGGTTTATTTTCAATTAGAGGGTGAGCATATAATGTGTAATGGTTGTGGAACGTAAAGAATGAGAACAATGCAGAAACGGAAGGCTGGAAGCATTAGATGCCTACGCTCAGGTCCCTGAAGAAATATCCATCTGTGTCCTCCCGAGATGCAAGTGTTATTGGTCTCCCCATTCTGAAAGGTAATCGTGGGCATTCAGTGGCTTTTCCCCCCCAAGCCTATGCCTGATTACATTTTGAGAGAGGCTGGCTTCAGTCAAAACAGTCATAAAATTCAAGTAACTGTTCTGAAGTACCATTTGATAGCCTTCATGGGGAAGGGATGCTTTAATCAAGAATGTCACACTGAATTGTGAGGCAGAGACACTGAGAATAACTTTTACAACTCGCGGTGGGCTCCGGAGTCTGACCGAGATGCTGAAGAGAAATGCCTTTGAGAATTGGCAGTTTGACGGACAGCCACAGAACGCTATGGGATACAGCGTTGTTGATCGGAATCCCTGATTTATTTGTGGGGTCCTAAGTGTGGTAAGGACCTGGTTCCTCAGAGGACATCTGAGTTTGATTTGGTGAAGCAAATCCAGACTCGATCAAGAAGAGAAGTGAGATCTCTTAAATGTAGGATTCAGGAAGTCTGATTTTTAGGATTCTCAAGTTCAAATTCACACTCAACTGGGTCTGTTGACTTAATTTCCTTTTTATGGTCACCCTCTGTTTTAGTTTTCTAGGGCTGCTGTAACAAAGGACTGCCCACTGGGTGGCTTACAACAAAAATGTATCATCTCACAGTTCTGGAGCCAACAGGTGTGGAATCTTTTTATCCAGGATTTCCACAAGGAAATATATTTATTTTTTTCTTTAGAATTTGGCTCAGAACAGTAACATAAAAATATTTACATTAAAGTAAATTGAGATGTGATCATTTAACGGTATATAATAATTATGTTGGAATATATTTGCCTTTCCGTGAATTTAATAAAAACTAAGATTTGGTTTTATTTTTATTTTTTTAGTTAATTTTTATTGGAGTATAGTTGATTTACAGTATTCTGTTAGTTTCTGCTGTACAGCAAAGTGCATCAGTTATACATATATCCACTCGTTTTTAGATTCTTTTCCCATATAGGTCATTACAGAGTATTGAGTAGAGTTCCCTGTGCTGTACAGTAGGTTCTTCTTAGTTATCTATTTTATATATAGTAGTGTGTATGTGTCAATCCCAATCTCCCAATTTATCCCTCCCCCCTCCCCCCCTGGTAACCATAAGTTTGTTTTCTACATCTGTGGCTCTATTTCTGTTTTGTAAATAAGTTCATTTGTACCGTTTTTTGTTTTTTTTTTTTAGATTCCACATGTAAGCAATGTCATATGATATTTGTCTTTGTCTGAGTTACTTCACTCAGTATGACAATCTCTAGGTCTATCAAGATTTGGTTTTAGATTCAGTACCATCCTTCTGAATATTTCGTATGAAACTGGATAGGAATAACTGATGTCAGTGGGGCTGAAACTCAGGGTAGAATCCTTCCTTGCCTCTGTCTGGCTTTTGCTGATGTCCGTTAATCCTTGGCATCCCTTGGGTCATAAATGCATCACCCCCATCTCTGCCCCTGTCTTCACAGGGCTGTGTGTCTCTCTCTTCATATGGCCCTCCTCTTATTAGGACACCAGTCATATTGGATTATGGACCCATCCTAACTGAACTCATCACATCTGCAAAGACCCCATTTCCAAATAAGGTCATGTTCTGAGATGCTGGGGGTGAAGACGTAAACATATCTTTTTTGTGGGGGGGTGACACCATTCAAATGATGACATATAAAACAACCCGATAAAATCCAATCAACTTTTGCAACTTTGGCGAACAGTATCCCTATACTGCCTTCCCCAGATACTCAAGCCCATATTCACAACTCTGTTTTTCAGAAATACCCGTACAACTTAACATCCAGTTAATGTCTAATCTTTTCCTGATTGTTTGTTTTATTCTTTGATAGAGAATGCTAACTTCTTCAAAAGAAGGAAATATATTCTAATGGGAGTTTTCTACTCCCCTTAGTCCTAAACGAACAAATAAACCAACAAGCAAAAAAACCCCATATTTTTTAAAGAAATGGGGGGTGAACAACAGCTAGTATAAGATAGTCTGCTGGATGCTACAGAAGATATAATGCAACATCCTTTGATTTGTTCACTAATGGTCCCCCTTGTGAGATGACAAGGTCGATTGTCTCGTAACTCATGTACAGTTTTACCTGTTAAACAACCTGCTCTTTTTCTTAAATCCAGTGTGAACGCTCCATGGGACAATTCTCAAATCAGGACAATGCTAATATTGCTTCTTGCTGCTGTTCTGCTCTGCAAAGTCTCCACGCTCAAACTGGCTTCTTCGGCAATGGTGTTGACGAGACATCTACTTGCCTCTAGTTCACGCTTAAAGAGTCTAGTCATCGTTCCATGGGAAAACAAGATTTCTGGCCGCCCTTGGTGCACCCAGAGGGAACGCTGATACCTTGCCTCTCTGCTGAGTTTCCCAAGTCAACGGTTTTCCTTATTTCTAGTTTGACAATTATTTATTGTGTGAAATATCTACCACTGGGATAACCACAGTGAAGAACACAGACATGATGCTATGATCCGACTTATTAAGGAGTTGGCATCTTGTGAGGGAAGGATGGGGGAACACATAGCATATTATAAGTCAGAAGACTCAGGGAATACCCTGGCGGTCCAGTGGTTAGGACTCCAAGCTTTCACTACCAAGGGTGCAGGTTTGATCCCTCGTTGGGGAACTAAGATCCCACGAGCCATGCAGCGAGGCCACTCGGTTCAGATCCAGATGCTGGTATTAATCATCGAACCGTCCATACTTCTGTATGTGGATCATAACTCTGATGCCTGCCGAGTAAAATGTTTTAAGAGTTGACAAAGGAACCCATGAATGGTGAGGCCAGTAAGAACCAACTGGTCTTCCGTTGACTATAATGAAGGGTACATACATCTGCAGCAGAGAACAGGGATTCCTGTATCTACCAAATGGTCCACCTTTGCTGATTGGGGGGTGGCCACAGGCTTCTGGTGTCACAACCTGCATTTTCAGAAAAGAATATCTGTTTGGATATGATGCATTAGAAAGAACAGCTCCAGACTGGCTGTTCATCTGGCCATGGTTTTATATGTTGGTTTGGAAATTTCAGCCCAGTTTCCGACGGGAGTTTTCCACTGATCTGGCGTGAGCCAGGGGTGAGAATAGATTTGCCTGGTAGCTCGGTCACCAATGCCTTCTGTTTATTTCTGGATGTTCTCTGGCCTGTGTCAACGAGATAAGGCCTTGTTTCCAAAAGGGCTGTTTATCAGAAGACGAACTGCAGAGGTGACCTTGGTCTCCTCCATCCTCTATTTCAGAGTAAAGACTGCTGGCCTGTGAGTTTGTTATTTAGTTCATGGGTTCCGGTGAATGGAAACGAGATGGGGACAGCAGTGGTGGTTCAACAAGGGACCGATACAGCCAGCCCCTGTGCAGCGAACCTTTCTCTGCCTCACACTTGCATGCTCCTTCTGGCTTTGTGATTTATGAAATATAATTATCTACCATTCCAGGAACATATCTCTGAGCAAGCTCCATCATATGTGACCTATAGAAAAGCAGTGGGAGTTTCATGAGGTAGTATAACCGAGCAGGAGCCTATGGGGCCTCCTGGGAACAGACCCCCTGACCAAGTTGTCTGCCTGCCTCTTGTTTGTAGAAAACCTTTAGCCTCCTAGGCCTTCCCTGAATTCCAAAGAATAAATTTATTCAGAGAAATGAGAAAATCCAAAAACAAAGGAAAACAGTCAAGCAAGACGAAATAATAATAGTTTAGCTATTAAACAGAGTCAAGGACCTTTAGTTCCTCCTCAAGGGCTGTAGATCATATTCTGAGCCACGTCCTGTGAGCTGTCTCGTAGATACTGAAACCTCCACCGGGTGGAAGACGTGAACTACATGATGACCAGACTGTAGTCATGACATAAGCTGCCACAATTCTGAGAATTGGCATGAAGGAAATGGGAACAAACTGACCTTGGAACTGAAGGTTGTTAACTGTACTTAAAACAATCAAGATGATGGTGGTCAGACCACCGCATGACCAATTTCAAGATGAAGGTCAGAGGTGACTGTGCTGTTTCTTCATGGAGCCCCCTCCCCACCTCTGGACCCCTGAAATGCCCCTTTAAAAGCTCGTCCCACTGACCAGCAGGGGGGAGTTGGTTCTTTGGGACATGAGTCTGCCTTCTCCCCAGGACTGCCGGCTTCCTCCATAAAGTTCTCTTTCCTTTTACCTGACACTTGTCTCTCAATATTGGATTCTTGAGTGACAAGCAGCAAACCTCAGTTCAGTAAGAGTAGTAAGAAGAGAAACAGAATTATATTGGCAACTAAAGGCAAGAAAACGTTTTTTAAAATTGAAATGTTAAGATGTTAACAGATATTACACACATGAGTGACATGAGTCTTTTGACCATAGAGACAATGGACATGGCCAAGAGTGATCCAGGCATTATGTGCTGATTCATGTATTCAGGTATCAATTCATATGCTTCTTTGGTAGAGACGCATCAGAGGGCTGTTTATCAGGCCGTGATTAAGAGAAGAAAACAAATGCCATAATGAACCAAGGGCCAGTGGTGTGGTGTGGGAGGAATGGTTCTGAACCTGAATATTCCAAACACAAGCAATGTCTCTATCATCACTACAGTATCTGGCAACTCAGATCTCTGTGCTTTTGCTTATGGCCGGAAGCATGGTTGTCACTTATCTGTCTGAGAAGGCAGGTCTGCCCGTGCTGTCCTGATTAAGTATGAACCCAAAGTTGAGGAAGGGTGAACAGAATTGAAGACCATGTATGATGCATGGGCTGAGACTGTAAACCTTACAGTATAAGGTCATTGCGGTGATTTGGTTGTGTATGTCAACCTTCCTGAGCTTGTAGACTTGTCATGGTGGGAGCCAGTGGTCATTTCAGGGGTGAGAGGAGAGCATTTATATGGAGAGTGAGAATGACTTATAAAATATGAGCACATTGACCTGGTGAACCTGGACACATGTCAGGGATACTGCAGTCTGATTAACGGGGCTGATGCCTCTGCTTGGAATTTTGGATATTACTTCGATATTATGCCCCGGGCACTTCAGAAGGTGATAGAGAAGTTACACAAGAATCAGCATCACTGCTTAAGATACCACTTAAGGGGCCTCCCTGGTGGCGCAGTGGTTAAGAATCCGCCTGCCAATGCAGGGGACACGGGTTCGAGCCCTGGTCCGGGAAGATCCCACATGCCGCAGAGCAACTAAGCCCGTGCGCCACAACTACTGAGCCTGCGCTCTAGAGCCCGCGAGCCACAACTACTGAAGCCCGTGCGCCTAGAGCCCGTGCTCCGCAACAAGAGAAGCCACCTCAATGAGAAGCCCGCGCACCGCAATGAAGAGTAGCCCCTGCTCGCCGCAACTAGAGAAAGCCCGCGCGCAGCCATGAAGACCCAACACAGCCAAATAAATAAATTAAATAAATAAATAAATTTATTTTTAAAAAAAAGACCCAACGCAGCCAAAAAATAAAAATAAATAAATTAAAAAAAAACACTGCTTAAGAAACTCTTTTACTTTCTGGTGCATGGCCAGCAACTTAATTAATTAATCTTTGAATGGAAAACATTATAATAAAATGAAGCAATAAACTTGCTGGACACAACTTGGCAAGTTAAAAAACAAAGAGGTTTGAGAAAACCTTTATGGAAAAGAAAGTGGGTGAAAGTGTGAGGTGATATAAGAATGTGTATCTGTGCTTTAAATGTAGAAGATAAGAACAGAGTGATGACAAATGGGTAGGTTTGAATAAAGCATACCGTCGTGTAGTATATATATAGATATATAGTACAATCTATAATACAGCATAACGTAATAACATAATGTAACATAGTATAACATATTAAAATTCAACTGTATTGTTAAATGCCTACTTTTGCTAGGCAGTTATCGAGGTACTGGAGATAAAATAATAAACTGAAAAGAAAAAAAAGTCCCAACACTCAACATTAACGTCTTAGTGAGATAAGACCCAAGAAGCAATAGATAAATTAAATGATTTACTTATAGAGTATGCTAGAAGTTGATGGGTGTTGTGTAAAAAAGAAAAGCAGCATGGGATGAAGAGATTTGGAAGCGCTGGGCAGCACAGGGTATTGTAATGTGAGATAGGATTATCTATGATTTTTTGTGTTCCTAGGAAGTACTTGGGATCATTTCCTTGAAATGTGTTTGTCTACGAGCAGTTCTTGTTGAATTTGGTAGATGCTGGATTCTGTGCTGAGTGCAGGGGTTGCAGAGATGAATGGACATCCGTATGTTTGGCTTTTATGGACTCGGCGTGTACTTTTATGGACTCGGCGTGTACTTTTAGGGACGCACCATGTACTTCTACGAACTCACCATGTACTTGAGCATTTCTATAAGCACACATCCTGCTCTGTTTTCAGCTAACAATGATACACAAGATAGTGATCTGGATAAGATGGTGTAGGAAACTCAAACATTTACTTATTCCCTGTCACCTCACAAGGCACAAAACATATAAAACATATTAACAAGATTTAGCCAGCCTCAAAACAAAACATATAAAACATATTAACAAGATTTAGCCAGCCTCAAAACAAAACATATAAAACATATTAACAAGATTTAGCCAGCCCCAAACTTTTTTTTAAAAAGAAAAAGGGTGAAGCATCGCTATGGTACAGAAATACACATCAGAGAACGGACCCGGTGTTCTGGGCTTGTCTTGGTTCTCACTTAGAAGACAGATAGAGGGGACCGCTGGTTTGACTTTGTTGTGGTAACAACGTCTAAATGTCCTTCATGACCAATGGGGAAAAGAGTCAGAGTTCTTGGGTAAAACCAGTGGCTGTGGGGTGAGGAGAGTTCCCCCAACCCTGGGAAAGCTGACTCAGTCAACCAAAAAGAAATGCAAGGAACTTCAAAAACATGATGCTCAATGAGAGAAACCAGGCATAAGAGGGCACATGTTGTTTGATTCCATTTATAGGAAATGTCCAGAATAGGTAAATCCACGGACAGAAAGCCTAACATTTTCTTTTCTACAAATCAGGTTAAAGCAATATCACTATGATCATTAGGAGGAGATTTAAAATCAGTATCTTCAGGCAAAAAATCAGTCAGCTACGTTTCATAGCTAATTCTACTTCCTTAGAATTTTAATGACGATATAGTCCTTAAATGTGTATTAATTTTTTGCTGTTGTTGCTTGCGCTTTTGGTGTCATATCCAAAAAATTGTCGCCAGCACCAATGTCAAGGAGATTTTCCCCTGTGTTTCCTTCTAGAATTTTTATGGTTTCAGGTCTTTTGATTAAGTCTGAGTGACAGACAGTGGATGAATGGATAAAGAAGATGTGGTCTGTATACAATGGGATGTTACTCAGCTATAAAAAGAAGAATGACATTTTGTCGTTTGCAGCAACATGGATGGACCTTGAGGTTCAGAAAATTTCTAATTCCTGTTCACAGAGGGAATGAAGGAAGACAATGTCTTTGGTCAGAGAAACCTCAAAAAAATCTTGCCCCTGATTGACCACGGAAGAGACATCTTATTTCTGAACCAGTCTTGATGGAAATGGACATCCGTGATGTTTGCCCAGAGTAGCTACCTGAAGAAATATATAAAGAGAAAGCCATAACTTTCATATGGTTTTTCTTATGGTTCCATGTCTTATCCCATTTTCCTCCAACTAGGCTAGCAATTTTGGTCTGTCACAATTTATATTTGAACTGCAGTATGCTCTTAAAATCTCTCCTCGAAATCGTTCAATCCTCCCTTATATAATCCAGGCAATACCAGTGTTGTCTTTAGTTATTTATTTTTAATTTTTATTAGAGTATAGTTGATTTACAATGTTGTGTTAGTTTCAGGTGTACAGCAAAGTGAGTCAGTTATACATATATGCACTCTTTTTTTTTAAGATTCTTTTCCCATATATGTCATTACAGAGCATTGAGTAGAGTTCCCTGTGCTATACAGTAGGTTCTTATTAGTTATCTATTTTATATATAGTAGTGTGTATATCTCAATCCCAATCTCCCAATTTATCCCTCTCCGCCCTTATCCCTGCTAACGATAAGTTTGTTTTCTATATCCACGTCTCTACTTCCGTTTTGTAAATAAGTTCATTTGAGTGTTATCTTTACTTAGATCTCTAATTGTGATGGGACATTTAAAGTTGTGGATGAAGCAGGAATACACCCTTTAAATTCTCCACTGAGGTCACTGGGGGGCGTAAGAGGGAGAAAATGGATTGAGGTCTGGAGGTGAAGGGATGTGGTTATGTGGTCAAGAGCTGTGGAAGGGTAGGAGACAGAAGATAGGTTAAGAAGGAAGCACCCAGGGCTTTGGAGGCTGGGAAGTGACTTTATCAAGACACTGCTTCAGAATGAAGCAAGACAGTGTTGTGTCCGTTTCTTTCCTCAGTCCCAAGAAAACCCTGGGACCATATTCACCACAGAAGGAAATACAGCGTTATTACAATTGCCTCTGATTCATAAACCCCAAATCGTAGCGTTCTTATTTCAGAGTAAAGTATTTCCATGTTGAAGCAAGTAAATCATGCAATTTTATGGAAGGAAATTCTATCTGGAAATGTGCTGTTTCTTTCCTTCCTTCATTCCTTCCTTCCTTCCTTCTTTCTTCCCTCCCTCCCTCTCTTCCTTCTTTCCTTCCTTCCTCCGTCCACTTACTTTCCTTTTTTTTTTTTTTTTTGGCAGAAGATAAGGGTGAAAGGGAATTCAAGTAAATCTAGAAAGTGCACAGTGAAAAGTGGGAAGGTTGAAAGTCCCTTGGTGCCCAATTCCATTACCAACACAGCTGCTTCAAAGTGAAAGAAATGAGATCCAAACTCAGGGATTCCCAGAAGATTCAATTTACGTGCATTAATATTTCAGGGTATGTCTTTAGTGGTGTGAAATGGAGGCATCAGGACACACATCGCCTGCCATGTATTAATACGTGATGGGTTGCTTACCCTGCACCTTTGACAAACGCAGCCCTGAATGTGTCTCACTCCCTGCACCTGCGTGGAATTTAAAAATCTTGGCGTAGAATGTAAGGTATTGATAAGCTCGTTTCTGTTAAAAAATAATAAGAACTTTTCTCAACGTATAATGAAAGTTCTCAGTACAGAAAAAAAAAGACCTAATGTACAGCATGGTGACTAATATTAATAATACTATATTGTACACTATCTGAAATTTGCTAGGAGAGTAGATTTTAAGTGTTCTCACTCCCCCGAAATGGTAACTATGTGAGGAGATGGATGTATTAGTTACTTTGACTGTGGTAATCATTTCACAATGTATACATATATCAAAACATCATTTTGTAGCCCTTAAATATGTATCATTTTTGTTTGTCTCAATAAAGCTGGGGGGGGAGGAATATGTTAAAGGTGCCACCACCAAAAAAGAAAATAATAAGAATTTACACATACACATAGTACTTTAGAAATATCTTCACATATGTATGTATACCTATATAGATATAATTTTATTTTATCATGATAGTTTTCTGAGATGAGCAGTGAAATACTGTGAGAATTTGAGATCAGAAAATGGAGGCTTTTTTTTTTTATTGAAGTATACTTGATTTACAATGTTGTGTTAGTTTCTGGTGTACAGCAAAGTGATTGAGTTTTATATATATATATATATATATACACACACACACACACATATATATATATATATTCTTTTTCAGATTCTTTTCCACTGTACAATAGGTTATTACAAGATACTGAGTAGAGTTCCCTGCGCTCTACGGTAGGTCCTTGTTGGCTATCTCTTTTATATATTGTAGCGTGTATCTGTTCATCCCAAACTCCTAATTTATCCTTCCCCCCAACCTTTCCCCTTTGGTAACGGTAAGTTTGTTTTCTGTGTCTGTGAGTCTGTTTCTGTTTTGTAAATAAGTTCAAGAAAATGGAGGCATTTAAAATTTGACCCGCCTAAATTTTAGGGAATATTGAATGGCGATGTAGAGATCCATAACCAGGGTGTATTTTCACCACATCACAGAGGGTATTCGTAAGTGATTCGAGTAAAGGAATTCCTTGTGATTTTGTTGTTGGTGTTGGTTTTATTTTGGATTATAGGCAGTGTCTCTTCTCAGGCTGAAGGATTCTCCTTAGAAAAGTTGTCTGTTCTTTGTTTTCTCTCCTCTATCTGTAAAGCTCTAATTAAAAAGAGCTTAGTTAATCAAAGACCTTCTTTCTGCTATTGTGTACAAATCGCAAATTAATTAGGCAAAAGGAGATTTCTAATATCAAGTGAGATCAAAATACAATAGTTTTTCATCCATGGGGCTGCATTTAGAAGGGCTTGTAGCATCCTCGGCTGTCGGGACCACCATCCCCCCGGGGCATCCTCATCTTATCGCCAAGCACCAAAGCAAAACCGAGATGGCAGAGTCATTGTCACCTCCAAGCTGGGAGTCTCCACTTAACTTTGTAGAGTTTATAGAGAATCATATGAGTGTGCTGTTTAAGAAAATAAGGCACCATCTGGTCCAGAGAGTCTTAAACTTTCATGTGCACGAAAATCACATGGTAATTTTGTTCAAATACAGGTTTCCGTTGAGCACGTGTAGGAGCTAGAGATGGTGATTTTTTTTTTTGATTTTTTTTTTAGCAAGCTCTTTGAGAGTTTGATGCTGCCCGTCCAAAGGCCACTCTTGGAATAATGAGAATCTTTGCTGGACCCCCTTCATTCTCATCTCCAGACCAGATGGTCCACAGAAGGTTTCTTTCAATCCTTGCTTAACTGTAGCACTTCCCAGTCTGACTCTCACATATTGATTATGTGGTGATAATATGTATATTATATATATATGTACACACACACATGATAATGATATACACACATACATTCATACATGTATCACAATATATTAGGAGGAATATATATGTTTTATATGTATTATACATTCACACATATATGTATATATAATTTATGAGAAATGGAAATGTATCTACTATATGCATTCTATATACTATCTACTTATCTATCATCTATCAACTACCTATCATCTAGCTATCATGATCTATCTCTATTATATTATCTGATCTATCTATCTATCTTCTGTCTATCACCTATCATGATCTCTATCTGTTATCTATCAGGATCTATCCCTAAGCTATCTACCTATCATCTATCCATCTTCTATCATCTATCTGTGAATCGTCTGTTCAACAAGGGATAGATTGTAGCTATAATCTGACATTTTTTAACATTACTACATCTTCTCCCTTTCTTTTCTGCTTGGCTTGAGGTTCTTCCTTGGAAACAATTTCTCCTTCTCCCATTACATCTCTTCCCATTATATACAAAAAGAAAAACACGGTTGTTTTTTCTTAACCCCTTTTTCCTCTTATTTAATGGATATTGATACTTCTTTCTTTAGCGATATTCTGGGCAGTTGTTTTCTATCAACTTCAACATAGTCTATGAGACAGAGATTAGTGTTTCTCAACCATTTCGTTTTTCATGTAATAGTATGGATCATGGATATGTAAGAATCCCATTTTGGAGGAAGGTTTTTTCCCCCACGCAAGACCAGTCTCTAACATGTATCTCTAGCTTCTTGACTGAAATGAGAATTGTTACCATTTTTTTGGAACCTTTTTAAACAAATTGAGATATAGTTGCTGTACAATATTATATGTTACAGGTGTACAATACAGTGATTCACAATTTTCAAAGGTTATACTCCATTTATAGTTATTATAAAATATGGGCTCTATTCCCCCTGTTGTACAGTATATCCTTGTAGCTTATTTTATACATAATAGTTTGTACCAAGAATTGATACCTTTTTTAATATATATCTTGGAACATACTTGGAATCTAGATGCTGATTCAACCAACTTGAGTCAAGAAAACACAGTTTAACTGTCATTGTATTGGAAATTGTGCTGTTCCTGCTAATATTTTTGCTGTTCTCATATCTCAGCTTCTTGTTTTGAGAAGTCACAGGCACCTTTTTGTTTTTTTAAGCACTAAATGCTAGAAATCTAGGAACTTCTTTGAAACGAACTTTAAAGGTGCTAATTTTCTCCCACCAAGTGGGCTGTGTTGTGGCCATGTTGACTGAGCCAGTAAATTTGTCCTTAGGAAATGGTCTGCTTTATTTTTTTTTTTTCTCTTTTTGATCTATTACCCACTAGAGCAATTCTGTGTGGTTGAACTTTCCGTGACGGTGTGAATATTCTACATCTGGGCTGTCTGATGTGGTACCTCTAACTACCTGTGGCTCGTGAGCACTGGACATGTGGCCAGTGCAACTGGGGAATTAAACTTTTATTTTTTATTATTGTGGTAAAATATAGCATCAAATTTACCATTTTTGCCATTTTAGAGCATACAAGTCAGTGGTGTTAAGTGCATTCACATTGTTCTATAACCATTCCCACCATCCATCACCAGAACTGTTTCATCTTCCCAAATTGAAACTCTGTCCCCTTTAAACCCTAATACCCCATCCCTTTCCCCAGCCCCTGACACCCACCATCCTACTTTCCGTCTCTGTGAATTTGAAAGCTCTAGGTGGCTTATGAAAGTGCAGCTCTACAGTATTTGTTCCTTCATGTCTGGCTTTTTTCACTTTGCAAAGTGTCCTCAAGTTTCATCCAAGTTGTAGCCTGTGTCAGAATGTCCTTCCTTTTTAAGGCTGAGTAATATTCCTTTTTAAGGCTCATATGCTTGGCTATTGTGAAGAATGCCGCTATGAATATAAATGAACAAATAGATGTCCAAGTCCCTGCTTTCAATTCCTTTGCGCATATACCCAAAGGTAGAATTATTGTATCGTATAGTAATCCTGTGTTTAATCTTTGGAGAAACCACCAAACTGTTTTCTGCAGCAGCTGCACCATTTTACAGTCCCACAAGGAGCTGAATGCTTCCTTGTAATTTAACTTTTAACAGCCACCTGTGGCTGACGGCCATGGTGCCGGACAGCAGACATTTAGCTTACTACAATGAAACCGGAAATGGATTTTTCACCGATTTGATACAGGTGAGAGACGACAGGAGTTTGGAATCTACAGTGATTACAGTAATAATGATAGCATCCGTTAAAAAATATTTGGACTGATGATCAGGCATCTGTTTTGCATTTAAAAAGTATACAAGCCTATCTTGAAGTTTTAGGAGTCCAGGTAGAAAGACATTGTAATTTGGATACATTAATGCCAACCGTTACTCTAAACACTGGTCGGGTATCATCTCGAGCTCAGGATAGAGATGGGTATCTTGGCCATACCTGTTTTTGAGGCCGCCCCAGGTGAAGAGTTTGTGCAAGTGTGTGGGGGAAATTCAAAGGGTACTCATGGCACGGAGGACTCCGTGTTCCACAACAAGTGGGGGAGGTTAGGAGGGCCCTTTTTGAGAGACGTGGGACCCCAGCTGGAAACGGGCTGTGCTTCTTCCCACTCCTGCCTTCTACTATGTAAATTCCACGCTGCTTCCCCTCCATTGTTTTTATATTGGAGTCGAGTTGATTTACAATGCTGTGTTAGTTTCAGGGGTACAGCAAAGTGATTCGGTTATACATAGACAAGTATCTATTCCTCTTCAGACTCTTTTCCCATATAGGTTACTACCGAATATTAAGTAGAGTTCCCTGTGCTATACAGTAGGTCCTTGTTGATTATATATTTTAAATATAGTAGTGTGTATATGTTAATCCCAAACTCCCTAACTATCCCTTCCCCCTTACCTTTTCCCCCTGGTAACCATAAGTTTGTTCTCTAAGTCTGTGAGTGTTTCTGTTTTGTAAATAAGTTCATTTGTATTATTTTTTTAATATTCCACAAATAAGCAATATCATATGATATTTGTCTTTCTCTGTCTGGCTTACTTCACTTAGTATGATCATCTCTAGGTCCATCCATGTTGCCCCAAATGGCGTTATTTCATTCTTTTTTATGGCTGAGTAGTATTCCATTGTATATACGTACCACATCTTCTTCATGCATTCCTCAGTTGATGGACATTTAGGTTGCTTCCATGTCTTGGCTATTGCAAATAGTGCTGCTATAAACATTGGGCTGCATGTATCTTTTCAAATTATAGTTTTCTCTGGATACATGCCCGGGAGTGGGATTGCTGGATCATATGGTAGCTCTATGTTTAGTTTTTTAAGGAACCTCCAGACTGTTCTCCATAGTGGCTGCACCAATTTACATTCTCACCAGCAGTGCAGGAGGGTTCCCTTTTCTCCACACCCTCTCCAGCATTTGTTGTTTGTAGACTTTTTAATGATGGCCATTCTGACCGGTGTGAGGTGGTCCATCATTGTAGTTTTGATTTGCATTTCTCTAATAGTTAGCGATGTTGAGCATCTTTTCATGTGCTTTTTGGCCATCTGTATGTCTTCTTTGGAGAACTGTCTACTTAGGTCTTCTGCCCATTTTTTGATTGGGTTGTTTGATATTGAGCCGCACGAGCTGATTGTAAATTTTGGAGATTAATCCCTTGTCAGTTGCATTGTTTGCAAATATTTTCTCCCATTCGGCAGGTTGTCTTTTCATTTTAGTTCCCCTCCATTTTAATGAACTTGACATACGCAGTTATATCTCTCCATATTTGGGGGAAGGAGACACCAGGTAGGATTGAAGGGTCTTCCAAAGAAATGTCCCCCTTGGAGCACATCATGTTTGTGTTTGCCAAATCCAAGTACGTATGACCAACATGGGATAAAGTGCACAGAATTTAGGGGGCATAGCGTATGCCCATGTAACCAGCATTCATGTGAAGATATGGGCATTTAAAGTACCTGAGAAGGTTCCCTCATAGCCACCCCTTCCTGGTCAACCAGCAGCTCCCAGCCTGGTCCGAGTAACCTCTGTTCTGACACCTATCCTTGGAGATTAGATCAACGTCATCTTGCTGGAGTTAGTATTGCTATGTAACAAATATCCCCCTACCTCAGTGGTTTAAAAGAACCATGTGGTTGTGTCCACAGATTCTGTGAGGCCAAAATCTGGACTGGGTGTGGGGAGGATGGTGTGTCTCTGCTTCAGGATATCTGGAGCTCTTGGTCCTCAACTGGGAAAACTGAAAGCCTGGGGTCAACTTCACAAATGGCATTTGGGGGTGAGATTGCAGGCAGTCTCATCTACTCCCATTTCTGACCCTTGGGGTGTGATATCTTAGGATTAGGAAAATGGATGATGGAGCCCACATAAAGACTCTCCTGGTGGGACAGTTGCTTCATTGTAGTGTGGACTCAGGATGGTAGAAGGTTCTACATGGTGGCTCACGGTTTCATATGAAAATACCAGGAAATCGTAGGGTTGCTGTAACAAAGTAATGCAGAGTGGGTGCCTGACAACCACAGAAATTCATCCTCTCTCAGGATAATGAATGACCACAAACCATGTAGGTTAAAACAACAGGAATTCATCCTGTCTTACTTCTGGGGACCAGGTGTCTGAGAAGAAGGTGTCCCAGGGCCGCGGTCCCTCCAGGGGCTCCAGGGGAGGGTCCCTCCTGCCTCTTCCAGCTTCTGGGGCTCCAGGCGTCCCTGGGCTCGTGGCCGCATCCCTCCCGTCTCTGCCGCCGTCTTCACGGGGCTTTTCCTCTGTGTCTGGGTCTCTCCTCTTCTGTCTCTTAGAAGGACCCTGTCATTGGGTTTAGGTCCGCCCTCATCCAGGAGGACCTCATCTCAGACCCTTCATCACATCTGCAAAGACCCTATTTCCAAATATCCCTTTCACAGATTCTGAGGGTTAAGACATGGATGCATCCTTTTTTGAGGGACACAGTCTGCTCCAGGTGGTCACTTCTGCACCTTTCCCTTAGCTGAAGCCACCACGCACCTGTCTGGATTCCAGGGGAAAGGACTTAACCTCCACCTTGTGATGAGGTGAAGTAAAATCGCGCTGTAGAAGACGGGTCAGTTCCGGAGGTGAAGTACTGGCCTGTTACTACACCCTGTGACCCCCTCAACCTGTGGCCTCTGTCCACGTCACGTCCACTGGTCTGCCCTGCTAATGTGGGACATGACGCTGCCTCTGCTTTTTCTTAAGGTTGACACTTTCTGACTATGTTCAGAGCAGAAACGGTGACTCTGTGTATTCCTTGGTCACTCCTGTACTTGGAGATATAAATATCCTAATGGTCGTTCAGCAGGCTCTGATTTTTAACTGAAGTATTTCGTCACAGCTGTTAATAGATGCTTCTGGCTCTTAGTTATAATGTTTCTCCTTTCACACTGGTCGATTTAGCATCTCAAGATGTGAGACATAATCACACACACATTTATCCATCCATCCATCCCTGTACACACACAAATATGTTTACAGGGACGGGGGGAGAGAGAGAGGGAGAGAGAGAGAGAGAGAGAGAATTGACAGTGCTTTCCACGCTAAAAAATTTGTGTTGAGAGGCTTCTTTCTGTATTTCTGAAGTGTTCATTTCAATGCTGGCGTGGAGAATTTGACATAGCATAATTGACTTGAAGGTCATTGCTGCATTTTAATAATATGTTGAAGAGAAGTCATCTAGCTGATCAAATAGCAGTAACACCCATTTAAGAGGGAAAATAATCCTCTGTGAAAACAAATCCATACCGAAAGAGCTCTCTTTTGTGAGTCCTCTGCATTCAAATTGCTTGTGTGTGAGCAGAGATAAACATAGCTGGCCTTTCACGAAAACAGAGGTGCTCCGCAAATCACGACCCCTGTCTTTAGAGGACCTAACAAATATTAGAGAGAAGCAGGATGATCGTCTATCAGAATGCAAACTTCTCCAGAGGGTGCTGACTGCAAAAGCCGTTTATTTTCACATTTGCTTCTATTCTGTTAGAGCGCGTGAATCGGGGAATTTTCTTTGCAATACCACCCCGCTCAAGTTAAGAAGTTGTGCTTTGCTTTAGCTATTGTCCCTTTCAGAATGAAGAGGAAATTAAATCTACGGGGCAAGCAGGGCTGCAGAGGTGTTTCTGGGAGGTCCCCTAAGGTGTACATGGACCCAAGGAGATAGAGAGACACCACCTGAGGCTGTTCAAATTAATCCCTGCTGTAGGCAGTTCAGGGGTGACCGTAACTTTGTGTGACAGTCTGCTAGGGATGCTATAACAAACCGTCACAAACTGGGTGCCATAAACAACAGAAATGTATACTCTCACAGTGCTGGAGACCAGAAGTCTGAGATCCAGGTGTGGGCAGGGCCGCGCTCCCTGCAGAGGCTCCAGGGAGGGTCCTTCCTGCCTCTCCCCGCTTCTGGGGACTCCAGGCGTCCCTGGGCTTGTGGCCGCCTCCCTCCCGTCTCTGCCTCCGTCTTCACGGGGCTTCTCCTCTGTGTCTGTGTCTCTCCTCTTCTGTGTCTTGTAAGGACCCTGTCATTGGATGTAGGGCCACCCTCATCCAGGAGGACCTCATCTCAGATCCTCTGAGGGGGATTCCAGCCCATGCCTCTCTCCCAGATTCTGGGGGTTTGCTGTCAGTCCTTGGTCCTCCTTGGTATACAGAAGCATCACCCCAATCTCCGACTTCATCTTCACGTGGTGTTCTGCCACTGTGTCTGTGTCCAAATTTTCTATCTTATAAGGACACCAGTCCTATTGCATTAGGGGCCACCCTACTCTGGTATGACCTTATCTTAACCTAGCAACTTACATCTGCAAAGACTCTACTTCCAAATAAGGTCACATTCACAGGTCTTGTGGGTTTGGTCTTTGAGATGTATTTTGGGAGAACTATTAGATTCTTACCAGCATCAGGGTTCTTACAGCTGGAATGATGGATGCCCGATGACGGAGTCCTTGTGATGGAGTCTGTCTGTGAGTCGGTGGCTGTCCTTTGCTCGTGCTTTGGAGCCAGGATGATCCAGGATGATGAGCTGGATGGGCCCTTCCAAATCTCCTTGCCTATCAGAGACTGGGAATCAACTGGTCCCTCATTTCCATGGCCAGGATGAGAGAGATGATGTAAAAGGGGTAAGACACAAGCTTCTCTGCTCTTCCTTTTCTCAGAAACGTACCTACTGTCCTCCCAGCCTCTGAAATATCCATAAGGAAAAAAAAAAAAGAGCTATCTCACTAAAGTAGAGCAGCTAAGGGAGGTCGGCAGCTCAATGTTAAACAGAAGTATGTCCAGGATCTCGAGGAATGCACAAAGACCAGGGTGTATTTGAACTTCTGCAGGGTTTATAAACGTATTTTCAAATGCATGGTTTGGAAAAATGTCCATACGGATATATATATATATATATATATATTTTTTTTTTTTGGTCACGCCACGCAGCATGCAGGATCTTAGTTCCCCGACCAGGGATCGAACCCGCGGCCCCTGCAGTGGAAGTGTGGAGTCTTAACTACTGGACCACCAGGGAAGTCCCCAGATATGTATTTTTCCTTGAATGAGGAGACCACCAGTTTCCTCGTTTTTGCTATCTGTGCTTCTGAGTTCCTTCCACTGTGTCGACTAAAGAGTAGACCAGCTTCCTGTCTGCCCGACTATGGCGATTTTATTCATTTTATTGCATACGTCACCTTCCTTTTCACTCATTGCTCAGTAGAGCGCACAGCTCCTTGGTGAGGGTGTGTGAGATGGTAAACCCCAACCCTAATTGGATGTATGTAACATTCTGGAAGTTCCCTGCACACTGAAGTCCTGCAAAGTTCAGATTTTGCTTAGGTTTAAGCAAAAAGTGATGGAGCTGGAATAACGGGTGGGCACAGATGCAAGATGCCTGTCTTGTTGCTCAGTTTTGCTTTCCTCGTCTGTTTACCTGGGGCCCTCATCTCCTTGGGCAAATTCTCTCTCTTTCTTCATCAGAGTCAGCAGGTAATTATTCCGTTAATATGAAGACCTGCAGCCTAGACTGCCTGGCTTTTGACAGCTGGAATCACTCCTGAGGGTGTAAGTCTGCTCCGTTTCTCCTGTTGAAAATGTACACCCTTGAGTTTCTACCTTTTTTTTTTTTTTTTTGCTACATTGGGTCTTTGTTGCTGCGCACGGGCTTTCTCAAGTTGCGGCGAGCAGGGGCTACTCTTCGTTGCGGTGCGCGGGCTTCTCATCACGGTGGCTTCTCTTGTTGTGGAGCGTGGGCTCTAGGCGTGCGGGCTTCAGTAGTTGTGGCACGTGGGCTCAGTAGTTGTGGCTCACGGGCTCTAGAGCGCAGGCTCAGTAGTTGTGGCGCACGGGCTTAGCTGCTCTGCGGCATGTGGGATCTTCCCGGACCAGGGATCAAACCCGTGTCCCCTGCCTTGGCAGGTGGATTCTTCACCACTGCGCCACCAGGGAAGTCCCTTGAGTTTCTACTTTTATGAGCCTACTTTTATACTTCTTTGGATTGGCCATTGTTATCATATTCAAAAAAAAGAGTGCATCTTCAAACAAATATGTTTTAGAAATTGTCAGCAAAATTGGCATCCTGGTCAAACACATTATTTTTTAAAAAGAATAGGGTGTTTCAAGTATATTTGATGGAGTGTGCTGTCATCCAGAGGGTTTACTTATTCAAATCTATCCTTACTGAACTTGGGGTACAGAAGAGAGGAAGCAGTGGCAGGAAAAGAGGAACAACTCCACCGCCAAAAGCTTTCTGGTGCCAGCACAGGACTGTTAACTGCTTGTTTATGGGAACTTATACGGATGTTAATTCCAAAATTTAAATGAATAACACTGCTGATTGTTTCGCAAAGCTAACTTCTCCTCTTTCATACAACTTGTTCACACCCCTTTCCCAGAACCCTCATTTCTAAAACTTGTGTGTGTGATGGGTGGAATTGTGTCCCTCCCCTCTCCCCAAGAAAGACATGTTCAAGTCCTAATCCCTGGTACCTGTGAATGTGAACTGTTTGGAAATAGAGTCTTAAGAGATGGAATCAAGTTAAGATGAAGTCACTAGAGTAGACCTTAATGCAATATGATTGGTGTCCTTATGAGAAGAGAAAAATATGGAAAAAGGTAGGCACAGAAAGAAAACAGCCACAGGAGACAGAGGCAGAGACAGGAGGGACGCGGCCACAAGCCCAGGGACGCCTGGAGCCCCCAGAAGCTGGAAGAGGCAGGAAGGACCCTCCCCGGAGCCTCTGGAGGGAGAGTGGCCCTGGGACACCTTGACCTCAGGCTTCTGGTCTCCAGGATGGGGGAGGATGGATGCCTGTGGTTTTAGGCCCTCAGTCTGTGGTTATTAGAGCCGCCCTGGACTCTGCTGTAACAAAGAACACTCTTTTCTCCTGACACTCACCATGCACCCCTAGCCCCTCCCTCTGGCCTCCTGAAACCCGCCCGGGTCCCCGGCCCCATGCCAGGGAGCAAACTCACCCTTCCCATAGGGTCCCTGTCCCACTGGGGCACAGGTCCGCTCTGGAACCTGCCGATGGCCAACCCCGGCTTGCGCTGAGTTGCCAGCTTCTGATTTTTATTGTAAATGCATCCGTGTAAATAAGAGTCTGCCGGGGCCAAGCCCATCCGTAGCCGGAGCTGATGCTCCCACGAGAAGCCCATCTTTCCAGGTCCAGGTTGTTGCAGAAGCAATTTTGTAGTTGCTCTCTCTCTTTATATATATATCACAGCACATATATGTATTTTTATATAGATATATAAATGCACCACATGTATATATTTATATACATATGTATGTCTAACATACCACACACACAAATATCTATATATATTTATATATAATCCTGGGCTGACACACATAATTTTCTTTTCAAAAACAATGTCCTACAATTTAAAAGTAACTCAGTAACTTAACTTTAGTAAAATTTACATCTCTAATTAATCTTTTTATTTTGAGATGATTGTAGAATCGCATGCCATTATAAGAAATAACGCCAAGGGACTTCCCTGGTGGTCCAGTGGTTAAGACTCCGCGCTTCCCCTGCAGGGGGCCCAGGTTCGATCCCTGGTCAGGGCACTAAAATCCCACAAGCCACACGGCACGGCCTAAAACAGAATGAAACAAACAAACAAAGAAATACTGCTGAGAGATTCCTGTGTGCCCTTGACCCAATTTCTAACACCTCAGGCATCCTGTTGTTGGCATTGATTGTCTTTTTTTTGGTTCAGTTTGAGATCTTCCTGCTTCTCAGTTTGATGAGTGATTTTTTTTTTTTTTTTATTGCATGCTGGACATTTTGGACATTGTGATAAGAGAGTCTGGAACTTAGTAAACACTGCTGTTTTAGGTGGCTTCCTGTGACAGCATTATGACCTGGGAGGTGCGGGGCAATGTCTAGTTACAGCCAGGTGGGTGTAGAAGTCCGGGTCCCCTACTCAGTCCCCACTGACACACAAGGTAGAGATGCTACTTGGTACTGGTCCTTGGAAGTGGAGTTTCCACGTCCCCATTAAGCCTCCCCAGTGTCTCCCTGGGTGGCAGGGGTAGGAGTACATCCTTGCTGCTTCCCGAATGGCCTCTGCTCACACCAGTGGTGGTGGGGGACCTCAGTAGTTCTGGCTGGTGGTGAATTTCCTGATCCCCACTGAACCTCTTTGGACACCACCCCAGTGCGAATGGAACAGAACACCCCATTAACTGCCAGGTGCCGGTGGGACTCCAAGCTCCCCATGTGATCCCCCAATGGAATCACCGCTGGGGAGCTACAGTTTGGCAAGCATAGACATCTAGACACCCTAGTTGTCTGGGGCCACGGCTTTTTGTGTAGTGTTTGCTCTTTCCTTTAGCACACACACAGAGAGTTTGGCCCAAAGGAAGCCCCATTAAGATGGCTCACAAAGGTACTCTTTGCCTGAGTCATTGGTTATAATCATTCAACTTCTGGATTCCCTGGAGGTAAGCCATTGTTTGCAGAAACTGCCTAGGCAGCCTGGTACAGCAGAATTCTGTGATTCCACACACATGCCCATAAAAACCTCAGCGCTTAGTAACGCGGGGTTTATTGTGAATGTCAAGTTCTCAGGTGCCAGTCAAGAGCTGGTCGCATAAGCAGGTCCTTCTGAAGATGGTAACCTCAGGCGTATTACTTTAACGCTTTCCCGAGCAAGCATGGATTCCAGACACTATGCTGCAATCTCACCATCTTGCATTCACTCTTCTTGGCCCGCCATGTTGGACAAGGAATAAAATTATGAACTGTTGACCATGAGAAAGTCTTGGGTCTCTTTCAGCTGCAATGCTCAGAAAGCCCAAATCCATTGTCATCAGCAATTTAAAACCTGAATGATCCCACGTAACCAGCAGTAGCTCAGGCTGAAGGATACCTTTGATGTTGACAATACCTTCCATGCTTCCCCCTGCCGTCCTAGGTGTTGGTTTCCACATCTGGCTCTTGCCAAGATGGCGGGCACAACTGGACATGGTACAAACTTTCTCTCACAATCCAGAGGAGCATAAATTAGGGTGTCTGTTCTTAGGGTCGTCTTAGGATTGTGGAAATCTGTCATAGAATCATCCCACAGCCTTCCTGTCCTGTCTTTTTGGTTAGAATTTGGGTCTTGTTACTCTCCATTCAGTTCCGAAACCAAACTATGGGTGTAGCAACCTGATTGGCTTAGATGGAACTGAATCTACCCTCTCCCCCTTTTCTTCCCCCTTGGGGATGGGGATGGGTTCCAGTTCCATGAAGCATGTGTGCTTTATCCATGTATGAAATCGGGGTGTGTTTTCAAGGAGAAAGGGAGGAGGATGGTGTGTAGGTTATCAGCAAGGTCTGGGACACTGAGATACTCGCGGACCACATCTCTCTGCATCACCCATGAGGAAAGCCCTGGTGTAGATTCATTGAACATACACTCAACAAAGGTCTTAAATCAGAAACGGATTCAAGGTTATTTGTATTTTCAGACCGTCCCTCCACTGCACTCCTTAAGGAATGCCTCACACCTCTTGCATCTAACAAGAGTCTCAATGAACTTCTTGGGAAAACAAGGCCTTCTAAGGCCCTGGAGTTCTGAGCTCGTGTCTTTTACATGCATCCCACTCCTCTTATGAGAAGTACACTTGAGTAAGGAAGCCACCTCCGTGAGTTCTCAGAACTCTTCTTGGATCGATAGGCTCAAAGTAGCAAGGATTCCATGAACAGCTGTTTCTGACTCTTTTTTTCCTTTTTTAAAAAAATTTCTATTTATTTCTGGCTGCACCACGCAGCTTGTGGGATCTTAGCTCCCAGACCAGGGATTGAACCCATGCCCCCTGCGTTGGAAGTGCAGAGCCTTAACCACTGGACCTCCGGGGAGGTCCCTGCTTCTTCTTATTGAGTCTCACATTACATTGATGTATAAAGGCTCTCAACTTGTATTATTCTACCCTCCAACTTGTAAAGACTGTCAGGGCCAATGTCTCTTGCTAAGAATGTCATGGAGGCAAATACATAGTTTTGGCATGTTCCCTTCGTTCCACGGGCTTTCGGAAAATATAATTTCTCTCTTACTTCCTAAGTGGGAAAACAAGAGAGCCAAGATCATTCATCCCCAGGAGATTCGGGGTGCATAATGAGGGCTAGATAAAGATGCATTTAGGAATGCATACGTCTTTTTTTTCCATCTGAAATACTGACATTTATATACTTGTCATTTTTTAATGAATAACCTTCCTATTTCAAAAGAAATCACCTTCTTAAGGAAACATGTGCAGAGAAAACCAAGATTCTGTAAAAAAAAAAACAACTTATTTGTAATCACATCAACCTAGAATCACCAGGGTGAACCTCATGGTATGTACAGTTTCGTTGTCTTTCTCTCTCTCCTTTGTCCATTTTCACCCAGGACACAGCAGGAACTCTTGGGAAAGGTAAACGTTTACTTAAAATAAATGAAATGTAATAATTGATCTGTTAGGATAGAATTCTTTTATACTTAAGTATATGTATTATATATTTTATGTATATGTATATGTTTAGATATATGTACAAGGTCGGATCTGTTGGGATAGAATTCTCATACACTTATGTATGTTTCATGTATATGTATATACACACACTTAAATATGTATATTTTATTATATATGTTTATATTTAAGTGCACAAAAATTCGTTCCCAACAGATCAATTGTTATAGGTAGTTATTTGTATTCATATTCCAGAAACGACATTCTTTCAGTCCAGTGGGCTGGGGGTACTGTAGCATAATGCAGAGGATGGTGAAGCTCCATGTAGATCTTTCTTTTTTAAATATAAAAAGCCAGGAAACTTAACCATGCATTATTAGCATGATTAGCATTGAGGAGGACATCTGGATTTGAATGGATTATCATATGGTACCGCCTGCCTTATCAGCGTGCATTTGCCCGTTCTCCCTCACCCACAGAACTGAAATTCTGTTCCAGGGACATTGTACTGAGCCAGAGACATACAGAGAGACACCAAACCCTCAATTTCTCAGCTTCCCTTTCAATGAGGAGAAGCCATGGGGCATATTCTGGCCAATGAAATAAAAACGGACAATTGGTTCATGCAGCTGTCCACTGTTTTATTTTGGTATTTTTTTTAGTTGACATATAGTTGATTTACAATGTTGTGTTAATTTCTGCCGAACAGCAAAGTGATTCAATTGTACACATATATACATTCTTTTTTTTTTTTTTTTTTAATATTCTTTTCTATTACGGTGTGTCCACTTTTAAATCATTTAAAAGCATTATTTTAAAGCAAGTATCTGGCTTGTGAAAAAGTGCCATCTCAGTTTGCACACACTCTTTGCCACTGGCCTCTTCCTTCTTCTTCCTGCCTGGAATGTAGATGCTTTGTCTGGAAGTACAGCAGCTTCCTTGAGACTATGGGGACAAAATGTGTTTACTAAGAATGGTGGAGGAGAAAAAGGGATATGTCCTGGATTATTGAACCACTGCATATTTCCTGGACCTGGACCTGCTCTAAGAAATGACCACAGGGACTTCCCTAGCGGTCCAGTGGTTAAGGCTCCACGCTTCCACTGCAGGGGTCGCAGGTTCAATCCCTGGTCGGAGAACTGAGATCCCGCAAGCCGTGCAGCGGCAACAAGAACAACAAAGAAGACAGACCACAAACTGGATGGCTTAGAACAAGGGAAATGCAACCTGGGTGGACGGTGGACATCACGGTAACACCCCTTTGGATCTGCAGACATGGGTAACGTCTAGGAATAGAAACACAACAAGGTCAAAGTAGCCCAGATCCTTCCCACCTTGGCACCATCATCAATCTGGACTGCTTATACTAGGACGAATCCCTGGGGTGAAGGAGACGTTCTCTTATTTACACCCGTGTGATGTTTAATCTGTTATTGGAGCCAAAGCTAACCCCTACCTACCTCTCTCAGCACCTTTTAAAAGTGGTGGGCTTTATAGTAGAATCATGTATGGAGTTCTGGATTCTCCTAAATTCCACTTTCATGACCAGTTTCCTCTTAATGACTTTTGTTTTCCCCAAACCTCCATCCTGCTGCCTTCTCCTAAAAGCATACCTTAGTCCTGTACTGATTTCCAGTACTCTTAAAAAACTGCTATTGAAGTAGAGTTGATTTCTAATGTTGTGTTAGTTTCAGGTGTGCAGCAAAGTGAGTCAGCTACATAGATACATATACATGTATACATGTACATAGATACATATGTACATAGTACATAGATACATGTACATAGATACATGTACATAGTCAGCTACATAGATACATATACATGTATACATGTACATATACATGTATCTATATATACATATATAGATACATATATAGATACAGCTACATAGATACATATACATGTATACATGTACATATACATGTATCTATATATACATATATATACATGTATACATGTACATATACATGTATCTATATACATGTATCTATTATATGTACATATACATGTACATATACATGTATCTATTCTTTTTCAGATTCTCTTCTCATATAGGTTATCACAGAATATTGAGCAGAGTTCTCTGTGCTCTACAGTAGGTCCTTATTAGTTATGTATTTTGTATATAGTAGTGTGTCTATGTTAATCCCAAACCCGTAATTTATCCCTCCCCCTCCCTTTCCCCTTTGGTGTAACCATAGTTTGTTTTCTATGTCTCTGAGTCTGTTTTTGTTTTGTAAATAAGTTCATTTGTGTCTTTTTTAAAAATTAGATTCCACATATGAATGATATCATATGACATTGGTCTTTCTCTGTCTGACTTATTACTTCACTTAGTATGATCAACTCTGGGTCCACCCAGGTTGCTGAAAATGGCATTATTTCATCCTTTTTATGGCTGAGTAGTATTGCATTGTATATATGTACCACATCTTCTTTATCCATTCATCTATTGATCGACACTTAGGGTACTTCCATGTCTTGGCTCTTGGAAATAATGCTGCTGTGAACACTGGGGTGCATGGATCTTTTTGAATCAGAGTTTTCTCCCGATATATGCCCAGTAGTGGGATTGCTGGATCATATGGCAGCTCTACTTTTAGTTTTTAAGGACCCTCCATACTGTTCCCCATAGTGGCTGTAGCAATTTACGTTCCCACCAATACTTTTTGAGATATTATTTTGTTCCCTTGGGCAAAGAAATTGCAGTTGTTCTCTCCTCTTCTGTGTCAGAGACTGGGAATCTGAAATTACTTATTTGTGTTGTGTCGATAATGTTTGGTGAGGAGCAGGAGGGTAGAAACCATACCTGGGTTATTATTCGATAGGTGCAGAGTGACATCCTCTGTCTTCTCATCTGAGCCAGGAGCTTTTTAAGACCCCAAATGGGCAACCTCTACCCCAAGAAGAGGTCATTCCCTGTTAGAAGGAATCCCACACTCTCTTCTGTGGTTTTCCTAGAAATTTATCTACAATTCTAGTGTGGCTCTTACTTCAGCTTTGCTTACAATATCAGTGGATGCCTACCTGTCGACTGCACCCATTCAGACACTCTTAATGACAGAATTCAGGTTTTACTCATTCTCAATAGATGGGTGTTTATTTGTGAGCTAGATGACTTTCCAGGGGCTCAAATGAACTTTCAAAGATTAAGAGCAAAACTTCATGTTTCTTGCCTTGGTCCTGGAAGAACTGTGGTTTTTATTAGGTTGATAAAGTTGCTTGAGATTTTTTTTTTTAAAAAAATTAAGAGATGGACCTTTCCCCATAGCAGGCATTCTGTAAATATTTGCTGAATGTAAGTGAATTAAGGAAGAGGAAGTGAGAGTGTCAGTGCAAACATAGATACTTTATGGGGTCTCTTCCTATACTTTTTCCTACTTCTTTCCCTACAGCTTGTTTGGTGATGGCTCATCCATGTAGGTTATCACCAGCTTTCTGCACGAATGTCCTTGCAATACTTGACCTTATATTTCTTGCTTCCTTGTACGGTTTCCTTTTTTCGAAAGAGAGATGCCTCCCAGAGACCATGCATGATGAAGGAGAGGCAGAGTCCAATGAATAAATGGATACATGATTCCCCCATTTGCCCAAAGAGTAGAGAATTCTGGCCCACTTTTCATAAGGCTCCTCAAAAGGTCTTGGGGAATCCAGCACCAGTTGCCCATTGAATGGTGAACCCCGTAAGGCATATTTATTTTTGTTTGGGGTTGTTTTTTTGGTTTTTTTTTTGTACTGAATTTTCTTGTTTTTTCAGCTTTATTGAGGTATCATTGACATGCACAAAATTGGTACACATTTAACTTGTATACATCTAGATGAGTTTGGTCATATGTATACAGCCATGAAACCATCACCACAATCAAAGTACTAAACCTATACATCACTTCCAAAAATCTCCTTGTTTTCTTTTTCTTGTGTGTGTTGAGAACATTTAGCACGAGACTTTTCCTAACATATTTTAAAGTGTACGATAGCATATTGTTAAGTATAGGTACCACGTTATACAGAACTTAACCATCTTGCATAATGAAAACTTTGTCTGTAGGATAAGGTGTTACTATCCAAAATGTATGAGAAACTTATACAATTCAATAGCATAAAAACAAATAGCCTGATTTAAAAGTGGGCAGATGACCTGAATAGACATTTCTCCAAAGAAGATATACAAATAGCCAATAGGTACATGAAAAGATGATCAAAATCGCTAATCGTCAGGGAAACGCCAATCAAACCCGCAATGAGATATCACCTCACAATTGTCAGAATGGCCATCCTCAAGGAGAACAGAAATAACAAATGTTGGCAAGGCTGTGGAGAAAAGGGAACCCTCCTACACTGTTGGTGGGAATGTAAATTGGTACAACCATTATGGAAAACAGCATGGAGGCGCCTTAAAAAACTAAAAATAGAACTGCCATATGGTCCAGCAACTAATCATTCAGTAATTTCCAGATCAGAGACCAATGTCCCTCAAGTCACAATGAGAGTCTCTAAGCTTTAGCTACTCAGAAAATATCAACTTCATGTTTGAAGTTGCCCAGTTGCTCCGCGGCATGTGGGATCCTCCCAGACCAGGGCTCGAACCCGTATCCCCTGCATTGGCAGGCAGACCCTCAACCACTGCGCCACCAGGGAAGCTGAAAATTTATGTTTAAATTTTTCTTGTCTTGCCATAAAATATAAATTTTATTTCTCAGTGTCTATAACTAGCTTTGCGGCTTTAAGTTCAGCACTGAAAGCCTTTAGGACACGACTCTTCGAACTCCAGCAAAGATGGGGTACACTGAAGCTTTTTTTCTTTGTTCTAATAAATTTATTTATTTATTTATTTTTGGCTGCGTTGGGTCTTCGTTGCTGCGTGTGGGCTTTCTCTAGTTGCGGCGAGCGGGGGCTACTCTTCGTTGCGGTGCGCGGGCTTCTCGTTGCATTGGCTTCTCTCGTTGCGGAGCGCGGGCTCTAGGCGCGCGGGCTCAGTAGTTGTGACTCGTGGGCTCAGTAGTTGTGGCTCGCGGGCTCAGTAGTTGTGGCTCACGGGCTGTAGAGCGCAGGCTCAGTAGTTGTGGCTCACGGGCTTAGCTGCTCTGCGGCATGTGGGATCTTCCCGGACCAGGGCTGGAACCCGTGTCCCCTGCATTGGCAGGCAGATTCTTAACCACTGCGCCACCAGGGAAGCCCCACTGAAGCTTTTTCTGCATCCATTTCTGTCTTGGAAATGTGAATCCTAGCTCTATAACCACAAAAGTGATCTGTGCTTTAGTCCTGAAGACACCACTTAGTTGCTGCCTGGGAACTTGAATATCTGAACACGGATTCTAAAGTGGAATTGGTATCCACCCCACTACCCTACCTGTCAAAGTGGATATCAACATCAAATTATGTAAATATGAAAGTGCTTTGATGATGGTTAGTGACGGCGCACGTGTCATTGATTATCAGTATCATCGTATGGGCACTCAGGTAGAATTTTTGCATCCCCACCATTTTGAGGCATGATATAAAAGCGCTGCCATGCTATTGAGTGTAAATGAATACAGTAATCTTACTTGCAGAAAGGCCCTCGATGAGGACAGAGCGTTCGCCCTGACTGACATTCCTCAGGCACCGAGGCCGCCTAGAATTGAATTGTCAATTTTCACACCGCCCACCGCCCGGAGCTTTCTCAGTGCCCCACTTTGTGGCTGTTTCGGAGATTTTCTCTTGATGTGTAAAGGTGTTTCACACTTGCCCCTGTAAAAGCTGCACCTCCATCCGGCAGGTATTCTGAGAGAGCCCCTGTAGGGTTTACATTACATAACAAGACACTTCACAGCAGCCCTATTAACTTTCTGAACCTTTCCCGGAACTGCCCTGAGCTGGCTCATTAGCTGGGCTCTTTCTGTGACTTTACCTGACATGCTGTCTCTTTTTCCTGGGTCAGCAGCTGGTTCCCTGTGGACGTTGGATCAGCGCCAGGCACCGCCCACTCTGTTCTTATGATGTATTATCGCTTTGCACTTGCATTCGGGTCATCACACCCACTGCCATGGCTCCCTGTAGAGTACAGGGGCACCTTTGAAGCAATGTCAGCTCTTTAATCATGGCGAGGCTCTCGGGAAGAGAAATCGAAGCACCAGATGTTATCAAGGGAGGGACTTGGGAGGGTAAAAGGTGTAAGAATTTTCAAGGAGCCGCAGATGTGGAAAATGCCAATGTATTTAAGATGTTCATTTATATAAATATATGAAAGTTGGGCAAACATTGACATTTTCAGAACGATGGTTCCTTAAAAATTTGTTTTCCCTTTGGCTCCTGGTTCCGCCTTTGATGAATTTTTGATAACTTTCCGTCAAGGTTTAAGGCTAATCATTGATTATATATGTATATCAATATCTATATGTACATCTACATCTATATCTATATCTCATCCTCCGTATCATCTGTCTATGGATAGATAGATACAATTATTGATTTTAGTTATATGTCGATTATAGACACACATATATATTCACATATATATAATATGTGTGTATGTAATTAGATTCAATACCTGTATATGTAATTTGTGTGTGTACCTATGTGTGCATATATAGACACATACATACATGTAAAAATATGTGTGTGTATACATGTATATTTTTACATATATACATGTAAAAATATGTGTGTATATACATGTATGTGTATATCTGTGCCTAGGTACACACATATATACATATATGTATATATACACACGCACATATATATATATATTTTTCAGTGATTAGCCTTTAATTCCTGATGGGAATCCATTATATTACTGTTACAAGTTTAAATCCTTTGCTTATGTTTTGGGGAGCACCAAGCACCTTTTTTCACACAAGTAGTTTTTTGTTTTTTTCTTAGTAGAATGTCTGATAAACTGTGGTCGGTCATGCTATCTCTTGCCTTTGATTATGCTTTGTTACTCTCCCTTTACCCAATAAGCTCTTGTTTTTATCTATGTCTGTTACTGCTATGCCTTTAAAAAATAATTAGTAAGGCATTATCCCTTCCCCAGTGTCGCCTCGGTTTGTAAGATGAAACGGAACGTGTGTTTTCATGCCATGTCGTATAAGTTAAATAAACTCAGGAATAGCACCCCTGGATCTCTAGAAGATCACAGGAGGTACACACTATATTTATTTAATTAAACAAATGAAGAGGAAGAATTAAATTCTGATAGGCCTAGAAAAGAGCCAGGAAGACTGAAGACTTGAGGGTGAGAGCTTTGGTGTCAGGTGTCTTTCCTGGGGATAGAGGGAGGACGGATTCAACCAGTGAATTCTGATTTTCACTTCTGGAGGCTGGTAAATAAAATCTGCTAGCCTGGGAATGTAAGGAGACTGAAGTGACGTACCAGCTGGGGAGTTGCACACACAAGTATTCAGTGAGAAATAGAATCTTTATACACTTTTATGAATTCAGGTTTTGAGAGTACAGAGTTCGCAGGTAAACAAAAAAATCGAGATTGAATCTGTCATGCTGCATTAATTCGGATGACGACCCAACAGAAACCAACAAAACTTAATAGAGTAAAATACTTTCAATATTAGTAGCTGTGATTAGTACATCCCTAAAATGTACTGAGGTGTTACATGTGCATTTTTAATAGTGGGTAACAAACAGCTCCTGGGTTTGAAAGTCATAGGTGCCCGACAGATCCAAACATCAAACATATTTCAAAGAAATACCACAAGTCATACTTGTTGTATGATGAAAATGCCACTTATTTATACTTCCCAGCTCTTTTCCTTTCTATACCAGTCATGTCTCAAACATCTTACACATTTTCCCACTTTTAATGTTTAAAAAAGGGGATTTATTTGATGAAAATCACTAAAGCACACACCTTTCAAGTGTGTTTATTTAATGTCAGTGTCAACTCCTTATGATCTTTTATATCCCATTTACATATTTGCCTTTTACATGAGATTAAATACATCCTATCAGGCAATATTAATCAAGCCTTCATAGGAGCCCATTGGTAATAATGGAAGATAAAAATTCAGACTGGAAAAAGAAAAAAAGAATAACAAGAACAACTAACATATTTTTTAAAACTTCAGATTGGGATGTCTCTAAAACGTATGAATTTTGAGATGATGCTTTTTACGTGAGGTCATATTTGTACATCTTTTGTGTCTTTACCACTCAGTACCAGGTTTACCACTGACCCGCTAATACAATCTGATGGCTTATTATCCATTCTGTTCTAGTTTTGAACCATGCATTGTGTCTATTTATATAGACTAGGAATTACACACTTCTCCACACTTCTTAATTTACTTGGTCTCATTATCCCTGTAATATATAAATTAAAAATGACAAGATCGATGAACGAGAAGATTCCCATACAGAATGCAAATTATAACTAATTGTTCACTGTGCCTCTCCTTTATCTTCAATGGCATGGAGCTTAATTTTTGAAAATCAGCATATAAACGTTTCAGACTCAGGAGCATTCTTTCCCTGGAGAAAGGATGAAAATAGCCCTAGATCATTGGTGACAGTTATACTGATTACGGTAAAGAGAATGGGGCTGAAAGTCAAGGACATCCAGTGTCTAGGGTGTTCTGTATATGAAAGAGTCATTCATTGAGCATCTACTATGTGCAGTGCCCTGTGCTGAGATACAGGATCCCTCCATCCAATTTCAGGTCTGTGCCCAGAGATTCTGCAAAGGTCTTTACCCACCCTTTTGGGTTGCTGGCTTCTGGAAAATAATTCCACAAGTAGGAATTTTAAAATAGTGTTCGTTCTTAGCGGGTCCATCTGTTAGATCACTCTCAAGTGTTTAAATTTCAGTTTCAATGTTCAAATTTCAAACAGTTGGAATATCCAAATCTAAAACACTGTTTCAATAATCCATCACTTGTGAAAATAAGAGTTGGTGCACCTCTGCTCCGTGCTTCTAGGGGGGCCTCAACTGTCTTTTTGGGTTATCAAACGGAAGCCTCCCTGGCTCCAGGACCAGAGACAGCAGGTGGGTGTTTTGATCTCCACGTTCCCACAATTACTGTGTCCTACTTTTAAAAGCAGCTGCTTCCTTTGTGAGATGCCTTATAAAACTATATTGGAACTAAATATACATTGGACATGACAAAAGAAAGTTTGATATGGCTTCCCTGTCTATACTAAGCAGTAATACCAGAAACAGGTGACCAAGAAAATAATAATAATAGTAATAATAATAGTGACTGTGTCTCCTCAGTATTTGGGATCACGTTTATCATACAGGAGCTGTGTCCGCTTCATTTTATAGCCTCCAAATTTAGCATGATGCCTGGTAATTCATGCATTTTTAAAACGATTTTTTACTGGTGTGTAGTTGATTTACAATGTTGTATTAGTTTCCGGTGTACAGCAAAGTGATTCAGTTATGTATTATACATGTATCCACTCTTTTTTAGATTCTTTTTTTTTTTTTTTACTTTAAAATTTTAATATGCAGTGATGTGGAAGAAGCAGCAAAATGGGCATATTCATAATATACTGTGGTGGGAATATAAACTGACAGAATAATTCTTGAAGGAAACAGCATTTTGCAACAAAAACATTTGGAAAATGTACCGGTAAATTAGAAACAGGTCTGCTATCGAATGGTAACAGTAGCTAATGTTTCTATTGTACTTTACTACTCCTGGGGAAGGGAGAATAAAGAGGAGTTTAGTTTTTAGTAGATTCCCCTCTATTCTGTCTTCATCAAAACCAGCCAGGTTGTCAGGCAAGGCAGGGGATTAAAATGGAGGCATGTTCCCTCTCTAATGTCCAAATGTACAAACTTTTAAATAATACTTTTCCCATTATATATCTAATGTGTTTTCATTTCAGACAAAGTAGAAATATAGAAAAGCATAAATATGAAAGTTGCTTGCATTTTCTGATAGTAGAGCAATCCTGAAATTTATCAAATATCAAGTTCCTACTTACATTTGTGATGCTGATTCATACTTATGAATGAAAATGACCTCATTTATTTGCAAAAATATCTTTAACTAAAAAAGTAAAAACAATTCTGCAATAAACATATCAGTATATATATTTCTACACACTTGCATGAGAACCTTTGTTAGATAAAATCAAAAAAGTGGAATTGCTGGGTCAAAGGATATTCACACATTAAAGTTTGATTTCTCTGATTATATTAACATTCGAATATAGACGAATTATCTATTTTCCCACCTTCATCAACACTGGGTGTTAACACAGGAACTTCAGTATTCCATCCCCCAAATACCTCTTCTTGGCTGGAAACTTCTCCATTTCTCCCTTTCTCATGGTTGCTGTACATGGCTTATAAATTCATTTTGTTTGGTGACAAATAATATGTATACAAAACAGATTTCCTGTCGTCTGCTTAGCCCTCCATGTAAAAGCTTGATGTTGACTCTAAGTCACTCTCCCTCAAGAGTCCTAAGCAACCTGTGATTCCATATATCAATCTTTAATTTTCATGAAAAGAGAAAGGCACACAATCTAAAACTTTATTTAAGGTCAGTAGTAATTGAGAGGAGATTATTCTACTATCTGTTGATCACTTTTATTTCCTTAACAAACAAAAATAAAATTAAATGGAAACTATGCAAGCTTCAAAGTCTAACCGGCTATTCAGTACTGTGTTCCACAGCAGGCAGGACAAAGGAGAAAAAGGACATACTAAGGAGCTTCTAGAATCTCACACTCTAAGACGATGCCTGACTTGAAGAACCTAAAAATTATACTTACGAAGAACCTATGAAATTATACATAAAACCCAAGATTTTTAACAGCTGCTATAGATACTTTTTCAACTGAATTAAGAAAGCTCCTCATTTTGGAGGGCAGGAGACAATGTAGAAGCAACCTGGCATCACTTAAACCAAGAAAAGTTCACGACAAACTGTGGTTGCAGCCCGTCTTCTACGGAGCAGGAATGGTGATCATGGTGATGATGATGATCGTATTCTGGAATCCTGACTTGATATGTGTTGCAGGCAGAGACTCGTGTTGGCGTGACAGAAAGAGCTCCCTATGTTTCAACTGATGTTCCTGTTTTTGTCGGTCACGTCAGCCTCAACTGTCGTTTCAGATTCTTTCTCAATTTGCTTAGCATGCTTGTCTGCAAGCATTATAAGCGTGTTGGAAATATCTCGTCGTCTATAAAAGCACACTACTTTTGCTTCCACGTTGCCAGTTGCAGTCTTGTTGACTTCTTCTATCCTTCTGATGAGGTACGGATCGCTAGAGGAATTCTCAAAGTAGACGTAATCTCCCACCCGGTACCTGCTGGCCGCTTTGTCCACCCGCCTGCCCGCAGAGCCCAAGCCGAGCCCCAGCCGCCGCCGCCTAGATTCTTTTAATTCATGCATTTTTTTTTTTAAAAAGAGAAAGAGATGACTGCATACTGAAGCATAGAATAATAGGTCAACATCGCTGGTGGAACAAAAATTTGAAACAAAAATTAACGCCTGGATTTTTACCTCATTGTACAAGGTATTATAAAAACCTTATCAAAATATGAAATGCTTTTAATTACAGATAAACCCCTCTGCTTTCCAAAGATTTCTGGTTTTACATTACTTTGTCTTTTGTTTTTGTTTTGTTTTTTGCATAGATTTCTTTTTGTAGAAATATTTATTATTTATTTGGTTGCGCTGGGTGTTAGTCGTGGCAGGTTGACTCCTTAGTTGCGGCTCGAGGGCTCCTTAGTTGTGGCATGCGAACTCTTAGTTGCGGCATGCATGGGGGATCTAGTTCCCTGGCCAGGGACCGAACCCTGGGGCCCCCTGCATTGGGAGCACGGAATCTTAACCACTGCGCCACCAGGGAAGTTCCGCATTACTTTGAATGTAGGTATAGTTGTAGGAACTTCCTTTGCAATCATCTTTTCAGATGAGAAGGGGTATTGGTGTCTCCACATAATTCCAAACATTTGATTACATTCCTCTGCAATTTAAGGAGAATTAAATTGAGGCAGCTTGGACTAAACCTTCTTTATTCGGGCTGGTTACTAAGGAATATTTTCAGCACCCAACTTTTCACTTTATGTGTATCTTCTAGTTCTTGCATTAAAGAAATAAATACCGGTGTGTCCAGGGCTCACACTCTGTTCATTGGTCTGTGTAGCTGCTGATGAATATTTTTTCCATTTTATCCAACCTTCATAACTGCTACTGACATCCTAATTTCTCATTCTTCCTTCACTGATTGGGGAATAAAGGATTGTGTGACTTGGAAGGGTTCGAAAGTTGACATTTGCATGAGGCTAAACATATGTTGCCATGCCCTTTGTTAGATGAGCTGGAGAATTCCTTGGGAGACAGCTGCAGCACGCAGTCAAAGGATTCAAGATCTGACATTGATAATGATGCCCTGCTACCAGCCTTAAATAAATCCAGCTCCATCTTGAAACATCACTGGGTATATACTAAGCTGGCCTGCTGAGTAAATACCATATATACTTCGTCCAGACACCATTCCCACTTATTTCCATGTAATGGAAGCCTATTAGCCACGTGCATCGGTTGCTCCATGAATATATCCCATTTTTTTGTTAAAAAATGGATGGCCACGACCTTCCATGTCCAAGGTGAGTCGTCCATGACCCAGCCAGCCGATGGGCGGCCATGGTCTTCTACACCCAGGAAAAGCAGTGGGACACAGAGATGTTGGGTTGAGATCCCATCAGTCCAGGGGAACAAGTGACAAATGACAGTGACAAATGACAGAGACGGCCAATGGGAGACTATGATCTCAGGTAATGACTGAGGCAGCTGATGGAAGCCGGGATCTTCTCAGTCCAGGGAAACCAGTCAATGACCGAGATTGCCTTCCATGATTGCTTTAGTACAGGGGAAACAGTTGACCGAGATGGGGTCTGGAGTGATCACCTTAAGCTCGGGAAACTAGCTGATGACTGAGGTGGGTGACCATGATCACGTAAATCCAGGGAAAGCAATCCATGCCCGAGATGGAGGGTCCTGATTGCCTCACTGCAGGGAAAAGAGTGGATGAGGGACCTATAATGTTGGTTACGCAAAGAAAGTTCATTCCCAGTTAAGAAAAGGGCACAGAGTCATTTTAGTTATTAGTATGCGGATGGGTTTATGCCTGCCTACAAATTAATTCCACCTTTAAGAAAACATGTAGCACATGTGGTACGTAAATGTGCTCACTGTTAAGTCTCCATAATTCGTATTTTCTGCATTTGTTCACTGATAATTACTTCAGGTCAAATCTCACACCTGAAGGTTGGTTTTGTCATGGCTCTGACTCTGGCCCTAGTTCCCTTGGTATTTAGGAGAATTTGAGCTCTGGGGTTCATTGAGGGTCCTGGCACAAGATGTTCCATCCCCAGGGGATCTTCCTGTCTTGAAAACTGCTGAATGACCATAGACTCTTGCTGTGTCTTAAGTCAGTGACTTCGTGTTTAGCCGGAGGCAGGTCAAACATTTTCATTTGTAAAGGAGGGTCATTAAAACTCTGTTTTGCAAATTCTGCAATTCACTTTAAATTGACTGGAAATATAGGTGGGATATTTAAGGAATTCTCTCCTTGCTTCTCTGAACGCATCGCCCAAACCCACATGTCTTCTGATAATTGCAGTGTCCTAGGATCGGTTCTGGGAACAGTCACACAGATTTGCCTCTGGCTCACAACCACAGGGACATTTTTTTTTCATGGAAGATCTAATTTAGAAACGCTAGGCTTTGAGCAGTAATGGAAAAATGTCTGGGTGTCGGGAAGAGCAACAGGAGATCAGCTCGCCATTGGAAGACATACTTCACATTGGGGAAGTCAAAGCAAAGAAAAAAAAGAGGGCGGAGAAAACAGAAAAAGTATGGATTCTGGAAAACATGTTGAACAAATGTGAAGCTTTTCTTGAAGGGGAGTGGTAGAAATTAAACTCCAAGATGTCTAATTATTATTCAGCTTAGATACGAATCACGCGCTAAGGACAGCCCCAAATGAAAATAACAAAAAAGCGATGGCAACTATACCAATAATAACCTCCACTGGGCTGTTAGCGATCCCGGTAGCGGGTCTCTTGCATAAATAGAAAGAGATGATGCATGTAACTCCCCTCATTTAAACATGACATTTCTTGGGTGTTTCCAAAAGGAAGAGAATTTGGGTAACATAATCTGGGCTGTGATTAGAAATTCCCAGATGATCCATGAAAATGTCTTTGGGGATTATGTGTGATCATGGCTTTACCTGCAGAAACAGTTTTGCTTGCATGTCAGAACATAAATTGTATCTCACTTTATATTGATTTACAAACCTGTTTCTGTCCAGCAAAAACATGTCGTGGGGTTTTCCTACAAACTAGAGCCACCTTTGAGGAAAGAAGCCCCTTCTTGTTATCAGCAACCCCCAGTTTCCCTCAGGCATCTTGTTTCCCTGCTGAGTAACCCCAGAAGATGTGTCTCCAGCCCATGTTCGCCAGTGAATACATATTTTTTGGATAAATGAGATGCGTTCCTCAGTGCGACAACAAATCCAGAAGATAAAATATACTTTTCCTATCTCGAAAAAATTCTTCTATTCCATCATCGGCAAAGTGCCCTGTTTCCTATATTCATTTTTGCATAGGATTTCAAGACATGTTTTGTTCCTAAATAGGTTTTCCTGCAGAACAATGGTCCTCAAAGTGTCATCTGTATATAGAGCCCTGGGGGTCACTGAGACCCATCTGGGGGGAATGCGAGGTCAGAATTATTTCGTAACATTATTCAGAAGTTGTTATTATTTTTCACTGGGTTGACATTTACAGAGATGCTGCGAAAGATAGTGACTTAGCACAAATCAAGATGGTGTCAGTGGATGCGAGGTGATCGATGCTGGATGTGTTGATTCACTTGATGGTGGTGATCATTGCACAGTGTATACATGTATCAAATCATGTTGTACACTTTAAATATATACGATTGTATTTGTCAATTATACCTCAGAAAGGCTCAGAGGGAAAGGTAGTGTCACTGCATCGCATGGTAGTTCTGGTTTTAATTTTTTGAGGAACATCCATCCTGTTCTCCATAGTGGCTGCACCATTTTACATTCCCACTAAGAGTGCACACAGGTTCCAATTTCTCTACATCCTCACAAACAAGTTTCCTTCCTTCCTTCCTTCCTTCCTTCCTTCCTTCCTTCCTTCCTCCCCTCCTTCCTTCCTTTTTTCCTTCCTTCTTCCCCCCCTTCCTCCCCCCTCTCTTTTTTCCTCCTCCCCTCCCTCCCTCTCTTGCATAAAAGCCATTATAACATGCGTGAGGTGACATTTTATGCATTTAAAAATTTGTTAAGAGGGTAGATCTCATATTAAATGTTCTCACGATAATTAAAAAAAAGGAAAGGAAAAATGTAGCGACTAAGTCATCATTATATTATTTGCTGTCATATAATAGCAAGTTTACGTAACCTGCCCACTGCCACTTAGCTAAGAAGAGATTTATCTAGTCCACTCAGCATTCTGAGATGCTGTACTAGTATCCATTCCCAGCAGGAGACACTCTGTTTTCCAATTAATTACAGGTGTTTTTAGGTTATGAGGATTACCCACGTGAATGCATATTTCATTTATACCCCATGTTTCCAATCGGGATATGAATATTATTCCAGCTTCCATGGAAATTCATTATAATTCTCTTGTTAAAAACAAAAATCAAAAAATACCCCCTTCTCCAATGGCAAACTTAAACAGTTCGAATTTTTGTTTAGTAATTAACATTTCACCCTTCACAAATAATCTTAAGTAGTGTAGATGCATCAGAATCTTGATTCTGATGATTTTTTTGCCCTAAGATGTGAGGAAATTAGTACACCTCTTCATCTTCCTTCCAACTTTTGTTTTTCTAAGGACACTGTTACATTTTCAAGTTTCCGTAATGTAATTAAGTCTTTGGGGCTTCATGGTTGGTTGAATTCCAAAAAAGTTCTAACTCAATAAAAATGTATTTGAAGAGTATGTAAATATTATTCATTTAAACATTTTAATTGGATTCATAGAGATGGAAATGTATTCCTACCTCATTGAAACTTTGCTGCTAACGAAACACATTTCCAAGTGTCAAAGTCTGTTGGATTCTCTGTAAAATTTTTGTTTTTAGGTCTTAACTCTTCTGATTTGGTGTCATTTCTTTTTTTTTTTTGTGTGGATTTTATTTTACTTTTTTAAAATACGGCAGGTTCTTATTAGTTATCTATTTTATACATATTAGTGTGTATACGTCGGTCCCAATCTCCCAGTTCATCACACCACCACCACCCCACCCCTACTTTCCCCCCTTGGTGTCCATTTGTTCTCTACATCTGTGTCTCTATTTCGGCCTTGCAAACCGGTTAGTCTGTACCATTTTTCTAGATTTCACATATATGCGTTAATATAGATATTTGTTTTTCTCTTTCTGACTTACTTCACTCTGTATGACAGTCTCTAGGTCCATCCACGTCTCTACAAATGACCCAATTTTGTTCCTTTTTATGGCTGAGTAATATTCCATTGTATATATGTACCACATCTTCTTTATCCATTCGTCTGTCGACGGACACTTAGGTTGCTTCCATGACCTGGCTATTGTAAATAGTGCTGCAATGAACATAGGGGTGCATGTATCTTTTTGAATTATGGTTTTCTCAGGGTATATGCCCAGTAGTGGGATTGCTGGGTCATATGGTAATTCTATTTTTAGTTTTTTAAGGAACCTCCATACTGTTCTCCATAGTGGTTCTATCAGTTTACATTCCCACCAACAGTGTAAGAGGGTTCGCTTTTCTCCACATCCTCTCCAGCATTTGTTGTTTGTAGATTTTCTGATGATGCCCATTCTGACTGGTGTGAGGTGATACCTCATTGTAGTTTTGATTTGCATTTCTCTAATAATTAGTGATGTTGAGCAGCTTTTCATGTGCCTCTTGGCCATCTGTATGTCTTCTTTGGAGAAATGTCTGTTTAGGTCTTCTGCCCATATTTTGATTGGGTTGTTTGCTTTTTTAATATTGAGCTGCATGAGCTGTTTATATATTTTGGAGATTAATCCTTTCTCCTTTGACTTGTTCGCAAATATTTTCTCCCATTCTGAGGGTTGTCTTTTCGTCTTGTTTACAGTTTCCTTTGCTGTGCAAAAGCTTTTAAGTTTCATTAGGTCCCATTTGTTTATTTTTGTTTTTATTTCCATTACTCTAGGAGGTGGGTCAAAAAAGAACTTGCTGTGATTTATGTCAGAGTGTTCTGCCTATGTTTTCCTCTAAGAGTTTTATAGTGTCTGGCCTTACATTTAGGTATTTAATCCATTTTGAGTTTATTTTTGTGTATGGTGTTAGGGGATATTCTAATTTCATTCTTTTACATGTAGCTGTCCAGTTTTCCCAGCACCACTTATTGAAGAGGCTGTCTTTTCTCCATTGTATGTTCTTGTCTCCTTTATCAAAGATAAGGTGACCATATGTGCATGGGTTTATCTCTGGGCTTTCTATCCTGTTCCATTGATCTATATTTCTGTTTTTGTACCAGTCCCATACTGTCTTGATTACTATAGCTTTGTAGTATAGTCTGAAGTCTGGGAGCCGTTTCTTTCCCTCAAGTTTGCTTTGGCTCTTCGGGGTCTTTTATGTCTCCATACAAATTTTAAGACTTTTTGTTCTAGTTCTGTAAAAAATGCCATTGGTAATTTGATAGGGATTACATTGAATCTGTAGATTGCATTGGGTAGTATAGTCATTTTCACAATGTTGATTCTTCCAATCCAAGAACATGGTATATCTCTCCATATGTTTGTATCATCTTTAGTTTCTTTCATCAGTGTCTTATAGTTTTCTGCATACAGGTCTTTTGTCTCCTTAGATAGGTTTATTCCTAGGTATTTTATTCTTTTTGTGGCAGTGGTGAATGGGAGTGTCTCCTTAATTTCTCCTTCTGTTCTTTCGTTGTTAGTGTATAGGAATGCAAGAGATTTCTGTGCATTAATTTTGTTTCCTACAACTTTACCAAATTCATTGATTAGCTCTAGCAGTTTTCTGGTGGTATCTTTAGGATTCTCTATGTATAGTATGATGTCATCTGCAAACACTGACAGTTTTACTTCTTCTTTTTAATTTCTATTCCTTTTTATTCTCTGATTTCCGTGGCTAGGACTTCCAAAACTATGTTGAATAATAGTGGCAAGAGTGGACATCTTGTCTTGTTCCTGATTTTAGAGGAAATGCTTTCAGTTTTTCACCATTGAGAATGATGTTTGCTGTGGGTTTGTCATATATGGCCTTTATTATGTTCAGGTAGGTTCCCTCTATGCCCACTTTCTGGAGAGTTTTTATCATAGATGGGTGTTGAATTTTGTCAAAAGCTTTTCCTGCATCTATTGAGGTGATCATATGGGTTTTATTCTTCAATTTGTTAATATGGTGTATCACACTGATTGATTTGTGTATATTGAAGAATCCTTGCATCCCTAGGATAAATCCCACTTGATCATGGTGTATGATCCTTTTAATGTGTTGTTGGATTCTGTTTGCTAGTATTTTGTTGAGAATTTTTGCATCTATATTCATTAGTGATATTGGTCTGTAATTTTCTTTTTTTGTAGTATCTTTGTCTGGTTTTGGTATCAGGGTGATGGTGGCCTCATAGAATGAGTTTGGGAGTGTTCCTTCCCCTGCAATTTTTTGGAAGAGTTTGAGAAGGATGGGTGTTAGCTCTTCTCTAAATGCTTGATAGAATTCACCTGTGAAGCCGTCTGGTCCTGGGCTTTTGTTTGTTGGAAGATTTTTAATCACAGTTTCAATTTCATTACTTGTGATTGGTCTGTTCATATTTTCTGTTTCTTCCCGGTTCAGTCTTGGAAGGTTATACCTTTCTAAAAATTTGTCCATTTCTTGCAGGTTGTCCATTTTATTGGCATAAAGTTGCTTGTAGTAGTCTCTTAGGATGCTTTGTATTTCTGCGGTGTCTGTTGTAACTTCTCCTTTTTCATTTCTCATTTTATTGATTTGAGTCCTCTCCCTCTTTTTCTTGATGAGTCTGGCTAAAGGTTTATCAGTTTTGTTTATCTTCTCAGAGAACAAGCTTTTAGTTTTATTGATCTTTGCTATTGTTTTCTTTGTTTCTATTTCATTTATTTCTGCTCTGATATTTATGATTTCTTTCCTTCTGCTAACTCTGGGTTTTGTTTGTTCTTCTTTCTCTAGTTCCTTTAGGTGTAAGGTTAGATTGTTTACTTGAGATTTTTCTTGTTTCTTGAGGTAGGCTTGTATAGCTATAAACTTCCCTCTTAGAACTGCTTTTCCTGCATCCCATAGGTTTTGGATCGTCGTGTTTTCATTGTCATTTGTCTCTAGGTATTTTTTGATTTCCTTTTAGATTTCTTCAGTGATCTCTTGGTTGTTTAGTAACGTAATGTTTAGCCTCCATGTGTTTGTGTTTTTTATGCTTTTTTCCCTATAATTTATTTCTAATCTCATAGTATTGTGGTTGGAAATGATGCTTGATATGATTTCAACTTTCTTTAATTTACCAAGGCTTGATTTGTGACCCAAGATATGATCTATCCTGGAGAATGTTCCATGCACACTTGAGAAGATAGTGTAATCTGCTGTTTTTGGATGGAATGTCCTATAAATATCAATTAAATCTATCTGGTCTATTGTGTCACTTAAAGCTTCTGTTTCCTTATTAATTTTCTGTTTGGATGATCTGTCCATTTGTGTAAGTGAGGTGTTAAAGTCCCCCACTATTATTGTGTTACTGTTGATTTCCTCTTTTATAGCTGTTAGCAGTTGCCTTATGTATTGAGGTGCTCCTATGTTGGGTGCATATATATTTATAATTGTTATATCTTCTTCTTGGATTGATCCCTTGATCATTATGTGGTGTCCTTCCTTGTCTCTTGTAACATTCTTTATTTTAAAGTCTATTTTATCTGATATGAGTATCGCTACTCCAGCTTTTTTTAAATTTCCATTTGCATGGAATATCTTTTTCCATCCCCTCACTTTCAGTCTGTATGTGTCCCTAGGTCTGAAGTGGGTCTCTTGTAGACAGCATATATATGGGTCCTGTTTTTTTATCCATTCAGCCAGTCTATGTCTTTTGGTTGGAGCATTTAATCCATTCACATTTAAGGTAATTATTGATATGTATATTCCTGTTACCATTTTCTTAATTTTTGGGGGTTTGTTTTTTTAAGTCTTTTTCTTCTCTTGTGTTTCCCACTTAGAGAAGTTCCATTAGCATTTGTTGTAGAACTGGTTTGGTGATGCTGAATTCTCTTAGCTTTTGCTTGTCTGTAAAGCTTCTGATTTCTCCGTTGAATCTGAATGAGATCCTTGCCGGGTAGAGTAATCTTGGTTGTAGGTTTTTCCCTTTCATCACTTTAAATGTATCATGCTACTCCCTTCTGGCTTGTAGAGTTTCTGCTGAGAAATCAGCTGTTAACCTTATGGGAGTTCCCTTGTATGTTGTCGTTTTTTCCTTGTTGCTTTTAATAATTTTTCTTTGTCTTTAATTTTTGTCAATTAGATTACTATGTGTCTCGGCATGTTTGTCCTTGGGTTTATCCTGCCTGGGACTCTCTGCACTTCCTGGACTTGAGTGGCTATTTCTTTTCCCATGTTAGGGAAGTTTTCGACTCTAATCTCTTCAGATATTTTCTCGGGTCCTTTCTCTCTCTCTTCTCCTTCTGGGACCCCTATAATGCAAATGTTGATGTGTTTAATGTTGTTCCAGAGGTCTCTTAGGCTGTCTTCATTTATTTTCATCCTTTTTTTCTTTATTTTGTTCTGCGGCAGTGAATTCCACTCTTCTGTCTTCCAGATCACTTATCCGTTCTTCTGCCTTAGTTATTCTGCTATTCCTTCTAGTGTATTTTTCATTTCAGTTACTGTATTGTTCATCTCTGTTTGTTCTTTAATTCTTCTAGGTCTTTGTTAAACATTTCTTGCATCTTCTCGATCTTTGCCTCCAGTCTTTTTCCATGGTCCTGGATCATCTTCACTATCATTATTGTGAATTCTTTTTCTGGAAGGTTGCCTATCTCCACTTCATTTAGTTGTTTTTCTGGGGTTTTATCTTGTTCCTTCATCTGGTACATGGTCCTCTGCCTTTTCATTTTGTCTGTGTTTCTGTGAGTGTGGTTTTTGTTCCATAGGCTGCAGGACTGTAGTTCTTCTTGCTTCTGCTGTCTGCCCTCTGGTGGATGAGGGTATCTAAGAGGCTTGTGCAAGTTTCCTGATGGGAGAGGCTGGTGATAGTGGGTAGAGCTGGGTGTTGCTCTGGTGGGCAGAGCTCAGTAAAACTTTAATCCGCTTATCTGCTGATGGGCGGGGCTGCGTTCCCTCCCTGATGGTTGTTTGGCTTGAGGCGACCCAAGACTGGAGCCTAACCGGCTCTTTGGTGGGGCTAATGGCGGACTCTGGGAGGGCTCACGCCAAGGAGTACTTCCCAGAACTTCTGCTGCCAGTGTCCTTGTCCTCACGGTGAGACACAGCCACCTCCCGCCTCTGCAGGAGACCCTCCAACACTAGCTCTTAGGTCTGGTTCAGTCTCTTATGGGGTCACTGCTCCTTCCCCTGGGTCCTGATGCAGACACTACTTTGTGTGTGCCCTCCAAGAATGGAGTCTCTGTTTCCCCTAGTTCTGTCAAAGTCCTGCAATCAAGTCCCAGTAGACTTCAAAGTCTGATTCTCTAGGAATTCCTCCTCCCATTGCTGGACCCCCAGGTTGGGAAGCCTGACGTGGGGCTCAGAACCTTCACTCCAGTGGGTGGACTTCTGTGGTATAAGTGTTCTCCAGTTTGTGAGTCACCCACCCAGCAGTTATGGGATTTGATTTGATTGTGATTGCGCCCCTCCTACTGTCTCATTGTGGCTTCTCCTTTGTCTTTGGATGTGGGGTATCTTTTCTGGTGAGTTCCAGTGTCTCCCTGTCGATGATTGTCCAGCAGCTAGTTGTGATTCTGGTGCTCTCGCAAGAGGGAGTAAGCGCACATCCTTCTACTCTGCCATCTTGGACCAATCTCTTGAGCTTCACTAACTTCTAACTGTCTGATTTTTCTGGGACAGGTCATGGATGTTCCTACTGAGACCCAGATTTCACACAATTCTGCAAGCCAGAAGTCCTAGATCAAGATGTTGGCAGGGTTGGTTTCTTCTGAGGCATCTATTTTGGTTTGCCTGGTGCCATTTCTTGATGACCTGTCCTAGTATTTCTTCTGTTTATTTTCATGCTAATGGAAGCTTTCCTGAATAATCACTTTTACAATTCAAAAACCATGTGTGGGAGGAGGTAAGGTAAAAATTCTGGATTCTTATATTTAAAAAAAATTATTTATTTTGCTTTCATCCTTGAACGTTTGGCTTCTTACAAAATTTCTGGGTTAAAAATATTTTTTTTCCCTCTTCACCTGATTGAAGACTTTGATTCATAGCTTCATAGCTTCTAGCTAGTCTTCTAGGTACCAGTGTTGTTGAGGAGAAGTATGATGTCAAACTGATTTTCATAAATTCTTAGATCTTTTCTTTCTAGAAGTTTTTATAATTTTTAATCCAGGGAGTGGGACTTTTGTTTTCATGTGACTCAACATTTCTTGCAGCATTTATTTTTATATTTCAAACATTTCTATAATTCTGGGGGAAATTATTTTATCTGTATGTACATAATAAATATGCTTTTATAGACATGTTTATATGTATATATAAATATATATTAGACTTTTTGTATATGTCCTAGGCTACAAACACATACACACACACACACACCTCACCCTCTTACTGTTTATAAGAACATTTTCTTGTTTTCTATCTGGACAGTTCTCTCTCTCTCTGAGGAGAGGGGGCAGGGAGAGGGAGAGGGAGTTATGTCTTCTTAATATTATACCTGTTCCTATAAGTGCATGTGTGAGTCTAATTTTATTTTACAAGTGTCAGACAGTAAGTTGCAAACATAATCTTCATTTATTCCTAAATACTTCTGTATGTATTTTAAAAAATATGGACATTCTCTTATATATCATCAGTACATGATCAAAGCCAGGACATTAACAGGGCTTCAAGACTATTATGTAACCTACAGACCTTATACAAATTTTGCCAAATGCCGCACTAATAATTCCCCTTTGGGAAAAACAAAAACAAAAGATCATATATTTTCTCCTGCAGGATTACAATCCAGGGTACCACTTCATTTTTAGTTGTCATGAGACTTTTATCTCCTTTGATCTGGCATGATTGCTGAGTTTTGTCTCTTGTGATGCTAGTTGATGTATTTATTTTTAGAATGCCCCTTGATTTGGATTTGCCAGATGGTTTTTAGTTTTTTCTTCTCAATGTAAAGAAACATCTTTAAATATTGGCGTATTTAGCCCTGAATCTATGATGTGTGTTGTAAATATTTTCTCTATTTTTCTCAATTGCCTTTGACTTAAAGTGTTTTTTTGCCATTGAAAAAAATGTTTTTAATGTAGTCAGCATTTTTAAAAATATGTGTAATGCATCTGGACTTTGAGTCAGAATTGTGAAAAGGAATTCACTCAAGCTATTTTTTAGTACTAGTATTTTTATTTAACATGCAATTTTCCCATTTGGAGTTTATTCTTCCCTTGGATGTGAAGTACATATCTGATGTGATTTTTTTTTTTTTTTGCAAGTGTCTAGCAGTTACCCCAACACTATTTAGTAAGAAGTAAACCTGTACCCAGTAATTTGAGATGACATCTTTTTTTTTTCACACACACACTGTATTTTATTTTTACAAGAGATAAATAAACTGACACCAAGCATTGTAAATGGATGACCACAACAAAAGCAACAATGATTGCAATTACCAAGCACGAAACACACTCATACTATGTCATAATATTGACATTCAGTCCAGTAATCCTCCACTGTAACAGCTCCTTTACTTTGCAGTGAAAATTGATTTGTATATTTTTTGCCTCTGAGTCGTTGTGGGATTTTTTTTTTTTATTCAAACAGAAAGTCACAAAAATTATAATCACCCTCATCAGTTCACTCAGTCCCATGTAATTAATTTTTTTTTTCATCTTGATCTTTTGTTAGCACTTTTATGAATTCATCAGTTTTCCATTAGAGTTCTGAAAATGCTTATTCATTCAGTTCAGCATATAGTCAGTTACCAGAAACCTGTACTTGTCAGAGTCTTTTCCGTGAATTCCTTGAAGATGAAACCCTTTTATAGGAACTTATTTGCAAAAGCCTCAGAGTACACCCAGAACTGTCTGTAAATGACAAAAGACTGAAAAATGACCACAGTTAAAGATTTGATGAAAGTTCATAATAATGCAATTGACAAGGAAATTTAGTTATTTCTGAGATATACATTTTAAAGTAATAACGAATTATGACTTATAACATTATACCAGAACATATAAGATTTTTAGAAATTTCATGTAATGTCTGAAACATTTATATTAACATATTTCCATACAAATAACCCAAAGAAAGTTTAGTATTAGTTTTTTGTTTGTTTGTTTCTTTTATACTGCAGGTTCTTATTAGTCATCCATTTTATATACATCAGTGTATACATGTCAATCCCAATCGCCCAATTCAGCACACCACCATCCCCATCCCACCGCAGTTTCACCCCTTGGTGTCCATACCTTTGTTCTCTACATCTGTGTCTCAACTTCTGCCCTGCAAACCGGTTCATCTGTACCATTTTTCTAGGTTCCACATACATGCGTTAATATACGATATTTGTTTTTCTCTTTCTGACTTACTTCACTCTGTATGACCGTCTCTAGATCCATCCACATCTCTACAAATGACTCAATTTCGTTCCTTTTTATGGCTGAGTAATATTCCATTGTATATATGTACCACAACTTCTTTATCCATTCGTCTGTTGATGGGCATTTAGGTTGCTTCCATGACCTGGCTATTGTAAATAGTGCTGCAATGAACATTGGGGTGCATGTGTCTTTTGAATTACGGTTTTCTCTGGGTATATGCCCAGTAGTGGGATTGCTGGGTCATATGATAATTCTATTTTTAGTTTTTTAAGGAACCTCCATACTGTTCTCCATAGTGGTTCTATCAGTTTACATTCCCACCAACAGTGTAAGAGGGTTCGCTTTTCTCCACATCCTCTCCAGCATTTGTTGTTTGTAGATTTTCTGATGATGCCCATTCTGACTGGTGCGAGGTGATACCTCATTGTAGTTTTGATTTGCATTTCTCTAATAATTAGTGATGTTGAGCATCTTTTCATGTGCTTCTTGGCCATCTGTATGTCTTCTTTGGAGAAATGTCTATTTAGGTCTTCTGCCCATTTTTGGATTGGGTTGTTTGTTTCTTTAAAATTGAGCTGGGGCTTCCTGGTGGCGCAGTGGTTGAGAATCTGCCTGCCAATGCAGGGGACACGGGTTCGAGCCCTGGTCTGGGAGGATCCCACGTGCCGCGGAGCAGCTGGGCCCGTGAGCCACAATTACTGAGCTTGTGCGTCTGGAGCCTGTGCTCCGCAGCAAGAGAGGCCGCGATGGTGAGAGGCCCGCGCACCGTGATGAAGAGTGGCCCCCGCTTGCCACAACTAGAGAAAGCCCTCACACAGAAACAAAGACCCAACACAGCCATAAATAAACTAAAAAAAAAAAAAAAAAAAAAATTGAGCTGAATGAGCTGTTTATATATTTTGGAGATTACTCCTTTGTCCGTTGATTCATTTGCAAATATTTTCTCCCATTCTGAGGGTTGTCTTTTCGTCTTGTTTATGGTTTCCTTTGCTGTGCAAAAGCTTTCAAGTTTCATTAGGTCCCGTTTGTTTATTTTTGTTTTTATTTCCATTACTCTAGGAGGTGGATCAAAAAAGATCTTGCTGTGATTTATGTCAAAGAGTGTTCTTCCTATGTTTTCCTCTAAGAGTTTTATAGTGTCCGGTCTTACATTTTGGTCTCGAATCCATTTTGAGTTTATTTTTGTGTATGGTGTTAGGGAGTGTTCTAATTTCATTCTTTTACATGTAGCTGTCCAGTTTTCCCAGCACCACTTATTGAAGAGAATGTCTTTTCTCCATTGTATATCTTTGCCTCCTTTGTCACAGATTAGTTGACCATAGGTGCGTGGATTTATCTCTGGGCTTTCTATCTTGTTCCATTGATCTATGTTTCTGTTTTTGTGCCAGTACCATATTGTCTTGATTACTGTAGCTTTATAGTTCTGAAGTCAGGGAATCTGATTCCTCCAGCTCCGTTTTTTCCCTTCAAGACTGCTTTGGCTATTCGGGGTCTTTTGTGTCTCCATACAGATTTTAAGATGATTTGTTCTAGTTCCGTAAAAAATGCCATTGGTAATTTGATAGGGATTGCATTGAATCTGTAGATTGCTTTGGGTAGTATAGTCATTGTCACAATATTGATTCTTCCAATCCAAGAACATGGTATATCTCTCCATCTGTTGGTATCATCTTTAATTTCTTTCATCAGTGTCTTATAGTTTTCTGCATACAGGTCTTTTGTCTCCCTAGGTAGGTTTATTCCTAGGTATTTTATTCTTTTTGTTGCAATGGTAAATGGGAGTGTTTCCGTAATTTCTCTTCCAGATTTTTCATCATTAGTGTATAAGAATGCAAGAGATTTCTGTGCATTAATTTTGTATCCTGCAGCTTTACCAAATTCATTGATTAGCTCTAGTAGTTTTCTGGTGGCATTTTTAAGATTCTCTGTGTATAGTATCAGAGATCACATCTTTTTAATGTACATCCCCATATGGATTTGGGTCTAGTTGTGAAGTTTCTCTTGTACTCTACTTATTTATCTATTATAAACAAAGCCACATCACTTTTATGTATTTATTTGTTTTTTGGCCACACAGTGCAGCTTGTGGGATCTTGTTTGCCCAACCAGGGATCAAACCCATGCCCCCTGCAGTGGAAGCTTGGAGTCCTAACCATTGGACCGTCAGGGAAGTCCCAAAACATACTTATCTCTTTTTTTTAAACCACTTTTAACAGTAGAGACACTGCATTCATTTTTAAATGTCTGGTAAGTTTATTCCTCTCTCAAAGCTGATTTTTTTTCAGTGTATTTCTAGTTATTTTTACCCATTTTTCCATATACATGTTAATATCATCTTCCCAAGGTCCATAAATGTAGTTTGTAGATAGATAGATAGGTAGATAGATAGATAGACAGATAGATAGATAGATACATATTTTTTTAGGTCGCACTGTGCAACATGTAGGATCTTTGTTCCGCAACCAGCGATTGAACCCGTGCACCCTGCATTGGGAGCATGGAGTCTTAACCACGGGACCGCCAGGGAAGTCTCTGTAGTTTGTATATATTTTTATAGGTTTGCAATGCATGTATTTATGACTGTAGGTAGAATCGACATCTGGAGATGGTTCCTGTTCCTCTTGCCTACAATATATCACTTTTAAAGAATTGGCCCCTTGGCCTTTGGTGAGCATTCTATTCAGATGTGTTAGGTGCTGGTTTCTTTCTGTATCCCACAGTGAATCATGGTTAGAAATCACCAGTAATGTTGCAGAAAGGGTAATTCCTCCATGATTGTAAGAACAGTCATGATTACCAGCTTACACAACCTGAACATCACTGTCTAAAATACTCTTTATACAACTATCATATGATATCACTTATACATGGAATCTAAAATATGATGCAAGTGAAATTATCCATGGAACAGAAACAGACTCACGACATAGAGAACAGACTTGTGGTTGCCAAGGGGGAGGGGGGGAAATGGGGGAGGGAAGGATTGGGAGTTTGTGATTAGCAGATGTAAGCTATTATATGTAGAATGGATAAACAACAAGGTCCTACTGTAGAGCACAGGGAACTCCATTCACCATCCTGTGATAAACCATCATGTAAAAGAACATGAAAAAGAATGTATATATACGGATAACTGAGTCACTTTGCTGTGCACCAGAAACTAACACAACATTGTAAATCAAGTATATTTCAATAACATAAATCTTTAAAAGTAATATTTTAAAAAATAGTCTTTATACTGGTCAACGCAGAGAAATGTAAGAGATGTCAAGTTTATTCTTTTATGCACATATCATATTCCAGACATTTTCCCTCTGTTATTATCCTTTTTTTTTTTTTTTCTTTTGCCAGAAAAAGTTAATAGTTTTAGAACTCACTCCAGAGAAGCCTTTACTTAATCATCCACATTAGCTGGCCTAATTAGACCTGTTCCTACTAGAAGCTCCCCAACCCCTTAGCAAAATTACCTTCAAGAGTTATTTGTGATGTCGCATTAGCATTCCACAGCTGTTGTGTAATTCTGCTAAGCTCCTGAGACTTTGTAGCTATAATGCCTTTTATCTGACTTCCACTTTCTTTCAATAAAGAAACGGAAGTAGTATTTTCTTTGAGATGTCTAAACCTATCCAAATTGATAACATCTGAATGACACAGTTGTGAGATTAATAAAAACCCAGGGCTGTGTTATCCAAAGGCTGCCAAACATATTTATCTTCAGAGACCGTTATTTTACATAAAAATCCAGCGGTGACTTTCATAACTTTTAAGCATATGGGCTGGGTTCATTAATATGCTAAATTCTTAACATCATTCATAGATACTCTTCTGATCAGAAGGTAAGAGGCATTATTATTAAATAGCACAGAAAGAGCCTTTCTTTTCCAAGGAGTCATTAAGCCAGCAGGTCTTTCTCTAATTTTTCTTTAGCATCCATTCTGTATATTAATGAAAACCATTATTTTAAAATATTTTAACAGGTCACGAAGAGAATGATCAAAGAATTGAGATAATTTAGCCTGAAGAAAGAAAGCCTGAGGACTGATTGAACTTTTAAAAGATCATGCAGATAACAGCCACTTCCAAATTCTTTAAAGGTGCTGAAATTGGAAACCAGGTAAGATTTAGGGTGAAAGTTGTACATTTTAGAAATATTTTAATAGAGTGTGCTGTGTTTCTTTTTTAATGTGTGCTTGCATGGTGGTCATTGTATCTTTCCATTAGATGGCTCCAAAGCCTTCAGCTGTTCAGTATATTGTTCATTCATGCAGTCAGTCAAAACACATTTTAAGCAGTGCCTTTTGTCACACTGCCAGTTTTAGCAAATAACAGTACTATAAGGATCCCAGTTAAATTTGATTTTCAGATGCACAGTGCATTTTTCTTTTAACAGTAAGTATCAAGTTTTTATTTAATAAAAATATACAGATTCAAGTTATTTGCAATTTGGGTTTCCCACAAACTGTGACGTGTTTTGATGTAAATTTTTTTGTTGTTGTTTTTGTACTGTGTGAGAAAAATCATAGAAAAAAGAGCAAAAGTGTATTTCTTCCCCAAATTAGAACATTTAAAAGTTTCTCATGTCAAGTATAGAAGAGCATAAAATTTTTTTTTTTCAGTAAATACAGTGGATAAACATTTTAACTTCACATCATAAAGTATGAAGAAAGAAAACCAGAGGGATGAGGTTGGGATAGAAAAAGAATTGGGGAGGTGGATTAAAATTTAAGAAACGTCGCTTATATTGACAGAGCATATTTTTAATATAAGAGCGTCCACACAGACATAGAGAACAGACATGTGGTTGCCAAGGGGGAGGGGCTTGGGGGAGGGAGGGATTGAGAGTTTGGGGTTAGCAGATGCAAACTATTAATATTATATATAGAATGGATACACAACAAGGTCCTACTGTAGAGCACAGGGAACTATATCCAATCTCCTGGGATAAACCATTATGGAAAAGAATATTAAAAAAAGAAAGTCTTTATGTGTAACACTGAGTCATTTTGCTGTACAGCAGATTGGCACAATATTGTAAATCAACTATACGTCAATAAAAAAAAAAAATAAACAGTGTCCATGCAATATGTGGGAATTTTTTTTCCCCTAAAAAAAGTATTATCTAAGATTCAAATTTAACTGGGCATCCTGTATTTTATCTGGCAGCTCTTGATTTATGTCCGCAGAATGCCATATCGCTGAACAGACCCATGAGCCATAATCCCCTGTTCAGTAATGTTCTGGTCTGCAAGAGTGGCTGCAGACACATTCTCATCAATGCAACCATGTTTTCAAGCAAATGATATGCAAAACCTGAGTATACTGAATAGACCGGCACCCAGCATTGGTCTGCCCTATTGGAGAGAGAAGTGTTTATCATGGTGCTGGACTCACCACCGTTGAAGCTGCCTTCTCTCTCCTCCCAACGTGGAAGAGTCTGAAGCCTCTCCTTACCGACCCTTGGGAACTTGTGTTTCTGTGTCTAGTGGTAGCAGGCATTGCCATTTTGAAAAACACTCATTGGGGATGGTTGGGCTAACTCAAAATACATTAAGAAAAGTTAACCCTAAATGCAAAACCCCCAGGCGCTATTCTTCTGTAGGATATGATTGTGAAGGTTGCCAGAAATATGGAGATATAAAAGAAAGAATATATATTTTCTGTGTGCATTAAATACCTTCTTGGATAAGGGAGCGTGAGATCTGCAGAGGAAAGAAATTCGATGCAACATTTATGAAGGGCCTACAGCTGAATTATGCGAGAGGCTGTCAGGGATAAAATGATGAATAAAAATAGTCGCTGTTCCCTAGAATTCATTATCAGGTAGGGAGAATGACACGAACGTAAACAACTCTATTATAAGGCATATTGAGATAAATGGTGTTCATTTTGCAAGCTTCAAAGACAACAGGTAGAATGCATCTTGCATAACTCCCACTTGCAATTAAAAAAAAAACAAACCCAAATCATCTTCATTAGACATGAATAATCCTCTCAAAATGGGTGATAAGGGAGCACTTCCCAATTCTTTCTATGTATAGAGTCCTTCAGACAGAGTAGGATACTGAAGGAAACAGAAGGAAAGCGTGACTTCTATCCTGGGAAGGAGGAAAAGAAACCATACGGTTCATGAAATAACAGCATTTCAGCTTTCCTTTGAAGACGCCTAGAATGTTGATGACTGAAGATGGGGAAAGATATCCCAAGAAGGTGGAACATCAGCGGCAATTATTTGCTGTTCGTTGAGTTTGAAAATTAGGTGCAAATGTGGTTTCTACGCCTTTACCACGTGAAATACAGATTATGTCGGGAGTAAACAGCCACAAAGGAGAGCGAAATTGACCAGTACAAGATGAAGCCAGTGGCTGAGAGACGATGATGATGACTATTAATATTATTATCATATTTTGAGGGCAAATATCAAGGACCTCAACTCTTATCACAATAAAGGCAGAATGCTCTACCTCATTTTTAATATATCTGATTTATGGTGCATATTTAATATGAGATCCCAGGGATATGATGACAGATGCCTACAGTATCTGAACAATATCTTTTTCTTTTTTAATTGGACTGTAGTTGCTTTACAGTGTTGCGTTAGTTTCTGCTGTACAGAAAAGTGAATGAGCTATACGTATACATGTATCCCCTCTAATCTTTGAAACTAGGTGTCTCACAGGCCATGTTCACCTGGTATGGAGAGCCGAACATCTTTATTGTTATCAAGCCTCAGAAACATTCACACCCCTCTTTCATTTGAACATGCCCGCCTGGAAAAAAAAAAGTGGTTTTTAACTGATTTTTGAAATTATTTGTCGTATTTAATGAAAGACGGATGTTAACCCTTCCACTCGTGTTTAGATATGTAGAATGTGAGGGTTGGAATGTTGCCAGCCAAAGGCCATACAGTTATTGGTATATATTGGAATATTAGTATATACTTTTTGATTTCAGACACACATACATACACATTATAGACAGGGACAGATAACATATATCTATCTGTGTGTATGTCTGTATATATAGAAAGAGAAACATGCATGCATACTATATGTCTTTGAGAAGTAAACATATGTATATACATATACTCATAGATGTATATTTGTGTCTATATATACTTGCTATATATTTGAATAAATGGAAGAATTATATAAAATACATATTTTTTGTGGAAGTAAAAATAATACAGGGAATTTATCTACTTTCCCCGTAAAAAAACAAAATAACTAGCTGCAAAAAGGCATCTCTAGCAGCAAGGAACTCTGCTCGGTATTCTATAATAACCTAAATGGGAAAAGAATTTGAAAAAGAATAGATACATGTCTACGTATAACTGAATCACTGTGCTGTGCACCTGAAACTAAAGCAACACTGTTAAGTCTACTCCAATATAAAATTTAAAAAAAAAAATTGTTTAAAAAAGCATCTCATGCACTTGTAAAGATATGCAAGTAAATTCTTTAATTTTTTAAAAAATATTTTTGCCTAAGACAGTGTTCAACATTAGCCAAATAAAAGAAAGACAAAGCTACATAGCCTGCAAAGATTGGGGAGGATAATTGAGACGAATTCATGTATTTTTAGTGAAACTACACCATGCCCCGTTCCCCTAAATGCTAGTCATAATGCATGTCACATTTTACAAGCCCGAAAACCTCACTTAACGTTTTGGAGACACAATTACTTTTGGAGCAAGAGCGTTAGTGAATACAGAATGTCCTTTTCTTTCTGCCGAGCAGAGTATAAAGTGATCGCACGCTCTCTAGCCCTGCTGCATCGGATGTAGTCCATTAACAAAGGACCCCTTTGCGATGCATCAAACCCTCCTGATGCTTAAGCCTTCCTGCCAGAAAGATTTGGGCTGAGATAGCCACGCTCTAGTTTGCACCTGACAACTTCACATTTCACATGGGTTTTCATGGAATTTGAGGGAATTAATCCATCCTTAAAAACTCAGCTGAAAGCATTCCATCAGGAAAATTGCTAATATTACCCCCCCCTTCCAGTTCACACATCTCACTTTAAAACACTTTTAAATAATATTAGTTGAACATAAGGAAGAAACATAATGTGAAATGTCATGAGATAGCCCTAGAAAGTACCTCCAGACCAAGAGGCACATTATTAATGACAGGATAGTAAACAGAAACTACCATGGATGAAAACAGCAAAAATGTTAGAATCAGTCGTCACTGCTAATATTCACCAAATGTGGAATATATGAAAGAGAGATTGACGAACAGCTTAAGGTGACTTTTACGTGGATTTCCTGATTAGTAGTCAAAACAGTATTTATCAAAGTATAATTTTGAAAGTAGATTAAATGGAGTGTGTCCCCAAAAATTAGGTAGTGAATTTCTGCTGGGACTGTACTTTATTGCTTTCATGAGTATGTGCCATAAATGGGGAATTCCTACAGACTCAAGGTCTTGAAATCATGCCAGGGAGCATTAAAGAACCATAGAGTTAAAAATCTTTGGGCCAAAGATTTATTCATACATTCTGAATACTGATTTTCTTGGTCACTTTCAATGGCACTTTTTTTTAACATGATAAATACATGTATTATATGTGTGTATTAAATATATTATAAATACATAGACATGTGCATACACACATACATCCATACTGAGTTATATGAACTCAGTCTTAATTTAATTCGACAGTTATACACACACAGGGTCAGATATATATCAATATATATAAAATATATATCTAATCAGGTGCCCTCTACCTTTCTGCAGAGCTAAATAATTAAATCTTGACTATAGCATACTCAAATCCGAAACATTCTCCTGCATTTTCCACTATCTTTTCAAGTTCTGTCCTTGGTGTTCTTGCTAAAACTTTGCCGGATAGGTAACCAAAGTATTAGTTATCATAGAAACCCTTGAAGCTGTGTGGGTCTCAGGCCAGGTTCTAGGGTTTTGTGTTTGTTTTTGTTTCTGTTTTTGTTTTGCTTTGAGGCATTCTCAATCTTCCTTTGAGGCGTGTGTGAGGTAGACCAGATACTTCCCTGAGCTCTAGGCATCAATCCTACTGTGTTGTTCTGAGGCTCTACAGCTGGCAGAGGAATGGTCCCACATGGCCAGTACAATATTTCTTTCAAGGGATGGCTTGACATTGGGCTCCTCTGTTTGAGAAAAACGGTGCAGCTAGAAAATTGTTCATCATTTAAATCTTTCTACGTCAAGTACGTTCAGTGTATTCCATGGTCAATGAAGAACCCTCACCAAGAGGTTCTTGAAATGGTTGCAGATAATAGGCTATGAAGGTAAGGGAATTTGGGGTGGTTTATTTATTATTTTTATTATTTTTTTTTTAAGTAAATTTATTTATTTATTTATTTTTGGCTGTGTTGGGTCTTCGTTTCTGTGCGAGGGCTTTCTCCAGTTGTGGCGAGTGGGGGCCACTCTTCATCACGGTGCGCGGGCCTCTCACTGTCGTGGCCTCTCCTGTTGCAGAGCACAGGCTCCAGGCGCGCAGGCTCAGTAGTTGTGGCTCACGGGCTTATTTGCTCCGCGGCATGTGGGATCTTCCCAGACCAGGGCTCGAACCCGTGTCCCCTGCATTGGCAGGCAGATTCTTAACCACTGCGCCACCAGGGAAGCCCTATTATTTTTTTTAAATTTAATTTTTTTTGTTGAGGTATAGTTGATTTCCAATGCTGTGTCAATCTCTGCAGTACAGCAAAGTGACTCAGTTACACGCATATAGACATTCTTTTTTTTTATATTCTTTTCCACGATGGTTTATTACAGGATACTGATACTGTCTGCTAGACAGTAGGACCTTGTTGTGTATCCATCCTGTATATAATAGTTTGCATCTGCTGACCCCAAACTCCCAGTCCTTCCCTCCCCCACCCCCCTTGGCAACCACAATTTTGTTCTCTCTGTCTGTGAGTCTGTTTCTGTTTTGCAGATAAGTTCATTTGTGTCAGATTTTAGATTCCACATGTAAGTGGGGTCATATGGTATTTGTCTCTCTTGGGGGCTTTACTTTTATTTGAACTGATACTTGGATGCTGTGTTAATAGTCACTTAAATTATTCATTGCACTCCAGTATTTAGAGGAGACAGTGATTGGCAATCCATATGACAGCTACAAGAAACCATTTTCATAGGCTCAAGGAATACCAGGGTTGAGGAATGCGGTGCTTGTTTCTTACTGTGCCATTGACTCTGCAAGAAGGAAAGAAAGTCATTTGGGGTCTACTGACTGAGAAAGAGAGCTGGCTACAGGGATGGACTAAAATGATGGATCTACTCATTTTCCTTAATATCCTTCTCTCCGTTTCCCCAAGTTCGCATAGGGGGTTGGTAAACTAACCTCCACATTTACTTCCCTGGGGATGTGAATGTGAGGTTGTGACTTAACCAGAGAAGGAACAGAAAAAAATCCAGAGATGTTTCCAGTGACTAATGAGATTTTTTAAAAAAATATTGCAGTGGAAAACTGTTTCAGCCCATTCTTTGTGGCCATTCCTTTTTTTTTTTTTTTTTTAGTATTTATTTATTTATTTGTATTTAAAAAATTTTTGGCTGCGTCTTAATTGCGGCGCACGGGATCTTCGTTGTGGTGCGCGGGCTTTTCTCTAGTTGTGGCGTGTGGGTTTTCTCTCTCTAGTTGTGGCGCTCGGGGTCCAGAGCGCGTGGGATCTGTAGTTTGTGGCACGCGGGCTTCTCTCTAGTTGACGTGCGTGGGCTCATTTGCCCTGCGTCATGTGGGATCTTAGTTCCCTGACCAGGGATCAAACCCCGCGTCCCCTGCATTGGAAGGTGGATTCTTTACCACTGGACCACCAGGGAAGTCCTGACTAATGAGATTTTGATCATTCTCAAGTGGCAGGGAGACTATTCTGTTAGATGCTTGTGGGTTTGGTTGTTGCTGTTTGGGGTTCATCTGTGGAAAGAAAGTACGTAAGGAAGTGAGAAGCCCAAGGAAGGTTCCAAGGAAGATGCTGCCAACTGGTTTATTCGTCAGTGAACCCAATCCCTTCCTAGATGACTTTCTTCTTCTATAGAGTCAGGACATCCTGACCTCCCCCTGAGGATAAGTTTCTCCGTGTGTCCCTTATGCCAACCAGCAGAAGCACATACATGGGATTTGGAAGGTGGACTTGAGCAAGAAGAGATGCAAGAGGGTCAAGGGACCTTTAGACCTTGGGTTGAGATGTTTGTTCCTTCTTGAGACCTGAGGCAACAGTCCTTCCTTGTGTTTAGAAGTATCTTAATGAGAGTTATCCTAAGGGATGGTTATGCACTTCCTCTGGCTTAACCCTTTTGATGTAAACTTACTACTTGGTTCCTCTACCTTATTAGATATTCAGAAAGATACTTATTACCATGGGAGAATCATTTTTTTTTTTAAAGTTAATCATGGGATAAAGCAGAACATGGATCTGTCCATTTCCAGCAGCTTCTCCAATACGTTGTATTGGAATGTAACTCTGATGTTATTGGATCTGTAAAGATGTATCAACAGATCTGTTGCAGGAAGGGGGATCCCTTCCAGGGCCCGAGAGCGGGCTCTTGTCTAACACTCGGAAATGAATCGTCTGAGGAGACACACGTGCTGACAAAGCAAGAGACTTTATTGGGAAGGGGCGCCCGGCTGGAGAGCAGGAGGGTGAGGGGACCCCGGAGAACTGCTCTGCCACGTGGCTCGCGGTCTCGGGTTTTATGGTGATGGGGTGAGTTTCCGGGTTGTCTCTGGCCAATCGTTCTGACTCAGGGTCCTTCCTGATGGCGCGCGCATCAGTCAGCCAAGGTGGATTCCCCGAGAAGGATCCTGGGAGGTTGGTAGGACCTGTGGACGGGCATCTCCTCTCTCCTTTTGCCCTTTCCCGAATTCTTCCGGTTGATGGTAGCTTGTCAATTCCGTGTTCCTTACCAGGACCTCCTGTTCTAAGAGAACTCATGCCAGTGGTTGCTATGGTGCCTGGCCAGGGCGGGCAGTTTCGGTCAGTGCTGGAAACAGAGGGACCATGGTGAATAAAACTACAAGGAAAGTGCACAGGGAGAAAACTGCTTGAAGCCAAAGTGTTTCCGCTGAGACTCACTGCTTAGTATGAAAGCCTGCATTGAAAAGAAAAGCATCAAAAGTGTACAAATATACCGCAGTCCACGGCAGTATTGAAAGATAAAAGGTTAGACTCAAGAGACCCAGCCTGTGTGCAATAGAAAAGATAAACAAAACAAGCTTCCACACAAAAAGCAAAGTGCCCTGAGGCTTTTTGTAAGGAAGAGAGATAAGCCCTTCTTCCCTCCTAATAGATAGCAAATGCCAGGAGTTTGTTTATAAGGACAGGAACAGGCAAGTCAAGTAAACAATCCCTTGAACTTATTTACAAAACAGAAAGAGACAGACTTAGAAAACCAACTTATGGTTACCGGGGGTGGGGGGGGGGGAAGGAGGGGGGAGGGATAGATTGGGAGTTCGGGATTGACATGTCCACGCTGCTATATTTAAAATGGATAACCCACAAGGACCTACTGTACAGCACAGGGAACTCTGCTTAATATCCTGTAACAACCTAAATGGGAAAACATTTGAAAAAGAATAGGTACGTGTCTCTGTGTAACCAAATCCCTTTGCTGTACACCTGAAACTAACACAACAGGGTTCATCAGCTATACTCCAATTTAAAATAAAAAGCTAAAAAAAATCCCTTTTATAAAAATGTGCAGAATGGAAATGGGAGGTGCAGAGGTAATGGGAGAAGGAAACAGAGAGCTACAGCCCCTGATGGACTCACCCCTTCACAGCAAAGATAAGGGAAAAGGCTCAAAGCAAAAAAAAAAAAAAAAAAGAGCCTTTTCTAAAGGAGCTAGTCAACTAGAACGTACTTAGAGAGATGTGAACACGTTGTAAGTGTCCGGCTCAGTGAATCGTGCTGAAAATCCAAGGCTAATCGCTACAGGAAGAGCCGCCCGCCGGGCATGCTTGGGGGCTTGTGCTGAACGGGAGGATGACTGGAGGACGTGGGCCCCCCCCTCCCCCCAGGAGAGGACCCAGTGATAAGACGGGATTTCCTCAGTCTATAGCCAGGCACTAAGCTTGCTGCGGTTCCCCCGGGGGCCCAAGCCCCAGCGTGTGCGGTAGAATCTCAGGTGAGCCTGTCATTCAGGAAGTTGGTGCCAGTTAGAATACCTACAGCCCAGGCAGTCTGTCTGTGACATAAAATTCATATTTTACGGCCAGACAAGAAAAATTTAAACATTAAAAAATGTTTTCTGCCCTTTGGTCTCCTCCCTTCTCTAGTCCCCATTGTATGTCTGCATTAGGCACGGACCAGATCTGCCCCGTCAGCGGGAATGTCTGTTCAACCATAGAGAGCAACATTCTCCCGGCATCCACAAGACGACTCCTGAAAAGATAACACTCCTTCTTGACCTCGTAAGGGGCCATGATGATGCTCAGAGCTGGATTGTGAAAGCTGTCAATAATATGTCATTTAATGTACATCCCTGTTTCTCAAAAACCTTCTATAACTCTGGACTTCTAATGGGCAGAACAGTTCTCAGAGCTTTCTGAGATTCTCTTCCTGGATTATCATCCTCAAATTTGGCTCAAATAAACATTTCCACTTCTCTCCTAGACTGACTATTGATTAATTTTTGTTGACATGTCCAAACCTAGTCCTGGCACCAACTTCAAGCCCACACTCCTGTAGTCATTGACGAGCATGCACATTAGACGTGGGTATTCCCTTCTTGGCTGTTTGCAGGATGTTCCTGGCACTGGTGATTGACACTCAAGGGAGTCAGGGAGAGAATAACCAAGGGTGGATGCTGTGAGATAAACCGTTTACATGATAACCCTCAGAGATAACCAGGGATGGCAGGGCAAACATTAGTATCGCCCTTAAACGGAGGCTAGAAGGGCGTGTGTCCTGAGCCCAGGTTTCGAGGACACAGTTCTGACCCTTCTCCAGCCGCGTGCCTCTGTGCAAGGAGTCCAAGAGATAAAGAACCTGCACCCACTGTAGACCCCACACTGGGTGTCTAGGACCCTCGAAATCTCTGCCCAAGTAGCTTTGCCTGCATCCACGTGCAGGGTCTTTGTGTCTTGTTCCCTGAGCTATAGCCTCAAGGACAGTGGTACTCCTGTGGGTGGTCATGTGATCCGTCACTGGGTGGAGTATGGATGGATGTGTGTCGTTTTTTTAAAAATTAATTTATTTTATTTTTGGCTGTGTTGTGTCTTCGTTGCTGCACACGGGCTTTTCTCTAGTTGCGGCGTGCGGGGGCTACTCTTTGTTGTGGCACTTGGGCTCAGTAGTTGTGGCGCATGGGCTCTAGGGTGCGTGGGCATCAGTAGTTGTGGCTCATGGGTTCTAGAGCACAGGCTCAGTAGTTTTGGCGCACAGGCTTAGTTGAGACTGTGGTTAAAAATCTTCCAGCAAACAAAAGCCCAGGACCAGATGGCTTCACAGGCTAATTCTATCAAACATTTAGAGAAGAGCTAACACCCATCCCTCCCAAACTCTTCCAAATATAGCAGAGGGAGGAACACTCCCAAACTCATTCTACGAGGCCACCATCACCCTGATACCAAAACCAGACAAAGATGTCACAAAAAAACTATAGTCCCAAATCACTGATGAACACAGATGCAAAAATCCTCAACAAAATACTAGCAAACAGAATCCAACAGCACATGAAATGGATCATACACGATGATCAAGTGGTGTTTATCCCAGGAATGCAAAGATTCTTCAATATACACAAATCAATCAGTGTGATACACCATATTAACAAATTGAAGGATAAAAACCATATGATAATCTCAATAGATGCAGAAAAAGCTTTCAACAAAATTCAACACCCATTTATGATAAAAAACTTTGCAGAAAGTAGGCACAGAGGAAACCTACCTCAACATAACGACCATATATGACAAACCCACAGCCAACATCGTTCTCAATGGTGAAAAACTGAAACCATTTCCTCTACAATCAGGAATAAGACAAGGATGCCCACTCTCACCGCTGTTATTCAACATAGTTTTGGAAGTTTTACCCACAGCAATCAGAGAAGAAAAAGAAATAAAAGGAATCCAAATCGGAAAAGGAGAAGTAAAATTGTCACTGTTTGCAGATGACATGATACTATACATAGAGAATCCTAAAGATGCCACCAGAAAACTACTAGAGCTTATCAGTGAATTTGGTAAAGTAGCAGGATACAAAATTAATGCACAGAAATCTCTTGCATTCCTATACAGTAATGATGAAAAATCTGAAAGAGAAATTAAGGAAACACTCCCATTTACCACCGCAACATAAAGAATAAAATACCTAGGAATAAACCTACCTAAGGAGACAAAAGACCTGTATGCAGAAAACTATAAGAGACTGATGAAAGAAATTAAAGATGATACAAACAGATGGAGAGATATACCATGTTCTTGGATTGGAAGAATCAACATTGTGAAATTGACTATACTGCCCAAGGCAATCTACAGATTCAATGCAATCCCTATCAAACTACCAATGGTATTTTACACAGAACTAGAACAAAAAATTTCACAATTTGTATGGAAACACAAAAGACCCCGAATAGCCAAAGCAATCTTGAGAAAGAAAACTGGAGTTGGACGAATCAGGCTCCCTGACTTCAGACTATACTACAAAGCTACAGTAATCAAGACAGTTTGGTACTGGCACAAAAACAGAAATAGAGATCAATGCAACAGGATAGAAAGCCCAGAGATAAACCCACACACTTATGGTCACCTTATCTTTGATAAAGGAGGCAAGAATAAACAATGGAGAAAAGACAGTCTCTTCAATAAGTGGTGCTGGGAAAACTGGACAGCTACATGTAAAAGAATGAAATTAGAACACTCCCTAACACCATACACAAAAATAAACTCAAAATGGATTAAAGACCTAAATGTAAGGCCAGACACTATAAAACTCTTGGAGGAAAACAAAGGAAGAACTCTTTGACATAAATCACAGCAAGATCCTTTTTGACCCACCTCCTAGAGAAATGGAAATAAAAACAAAAATAAACAAATGGGGCCTAATGCAACTTAAAAGCTTTGGCACAGCAAAGGAAACCATAAGACGAAAAGACAACCCTCAGAATGGGAGAAAATATTTACAAACGAAGCAACTGACAAAGGATTAATCTCCAAAATATACAAGCAGCTCATGCAGCTCAATATCAAAAATCAAACAACCCAATCCAAAAATGGTCAGAAGACCTAAATAGACATTTCTCCAAAGAAGATATACAGATTGCCAGCAAACACATGAAAGGATGCTCAACATCACTAATCATTAGAGAAATACAAATCAAAACTACAATGAGGTATCACCTCACACCAGTCAGGATGGCCATCATCAAAAAATCTAGAAACAATAAATGCTGGAGAGGGTGTGGAGAAAAGGGAACCCTCTTGCACTGTTGGTGGGAATGTAAATTGGTGTAGCCACTATGGAGAACAGTATGGAGGTTCCTTAAAAAACTAAAAATAGAACTACCATACGACCCAGCAATCCCACTACTGGGCATATACCCTGAGAAAACCATAATTCAAAAAGAGTCATGTACCACAATGTTCACTGCAGCTCTATTTACAATAGCCAGGACATGGAAGCAACCTAAATGTCCATCAACAGATGAATGGATAAAGAAGATGTGGCACATATATACAATGGAATATTACTCAGCCATAAAAAGAAATGAAATTGAGTTATTTGTAGTTATTTGAGGTGGATGGACCTAGAGTCTGGCATACAGAGTGAAGTAAGTCAGAAAGAGAAAAACAAGTACCGTATGCTAACACATATATATGGAATCTTAAAAAGAAAAAAAAAAAAAAAGGTTCTGAAGAACCTAGGGGCAGGACAGGAATAAAGACGCAGACGTAGAGAATGGACTTGAGGACATGGGGAGGGGGAAGGGTAAGCTGGGATGAAGTGAGAGAGTGGCATGGACATATATACACTACCAAACGTAAAATAGATAGCTAGTGGGAAGCAGCCGCATAGCACAGGGAGATCAGCTCGGTGCTTTGTGACCACCTAGAGGGGTGGGATAGGGAGGGTGGGAGGGAGAGGCAAGAGGGAGGGGATATGGGGATATATGTATATGTATAGCTGATTCACTTTGTTATACAGCAGACACTAACACACCATTGTAAAGCAATTATACTCCAATAAAGATGTTAACAGAAAAAAAAAAAAGAAACCAGACTCGCAAGGTTACCTACTCTCTAAACCTATGGATGTGACATCCTGAGAAGGTCAAAGTAGAGGTAGTATGCTCAGATCAGTGGTTTCCAGGACTGCAGGTGAGGGGCGGGTCTGACTACGAAGGGTAGAGGTGGAAATTTCTGGGGGTGGGGGGGGTATGAAAATATTCTCTATGTTGGTTGTGGAGGTGAGTCCTTGAGTCTATGCATTTGTCAATTGTCACAGAACTGTGCACTCAAAAGGATATATTTTACAGTACGGGCAGTGTATTTGTTAAAAAAAAATCTGAAAAATATTTTATATGAAAAGTTTTCCTTTTGATGAATGAAACAGAAGATTAGTGAAGAAGTGACCAGTCAGGGAAATCTAATTTTGCATATGTCACACCTGGAAGTTTCTAGATTTTTGTAGACGTGTTCCACCAGGATGGCGTGTCCAGAGCTGCTGATGGGAAACCTTAAAGGGCCTCAGCAATGCTTTTTGGTGTGTGTCGGGGGGTGGAGGTGGAGGGAATAGCTCAGAGAAAATTTAGCCTGACTTCACGGAGGTGAATCAGGAAAGCCTTTTAATATTTCCAGGAAAAACGTGGAATCCAAGTCTAAAGTAATGGAAGAGACATTTTCTCTGAGTTTCTGTCAACACACTATTAAATGCTAACGTTTTATATTGTAGAAGCCACAGAATTAAACGGGGTGTCTTATGCAGAAAATTATGGGTGAAATGTTCTATTTGCAAGGAGACAGACTTGAAGTGTTCTTGCTGAGGTGGAAATTTCTGAATTGAAATGTCAGTATACCTGGGTGTTTCTATCAAAAATCTTCCTGGTTTTTAACCTCTGATAAACATGTATAAATTAAAAATGGGATGGAAAGGCAGACTTCTGGTGTAAACTGATAATCGATACAGCAAAAGGGGAAGAGGGCAATTCACGGTTCAGAAGTACTAAGGAATCCGTGTGTATGACTAAGCTATGGATGCATAGGGAGTTATCCCCAAAGCAAGAAAGAATGAAGGCTTATTATTATCATCTTGCCATCAAGTGGTTAAACCTGATAATGGAAAATACTGGATTTTCCTCTTTACCTTTTCCGTCTTGAAGGAAAAGTAGAGAGAGACAGGCATTCAACAAGCTCTCATAATTTGTTCTTTGTCTGCATCTTAGCCATGCATCATGCCAAAAAAAAAGACCTTAACATATTCATAATCACCTGCCAAAAAAAAAATTAACTGTCACCAATTATCGTGCAACACAATTAAATATTTTCAACACAGGGGAAAAAAATAGAAACCCAAACCTTCTCTGCTTGGGAAATGGATAGCACTCTTCTAAATCGTTTTCCGGTTAACAATTAAAACTGTAATTATAATTTCAGTCGATGAGATATAAGCCATAAAGACAAGCGCATATCAAAACCTCTATGATGTGGTAAATGTGTAGGATTCCAGGAAATAGCCACAGCTTAAACCATTCATTAGGAATCAAGAAAGAATGAAATCCAAGGGATTATGCCTTGCACTTGGGAAACTAGGAACAAGACAGACAGACTAAGTCAAATAAAATAGTGGGAGGGATTTGTACAAATAAGAGAAGAAAGTGAACACAAGGCTCTTCATATCTTTGGCCAAAGGATTTAATTTCTCTCCCAAACCGAGACTAATTCCTCAAAAATTGAGACGCTGATAGAATTGTACTTTCATTCTGCCACGGTCACTATATACTCATGAGTGAGAGTGACAGTTTTCCTGTTGACATAGATGGAAATCAGGAGCAAGTTGAATCCGGGCCAAAGGCTTCAGGTCTGGAGTAGGTTTTCTGTGTTTGCATCTCAGCTGCTTCTCTAATCATCCATGTGGACACTCTTTGACCTTTTTTTTTCTCATAAAAAATGAGCATACTAATTGTACCAACACACAAACTTATATTAATTGAGGCATGTCTAGAATACATAGAATAGCTGATGCATAGCACGAGGTCGACCAAGGTGAAATTTTATTAAATCGTGATTTTAAATATTCTTTAATGCTGGTACTCTTTTACCATTTGGAAAGACGTCCTCGGGGTATTAGGTGTCCAGAGGAAGATGATTTCCATTCAAGGCTGAAAATCCTCACAGCTGAATGGCACAGGATGAGTCAAATATAGTGGAGCGGAGAAATGGAAAATATACAGCCTGGAGAAGAGAGCTGAGCGTGATTTAAAGGGAAGTAAAGAGGGCATTGGTGAATGCGGTCCTATATTTTTACTGCGGGAATGAATAGAAGGAAACAGATTTAACATATCACCTGCCAAGGGCTATATAACCTCCGATTCAGGTGTCAAGAAGAAGTGCATTTTCCTTCCCCCGGTGTGTCTAACAATGCTGCAAATACACACCTCCAGACTGAAGTTTGCTTTAAGGTATAGATTAAATCACCTCTTTTTGAATTTTGTTTCCAATGGAATCACATGGACATAGTATCTCAGGAAATAAGTTCCATAAATAAGCCATGTAAAGTTTCATACTCAACAAAACTTTGCAGTCAATATTTGACCATTGTGCCCATCTACTTCCAAAAAGGATTTGCAGTCACTTACCAAAAAAAAAAAAAGAAAGAAAAAGAAAAATGGATCAAGATCATTACACATACATAGCAAAATGAAATAATATCTAATAGTTAAATAACTGTAAGTAATATATGTATTTTAGTCATTTTGGCTCATTTCTGTTTTTTACAAAAAAGATGTTGAGGGATAAATTGGGAGATTGGGATTGACATATACACACTACTATATATAAAACAGATAACTAATAAGCACCTACTGTATAGCACAGGGAACTCTACTCAATACTCTGTAATGACCTATATGGGAATAGAATCTAAAAAAGAGTGGATATATGTATATGTATGACTGATTCACTTTGCTGTACACCTGAAACTAACACAACATTGTAAGTCAAGTATACTCCAATAAAAATTATTACTCCAATTAAAAAAGAGTTGCATTTTGTTGACAATAAATTGTACAAAGTCAGCCTATGCTGCAAAATAAATTGTTGATTATGGCAACTGGAAAATCCTCCCCAGACTTTTCATGGGGTCCTATGAAAGGGCATGATGTCTCAAGACAGGTGACAGAAATGTGAGCCATGGCCCTTGGGAAATAGTCTTGGAAGAGCTATGCTCATGTTTGCACATCTGGTAAGACCTCTCGGATCTGTTTCACTGCCCTGCTTTCGGGCCTTGAGAAGGTCTCCCGGGATGTGGGTCCTGGCGCAGTGGGCTGGCTGCTCTCCTGTGCAGACCAAGCCCCACCCCCCCCACCCCCCCACCCCCGTCTTCTACTCTCTGGTCCTCAGATTTCTTCTCCAGCTCCTGAGTCACAGGGTCCCTGCCCTGGAGCTCCCAGCTGTCTGCAAGTTCCAACACTTACTCAATTTTCTAGGGAGCCAGAAGCAGCAACATTTTTTGATTTTTTTATAGAAGCAAAAGCAGCAATAATTTTTTGTTGTTTATAAACTTTAATTTCTAATAAAGTGAAGTATGGAAGGACATGGAAGGGAAATGCACCATACAGAGCAGTATAAGTCCTATACACAAACCTAGTGTCAAATAAAGCAAATTAAGATAGAAGAATCCTGGGCTTCCCTGGTGGCTCAGTGGTTACGAATCTGCCTGCCAATGCAGGGGACACGGGTTCGAGCCCTGGTCCGGGAAGATCCCACATGCCGTGGAGCAACTTAGCCCATGCGCCACAACTACTGAGCCTGTGCTCTAGAGCCCGCGAGCCACGACTACTGAGCCCACATGCACAACTAGTGAGCCCACGCGCCTAGAGCCCGTGCTTCACAACAAGAGAAGCCACAGTGATGAGAACCCCACGCACCCCAGCGAAGAGTAGCCCCCGCTCGCCACAACTAGAGAAAGCCCGCGCGCAGCAACGAAGACCCAATGCAGCCAAAAATAAATAAATAAATAAATTTATTAAAAAAAAAAAAAAAAGATAGAAGAATCCTTATTTCCACCCTCCTACACTGCTGGTGTAATGTAAGTTGGTGAAGCCACTATGGAGAACAGTATGGAGGCTCCTTAAAAAAAACTAAAAATACAGTTACCATATTACCCAGCAATCCCACTCCTGGGCATATATCTGGAAAAGAGGAAAACTCTAATTCAAAAAGATATATGCACCCTAATGTTCATAGCAGCACTTTTTACAGTAGCCAGGACGTGGAAACAACCTAAATGTCCATCAGCAGATGAATGGATAAAGAAGATGTGATACACACACACATATATACACAAAATGGAATATTACTGAACCATAAAAAAGAATGAATTTTTGTCATTTGCAACATCATGGATGGACTTGGAGGGCATTATGCTAAATGAAATAAGTCAGACAGAGAAAGACAAATACCATATGATATCACTTATATGTGGAATCTAAAAGAGTACAAATGAACTTATTTACAAAACAGAAACAGATTCACAGACATAGAAATCAAACTTATGGTTACGAAAGGGGAAAGAGGGGAGGGGATAAATTAGGAGTTTGGGATTAACATACACACACTACTATATATAAAAATAGATAACAAGGTCCTACTGTATAGCACGGGGAACTATATTCAATATCCTGTAATAACCTCTAATGGAAAAGAATCTGAAAAAAATATATACATACATAACTGAATCACTTTGCTGTACACCTGAAACTAACACAATAATGTAAATCAACTATAGTTCAATTTAAAAAAAAAGAATCCTTGTTTCCTGATTGGCCAGAAGATACAGTCAATTTAAATCACTTTTGATACTACAAGTTTGGGTTCTTCAAAAAGCAGCGTTGAAGCTTTGTCTTTTCTTTGTATGTAGATGAACTAGTTAACCAGCATAGGGGAAGTTGAGTGTTTAACCATAAAGTATTTTTCCTATGGGAGCATTTACTTTTTACTTGTAAAGGAAACAATGAAAACATCGTAAACATAGGAGGAGAAAAAAAAAAAAAAGACAACTGCTCATAGTTTTTGAACTCTACTGTCTGTTGAATCAGCTAACTGCCAGGCTTTGTGAAGGATAATCTTTATGTCTGAATCACTTTACCATTTGCTTCTTGTCGCACCCTCTTAGATCACACAAGTACCTGTGTTTCTTATTCTAAATTTTTTTTGGTAATCTTCTGGAAAAGAATGGCCTTTCCTAAATCTAGATACAGCATATCGTTTGAGGCTATTTGTTTATTGCAATTAAAAAAATAAAACCCAAGAAAAATGTAAAGATGGTAAATTTGGTATAGTAAGAGAAAACAGATTTTACATCGAATATGTTATAAATCATTAAATGGAAAAATATTTCAATTAAAATATAACCACACCCACTAGGATGGCTATAATCAGTAAGATGGAAAGTCACAAATGTTTCCAGGTGTGGTGAAATTGGAACTCTTGGACATCGTTGGTGGAGATGTAAAAGGATTCAGCGTCTGTGAAGAACAGTTTATTCCTCAAAATTTACACGTAACATGAACATATAACCCAGCAATTCCACTCCTATATATATGCCAAAGAAAACTGAATACAGGTGCTCCAACAAAATAGGTGCCCCACAGTATAACGTGCACAAAAGCATTATTCACAACAGCCAAAAGGCAGAAACAACCCAAATGTCCATCCATGGATGAATCAAATAACAAAATGTTGTCCATGCATAGAATGGAATATTCCTTAGTCACAAGAAGGAATGAAGCACTGATACAGGCTACAACATGGATGGACCTTGAAATTATCATGCTAAGTGAAAGAAGCCAGACACAAAAGGGAAACATGATATGATTCCATCTATATGAAATGTCCAGAATGGCAAATCAATACAGACAGAAAGTTAATTAGTGGTTGCCAGCAGTTAGGGGGACAGCAGAATGGGGCGTGATGTTCAATGAGTAAGGGGTTTCCTTTTGGGGTGAAGATATTCTGAAACTAGAGAGATGGTTGCACAACATTGTGAATGTAGTAACAAAACATGTTTTGGAGTAATTATTTTCTTTTTTAAATTGAGGTATAGTTGTACAATATTATATAATTTTCGGGTGTACAACATAATGATTCACCTTCTTTAAAGATTCTACTCCATTTATAGTTATTACAAAATAGTGGCTCTATTTCCCTGTGCTGTACAGTATATCCTTGTAGCTTATTTATTTGATACCTACTAGTTTGTACCTCTTACTCCCCTCCCCCTATCTTGCCCCTCCCCCCTTCCCTCTCCCCACTGGGAACCACTAGTCTGTTTTCTGTATCTGTGAGTCTGATTCTTTTTTGTTATATTCACTTGTTTGTTGTCCTTTTTAGATTCCACGTAAAAGTGATGTCATATATTTGTCTTTTACGATCTGGCTTACTTCACTTACTGTGATAATCACTAGGTCCATCCACGTTGCTGCAAATGGCATGATTTCATTCTTTTTTATGGCTGAGTAGTATTCCAGTGTATATATGTGCCACATCTTCTTCATCCATTCCTTTGTTGATGGACACTTAGGTTGCTTCCGTGTCTTGGCTATTATAAACAGTGCTGCTATGAACACTGGGGTCCATATGACTTTTCAAGGTAATGTTTTCATTTTCTTTGGATATAAAACATGTTTGACATTTTGTAACATTAAAAAAACATTTTAAAAACATGTAATAAAAAATGCCGTTGAGTATTTTAGTCCTCTCTCATTGAGCAGACAGTGTAAGTTGAAGTTGAGTGAACTGAGGTAATATTGAAATGTCTGCAAATAGCAGAAAAAAAATAACAAAAGGGGAAACACAGCAGAGAACTCTTGTGAACAATGAAGTTGCTACTTTTAAGTGAATGGAATCACTGTAGTAGAAGTCAGAAAAAATAATATTTGGTGGATAAATTCAGTCTAAGCTCAGAAGGAAGAGTTTGGTCCTGGTCTCAAGAAGATTTCGGCTTTCCGGTCAGCTTTGAATCAGAATCCTGAAACCGTGGATGAATAGCCCATGATGGCAGGATAAATGACAAGCAAATACCTGTGGACACAGGTGCGTCCAGAGAGACCTGGCACCGCTATTAGAATTCATCCCATGATTCTCATCTTCCTGCTTTCTGAGAGTCAACGGGGAGGGCTCGCATAGAAAACCACTGATTTTGCCACGCGAGCCAGACACCCAGTGTGGTGTGTTATGAATGACCATCACCATGGCTCTGATGTGAATTCCAGTAAAATTCGTGATGGAAGATAATTCAGTGCTGGGGATTTGCCCGCCCGTGATATTAAGCCAATAGCAACATAGCCCTGCCTGTCAATGCAATGAAGTACTGACAGATGACACCTGTGCTGATGCTTGCTTGCTCCCAAACTTCTTGTATAAATAGCAGATGGAAATGCTTAGTGCATTCACACGGGATATATTTTGCCTCGGTGCAGCTGACTGTGTCTGAAATCTTTACACAGAGGGATGTGGCCCTGAAAATCGGTGACCCAGTCCTAAACCAGAAAAGAAAATGAAGATGCAGGAGCCCTAAAAGTTACAAACAGAGTTCAAAGAGATGGATCTCCTCTTAGAAAACGATTGATTTCGGTACCTTGCATTAATGTTCAATTCAACCCAATTCATCAGAACAACAACAGAAACTTGCTAAATGTATTTTCTGACCATTTCAACATTCATTCCCTCTATCACGAATGAAATATCATGGTGGATTAGTTTACTATTTATATATTAAAGCTGTTACTGAGAATTTAAAGTGCTATTACCTTGAAATGTATTTAAAATATCTATTTTGTGCTACCAGAGATGTTACACTAATTTTTTTTCCACCTGGGAATCAGAGTAATTTGCACTTTCATTCTGCCATCATATTTTCTATTTTCTGAAGTGCAACATATATTAAAAGTTGCTGCTGTTTTGTTTTGTCTGGTCGTCATCTCTAGAGAGAGATTTCACAATCTACAATTATCCTCCCAGAGGTCAAGATTACCTGGGAAAAAGGTAAACCCAAGAGGCAGAGAGTAAAATCACCCTGTGATTCTGACTGTGTAAAGAACTTAACAGAAAAAACAAACAAAAAAAACCATTCTTACAAGTGAAGTTGGTTTTTCTGGTTCAGAGTTTTCCACCCCCCCGAAGGTTTGGTGTGAAATGCTGTTCATGAATTGAGCAGGATTTGGAAGAAAACTTTGCTATAAATATGCTGTCAGTGGACAGTTTCATGAGTCACAAACTGGATTCGAATATTGATGTCATTTAAAAAGCCAGTTTTCCTTATAAAGACTGAATTTTCCATATAAGTTGATCTAAGTTAAATTTCACTAAATTAGTAAATAAATATAAAAGTTAAGGTAGACATTTAGAAAACAATGCTTTGTGGGGATGCAGAAGGTATCATAGGGCACTGAATCCCACACTTTGGTTCCACAGGAATAGCCCAAAGTTTCTGCAGAGAATTTCTTCTAAATTTAATCAATGTAATGGGTCTGTAACATATATGCTTGCCATTAGAAAAGCAAAACCTTGCACTCAGATTCTTATAAATAATTTTCCTATGTCTTTACCCTGCCACGCATGATTCTCTAGGGAAAATACATTGTCAAAACGATTTCAGATGTTCAGTGTTCAAATTCTAGAAATCTGCATTGATTTTCTTCCCTATATGTATGTTGCATAATTTGTCATTTACCATGGAAATCTACTTTCTTTTATTATTATGGGTTTATCGTTTAAAACGACTAGATTTTAGATATTAATTGTAAAAATGCTAAGATTAATTAGTTCTTTTTTGCACTTTAAAACCTTTTTAATTTTTTTAATAAATTTATTTATTTTATTTATTTATTTTTGGCTGCACTGGGTCTTTGTTGCTGCGCACGGGCTTTCTCTAGTTGCGGCGAGCAGGGGCTACTCTTCGTTGTGGTGCGCGGCCTTCTCATTGCGGTGGCTTCTCTTGTTTTGGAGCACAGGCTCTAGGCGCACGGGCTTCAGTAGTTGTGGCACGTGGGCTCAGTAGTTGTGGCTCACGGGCTCTGGAGCGCAGGCTCAGTAGTTGTGGCACACGGGCTTAGTTGCTCCGCGGCATGTGGGATCTTCCCGGACCAGGGCTCGAATCCATGTCCCCTGCATTGGCAGGCGGATTCTTAACCACTGTGCCACCAGGGAAGCCCTAAAACCTTTTATTTGCTTAATCATAAGAATAAATCCGTTCATTTTCTAAAAAATAATTGTGTCTTGACATCATTTTCCAAGAGCTTCATACAGCCAAGCAATTTGGGTTATTCAGCAATTTCTTGATAATTAATGACTACAAATCGAATCTGGTTAGTGCCCTGTTTGGTAATGTTTTGGTATGCATATTCTTAATGAACTCATTTCATAGGCAATTGCATTTGGAAGCAGAGATAGAAACAAAATAACCAGCTCAATATTTCAGTAACTAAAATATGTTTCTCGGAGATAATACACAATTATTGTAGAGATTAAAGTATATTAAATAGAGTCTTGAAAGAGATAAGGAATTTATGAATTTTAAAATGTGGTTAATTTTCTGTTTGTACCCAAGAAAAATATGTGTAACTTGCATTTTTCTATGGGTACTTGAGATCTTCAACTGCTGGTTTATACCCAGATCTGTGTATTGCCCAAAGATTCCACTTCTAGAAGGAGCGTGTGTGTGTGTGTGTGTGTGTGTGTGTGTGTGTGTGTGTGTGTGTGTGATTTAGATTCCATGGACCATATTTTCTCCCAGGCATCTTATATTTTGATTAGCTAAACTTCCCCACCACTTATTTTCATAATAAGATGTGATTGGAAAATGGGAGGAAGGGCTGGATTTATCAGTTTGTATCATTATGTATAGGAAGACCGATGGGTTTATTGTTTTAAAGGAGCAAATGAACATCAAGGGCAAATGGAAATGTTCTTTGGCTTAATCATGCATTGTTTGTTTCTCTACATAAATACATCTCTGTCCTTTCATGTAGGGAATAGGATGAGAGGCCATTTCTTTCTTTCAGTTATAAGTAAAATGATTTAGAACCGTAACCTCTGCTTTTTCATTACGCCATATGGATTGTCTGACATTCCCTCTGTCCCCTAGAACCTGTGGTCGGCTTTGTTCCCTGGTCAGAGGAATTCTGGAAAATTGGAACCTTACACTGTGTGCACGTCACTCTTGTTGCCCCCTCTAATTTATGCATCCAGTGCATTCACTGTGCTTTTCTTCTTTTATTGGAGTTGGATAAGCTTTTCATATCCCATGCCAATTTACACTGTCAAGTCACTGTAATAACATCAATACATTATTGACAAAAGGACAGACAGAGCGATCGATAAAAGTGAAACAAAGAAAGGCAATAAGAAATAGATTCTAAAACATTTCAGAATGGAACTCAGGATACTGTTTGCAGTTCAGTAAGGTGACATAAAACTGGATTATTTAATACATGGGGTTTGTACAACAGACTCTACCGCAAGAAGCTGAAATTGGATCTCCATTTCAGGCATACACAGAATTAATTTGCAGGTGACATGAGAGACTTCAATTTAAAACATGAAGGCTGTTGAAGAAAAAAGTGATAGTTAGACACAGGGAAATTGAGAGTTGAAACACTGTTATTATTATTTAAGTAGTTCTAAAAGAGGAGATGGGTGACCTTAGTATAACAACTGTGTAGCACAAGATCACATAAGAATCATCAGTAGATTTGTGGGGGAAATAATTTGCTGAGAACTGGGAAGATTGCAGATGTACACAGAGGTTTTCCTCAGTAGACAAACTGGGATGAGAAACCCCAAAAGATAAGGAGCCCAAGTAGGAAATTCATAGGAATTCAAATCCAGATGGCGAGAAAATCGGTGAAAAGGAAATCAAACAGGAATGTTGGTTGTGTTGTGGTGTGGAAGTGTAACATAGTTTATGAAGTAATGGTTGAATGAATGATGGTCTAGCTCCCTATTGGGATATGATGCCACATCAGTCAGAGTAGTAGCATTATGCCAGGTGACACCCAAGGATTCCATCTGTTTTGGGGTAGAATGTAAGGAGTAGGCAGGAAAAACACCCCAAACCCTGCAGTGATCCTGATTTTATAAAGCAATAACAATCCCTATACATGCATATTGTTATAACGTTATATATGGAGAATGCACATGTATGTAAATATATATGTGTATATGTGTGTATATCAGTATGTGTTTGAGTACATATTTGAGTGTCTATATGTATATACATAACAGTCGAAATTGTATTAAGTAATACTTGGATATTGCATTCATTAGCCTTTTAGTTGGTGAGGTTTCTTTCTTTTGCTCCACATGTCTGGACAGTGGTGGCCAGTCCTTAAGTTGGACTCTCCTGGCTCCTAATTAAGGAGAAGGGGCAAAGACCCACTTCTGTGAGTCACCAATGACCATGGGTCATCAATGGCCAAGGACAATGAACAGGGTCTGATTAGGAGTGAGGTCACCTGACTCCCAAATTATACTTGAGATGATTGAAAGGGAGGAAGTTTGAACTTTCCTTTTTGGGGGCACCAGGAGCTGGGGTTTGATTTACCCTCCAATTTAAATAGTTAGGAAGGTCAAATCTGCATAATTTCTTAGGATCAAGAGAAAGATGGCAGGATATTGGAGAACATTCCATGCTTCCCTTGCGTCCCCAAGTTGTAACTTTTTTTTTTAAGTTTTTTTTTTTTTTTTTTTTAATGTGGACCATTTTTAAAGTCTTTATTGAATTTTTACAACATTGCTTCTTCTGTTTTATGTTTTGGTCCCTTGGCCGCGAGGCATGTGGGATCTTGGCTGTCCGATCAGAGATCAAACCCGCACCCCCTGCATGGGAAGGCGAATTTTCAACCACTGGACCGCCAGGGAAGTCCCCCCAGGTTGTAACTTATTAATATTATCTTTGGGGAACAAAAGAGTGTTTCGAGACATTCCTTCACAGATAAACAAAAGATCACCCATGGTGAGGGGCCAGAAACCTGATTGGTAGGTGAGAATTCCCAAGTGTCTCTTGACAAATCTGGTAAGTTTTGTTCAAGCAGAATGCAGGGGGTGTGGCAAACAATGAAAAAGTTCATTTTGAAAATGACATTCCACTAAGAAAACCAGCATTTTCCAGGAAAAGAGCTTTCTTTAGTGCTCGGGCTTTCATTGAGAGAGAACTGTACATGTATTTCTTGTTCTTATATTGGAGACTGTTTTATGTGTCTCATCTTGCTTCAGTTTACGTGAAGAAGTAATGAAAATGTTTACATTTTGAACATAGTGAATTAAAAGACATCTCAACTGTATGGCTGCTGACTTTTGGCCTTTAAATGCTGATTCCCAGCAATTCCACATTCATTATTTGACCCTGTTCTAATGGATTAAAAAATTAAATGTAATTGTATAAAAAGTTTATAACATTAAAATACATAGAAAATGTCAGATTATTAAGAAATGTTTCATATTTTCAAAAAGCTGGTTTTCTCCTAAAATGTACAAATTTATTAAAAGTAGAAGACATAATACAAATTCTAGTTAACAAATTTTAAAAATGAGCTTTACAACTTGACATTTACATTGTGGCTAAAATAAGGAATGATAATCAAAATTCCAATGTAATGTATAGAACTACATATATATGTATATATGATATATTAAATATATGCATTATCTATATATACTATACATGTAACGTATGTTATATATTATATACTATGTATATTATAATTAACGTATACCATATATTAAATATATACTATACATAGTATACAATAGAAATAGTATAGTATATATATATATAGTATACACTATGTATATAAAAATATAGTTTTACACATGCTATATATAAGATATACATTTAGGGCTAAATATGATTTAAAATATTCAAGTCATATTTTATATATCTAGTTTTATACATACTATGTATAAGCTCTGTATGTACATGTGTAAGGTATCTATATATGTAACTACATATATATGTATATACAGTATATTATATGCATTATATATTTATGTATATTATACATACATAACATATAATATACATTTTATATTGTGCCCATATACAATATATACATTAAATATATACTGTATAAAGTATATTAAAATAGTTTAAAAAAATCAAATATATATAGTTTCATATATACTATATATAAGATATACATACATGAGATATATATATATATAATTATCGAACTGTATATATAAAATATGACTTTAAAATATTGTTTAATGTTGTCACATGCTTCTCAGGGGCTGTGTGTGGCTTTGGTAAGTACCATGCTAATTTGTGAGGATTTCTGGAACCACAGGTTGGAAAATGAAGGGAGTGAGTTCGTGCTGGGCGGTGCTGGGAAATGATACTTTTTCTTCAATCATCTTCTGCATTAGGGGTTGGCGACCTTTTTCTGTAAACAGCCTGACAGTAAATATTTTAGGCTTCCCAGGGTAGGAGGTAAAACTTGGATGGATATTCTGTAGGTGCTTATATAACCATTTATAGTGTTGCCATGGACACACGTAAAAGCCATTTCTAGTAAGAGCTCCGGGACCCTTGTTCTGCATTCCATCCGAGAGTAAGCGATTGAGAAATTAGTGTGTTGTTTTCCACTCATCTAAGCACTTCTGCAGCTCAAATCCTCCCACACCTCAGAGCAGTGTCCTTCCTACAGACAGCAAGGTTATAACCCACAGATCGCTGGGGTATTTGATTTCTGGAACATACGTCAGTACTTTTTGGGGACACGAAAGGTATTGGTGGGGGGCACAGATTTCAGGGTTGCAGTTACACGCACTCCGCCAGAGGCGAGTCCCGGAACCCACAGGACATGCGTGCCCTGGCTTGTGCTTTGCTGGCTTGTGCTTGTGATACAGGAAACCCTAGAAGGCATGGACCCTACGTTAGGGACCTCTGTGTCCAGCTGTGTGGACTGAATTGTGTACAAGGATTTAGAAGCATAAACCAGATTTTAAAATGTTCTTGTGTCTCTGTCCATGGCTCTGGGATTGTGTCTAATTTTTTCACTCATGTTTCAAAACATAATATGTGAAATGAGATAGGATTCTCTCCCAGGAGCTCTGAGCAGTAAATTAACTCGTATGAGGGAGCAGATTTTTCTCAGTCCCTGAGGGAAGAAAGGAGACTTCACAGAGGAGATGCGACTTAATGTACATTTTGGACATTGAGAGTGTCGAGGGGTTTTGGGCAAATGAAGCAGCACAAATGCAGTAATGAATTTGCAGGGAACGTGGGGCTTTTTATTCTCAAGTGAGATTCACGGAGGTATCCCTCCAGAGACGGGAGAGAGATGAATCTCAGGGTGGGGGGCAGGGTCTCGTGTGGCATTCCTGGCAGCTCGCAAGTGCTCAGTAAATGCTTCCCGAATCAAACAGCGAATCAGTCAGTCAGTCAATCACCAATCAGTCCATCAAAGCAAGCAAGAATCGATAAGACACTAGAACCTAATCCCACAAGTAAACAGAATGGCATGAGCGATTCAAGCAGGGAAAGACATACTTATGTGTATTTCAGGAGCGTCATTTTGGTGGCACGAATAGGCATCTGAGAGATTGTGTGGCAGCCGCTGGGGAGAAGTACATAGCTCTGAGTTCTGGCACCACTTGGGAGGCAGGAGGGAGCTGATTGGAAAGGGCTTTAGGAGTGTGTTAAGTTCCTACGGCTGCCATAACAAAGTACCACCAACGGGGTGTCTTAACACAGCAGGAATCTATTGTCTCATGGTTCTGGAGGCCAGAAGTCCAGAATCAGGGTGTCTGTCAGCAGGATGACGCTTGCTTTGAAGCCAGGAGGGGAAGGATTCTTCCTTCCCTTTCCCCAGGTGTCTCTTGGTGGTGGCAGCATCATGCCAATCTCTGCCTGCATCTTCACACGGCAGTTTCTTCCCTCTGTGTCTGTGTCCTGATCCCCTCTTCTTATAAGGACACCAGTCCTATTGGATCAGGAGCCCACCCTACTCCAGTAAGACCTCATCTTAATTATATTCGCAGTGACCCTATTTCCAAATAAGGTCATAGTCTGAACTGCTGGGGGTTGGAATTTCACCATATGTGTATATATATATATATATATATATATATTTTTTTTTTTTTTTTTTGGTAGGGAGTCAAAGTTCCATGCCTAACACAGTAGAGGTACAATCCACACATCTTGGTAACTAATGCAGCATGAAAAGTGAGCAGATTTCAGAACATCATGCGTGGTGCCAAAGTCTCCATGTTGGGTCTAGATGACCTTGACCTGACTTGATGTGGAGGACATCACCAGCACCTTAGTTGCTGAACCCACTGGGTTTATAGTGCCTGAGAATTATTTAGGAATGACTTGGCACCAGAGGGGTGGACTTAGGAGAACTCAAGAGCCCGTGGAGATCCACGCCATATCATGGTCGTATCTCTTCCATCAAGTGGTTCCTGCATCATGCAGCTGTAGGAAGACAATGTAACGCTGCTTTGTGTGCTGATGTGGAAACCTCTCCAGGATATACATGTGTGTGACAAAAGCAGTGTGCAGGATGCTGTGTCAAGTCTACTAACATACGTGTAAAACAAATACACACGAAATTACAATGTCAACCCTCTTGTCTATTTCCACAATGTCCAGGGTTAGAAGTACAAGAGCCTGGAAACTCTGAGTGGAGTTTGGGAGGAGTACTGAGTACCATTTTGAACCTGGGGATTTGAGACCATTTTAGGGTGTTAATTATTTTTAAATTAACAGTTGGTTTGAATACGGGTATTGACACACACTGTCTGCGTCTTTGTTGATACCCCATTGAACGCTTGCTCTGAGTCTTTGTGGGTATCATTTCCCGGTGTTTTGTAGAAAGAAGCTGAGACAGAATCGTTCAGACGCAAGGTTGGCGGAGAGCAGTTTCCTTATCCTGACATAAACGACTTCCATTCATGAGGCTCAGTGTCTAACCCTACGGCACCCTGAGGTCTCAGAGTCTAACCCTACGGCACCGTGAGGTCGCTTACGGAAGCACAGGAGACGGTGTTCTCGGGACCAGCATCCAGCCATGCAGCAATGCCGGTAAAGGGGAGAGTAAGGTCACGAACGCGTGAACGGTGAAGAAAGTACATGGGGAAATAATATTGCTTGTTCGAGGGACACCTTTCAAGCTGCAAGTGGTTCTCTTCTGCCTTTGCTTTTGAACGGTCCAAGTTGCTCTCTATTTGCAAGAGAGAAAGAGACAATTACCATGCCCGGTTGGGAAGCCGGATCTCTAGCCGTCCAATTTCACAGCACATTGGTTTTCAGCCTGGACGGTCTGTGTAATACTGGGCTTTAAAGGAGTCATTTAGGGACTTCCTTTGTGGTCCAGTGGTTGAGACTCCACGCTCCCAATGCAGGGGGCACGGGTTCAATCCCTGGTCGGGGAACTAAGATCCCGCGTGCTGCATGACACGGGGAGGTGCATTACAAGAGTTGCTCATGTTGGAGTGGTGGTGTAGGTTGAATTGTCTCCCACAGCTAAACAAGATATGCTGACATCCTAACCCCTAGTACTTGCGAATGCAACCTTATTTGGCAATAGGGTCTCTGCAGATGTAATCAGGTTAAGCTGAAGTTGTTAAAGTTGACATTAATTCAATATGATGTATAAAAAAAAGGAAATTTTAGACATAATGACACATTTTGGACAAAAATGTCATTAGAGCTTAGGTAAATTTTAAGAGTAAATTTTTATGTACTCTTTAACTGGTAGAGCTTTTAGAATGTGCCAAAAGCAAGTGAAATCTTTAAAAAAAAAAAAGGGAAAAGATGCTGATGAATTGATAATGAAGACTCGGAGTCTCATTACTAAGCAGTTCTCTGTCTCTGTCAGTTTTCATTACAATTAAGTTTTAATACACATACAAGCCTCCCTTTAATCAGCACGGAGAGAGGAGTGCCCCCTTGATCGGTCACGCGAAGAAAAAAGTTGGCATCATCCCCCGGAAAGGTGGCAAAAGGTGTGAAATCTAAGAGACTGCCTACAATGCAGTTATTTTCACATTCCCTGCCACTGCATAATTCAAACCCTCTCCGTGCTCAATTGGATATTTTAATCTTTAAAGCAAAGAGGAAAAATATAACCTTTTAAAAGCAAATCTTCAGGTGGGAATGTTGGCGTATTTGCCTGAAAACGCATTCATTTTTGCTCCAGAAGACAATTTGCAGCAGGAAATCATTTCCATCTCAGCCAGGAGATTGGAAAATAAAACTAGAATTGAAAGTTTTTCACCCGGCGTCCTGGAGGTGGGATGTGGCCATGGTGGGGAATGTGATATATTTTAGCAGCTTGTGTAATCGTGCCCTCATTTGCATGGGATGTGTTTGGGTTTTCTGCCAGGTTGCTCTCTGACTCAAATCTGAATCAAGGTGGATCTTTGTGCAAATTTAAATTTTGGTTTGTGAATCGAGGGCAAACATTTTCACTAATGGTTTCCAAATTGCTCAAAAGGCTTCAAATATAAATGGTAATCAGTTGATTTCAATCTGAAAGGAGTTTGTGTTCCCCCGAGAGCATTCAGACTTTAACTGACAGGTTATCAGAATCCAACCATTAGGTCTGTTTGTATGGACAGTAGGAAAGGAAATTCAATTCCGTGGTTCCTTTCTTAAAGGTATCCATTAGCATACGTGTAAATGGCATATACCTACTCGCCTCCTAGTGGAGAAGGATAATTTGCTGTGAAAAAGATTCATCTAACTTCCTATAGAAATCCCTTCCCTCTGTTTTCTTACAATATCCACCTTACTAATGAACGGCTTGAAGTATGTTGAGAAACATACACCATAGTCAAGATTTATGTAAGAATAAAGGAGCACACTGGTATCTAAAGGAGATAGCTTTGGGAGTTTTAACTAGCAATGTTCTTTGAACTCACGTACATTTACCTAGGGAAAATAAAATTTCCTTCCATTGCTCAGCTTGCAATGAAGAAGCAGTTTAGGGAAGTAGAAAGGACCTTATTCTGAACCTCTAGGCTCTTTGCCCTTGGCAAACTGTGTCACGTCTGTGAGGTTCAGCTTGCTTGGTTGTAAAAAGCAGATAAAGTATAGGTATGTGCTTTAGACACTTTCACAGCTGCAATAATGTTACTGTTTTGATTGCTCTTCCAAAATCATTGAGGAATTAGACGGTCAGGATTAGTAAAGGTGTCTTGTGAGAAACGTTCTGTAAACTCACAGCCCAGGAAGATTGCAGTTCAAGTTCAAGTTCAGCTGTGGCTGGGTGGTAAGGCAGGAGAAACCTCCCTCTTAAGTCCTAATTCCAGGAATACATCATCTTGATGTCAGGCACACAGGAGAAGCAGTCTCTCTTTTTTTAAATTGAGACACAGTAGACATATAAACTGTGCAAGTTTGAGGTGTACCACCTGTTGGTTTGGTACATTTGTATGTTGCAATATGATTACCACTGTAGCGTTAGCTAATACCTCTATCATGTCACAGAATCACTTCTCTTTTGTGTGGAGAACGATTAAGATCTAATTTAAAGTTTATAATACAGTATTGTTGATTATAACCACTATGCTATGCATTCGATTTCCAGAACATTGTTCGCTACTAACTGTTCTTTTGACACTGATGAATTTACCAGTGCGTTTTGGTGCTACCAAATGTAGCTCGCAATGCTGGTAGTACACAGGATTATGGATTCTGTAGACTGAACATGGCTTAGGAAAACTGGGATGGCTAGATAGTGATCACAGGTCACCTGATAAGTTTGGAAAGGTTTGTGCCAAAGGCTGGAAGCCAGCTAGCCACGGGCTAATGTGCACCTGCTTCATGTCTTTTCATGGCTTGAAAGCTCATTTCTTTTTAGCACTGAATAATATCCTATTGTCTGGAAGCACCCTAGTTCATTGATCTATCCACCTACTGAAGGACATCTTGGTTGCTTCCAAATTTTGGCAGTGATGCATAAATCTGCTATCAGCATCCCTGTGCAGAACATATACTATATTTTTGACATATTATATCCAGCTTAAACATTGTGTTGATGTCATTTCTTATCCTGTCTTGCACTAAATCCCTACAGGGAATTTTTCTCCTCATATTCCTAATTCAAAAGCAAAAAGAAGGGAATTCCCTGGTGGTCCAGTGGTTAAGACTCCACGCATCTGTGCGGGGGGCATGGGTGCAACCCCTGGTCAGGGAACTAAGATCCCACATGCTGCATGGCGTGGCAAAAAAAAAAAAAAAAAAGGATAAAAATAATGGAGGCAATCAAAGACAGGACCAGAAAAAGCTTTGAGGGCAGGCATTTAAAAATGTTTTCATATCCACAGTGCCTAGCACAACGTATGGCGGTTTTTTTTTTTAATATTTATTTATTTATTTATTACTTATTTTGGCTCTGCCAGATCTTAGTTGCAGCATCCGTGATCTTTAGTTGCGGCATGCAGGCTTCTTAGTTGTGGCATGCGAACTCTTAGTTGCGGCATGCAGGATCTTTTAGTTGCGACATGCAAACTCTTAGTTGTGGCATGCGAACTCTTAGTTGTGGCGTGCATGCGGGATCTAGTTTCCCGACCAGGAATCGAACTCGGGCCCCCTGTGTTGGGAGCGAGGAGTCTTACCCTCTGGACCACCAGGGAAGTCCCTGTATGGTGTATTTCAGATGTTTAATATATAGATGTTAAAATATTATATGGCTACATGATATGTGAACCCTAAAATATTTAAAAAATCCCACACATTTTTAAAGAAGTGGGTAATATCAGAGAGAATCTATCCAACTTTTGCTTTAAATAGAAAGCTTGCTCATTATGAGGTGAAAAATGAAATATTCAGGAACAGGTCATTCAAATACATTAGGATATACCCTTCTGCCATTGACTGCCCATCTTGGGTTTCTAATTCACTGGATTCTTTGCTCCTGGTCATTACAGATACTATAATTTTTCATTAGCCCTTTCATAGAGGTTCATGCATAAATACAGAATTTAGTTTAACTCACGAGAACCCTACAATGAATGACTCGATGTTTTTGGCTTCACAGCTATTCTTGTGTCTTTTGAAACCACGTAACAACCCTGACTGTTGCCTTAGTGCCAAAGACCCATCTGGGTTTTCAATCGAAGTTATGACAAAATTAACAAGGGCTTCTGATTGTCTAGCACATTTTGTCTAGACCCAACTCATAAAACATTCAACGTGATACAAAAAATCCATCCAGTCGTTTTAAACAGATGGCTTTGAAGAAGTTTTCCTATTTTGTATTCAAAACAATATATTTGCTGCAATCATCCCCGGGCACATTGACCAAAGCGGGAAGATACCGTATCTGAATCGACAGGCCAGCCAGGTTTCCCATCACCGCCTTGAGATTGCTTTTGGAAATTGGCTCTTAGTCACGTTGATCATCTCTCTAGAGAGAGGCCTGATGGAACAGAGGGACCTCACACTGCACCCTAAAATGGCAGAGGCCTGTCAGTCTAGGGCTTTCCCCCATCAACAAGATTATGCAAAAGACGCCTGGGGTGGTAGCAGCATATCCAAAATGAAACGTCTAAATGCCAGTGAAAAATGGCTCTCGCACCTCGACCAACCTCAGTGCATGTAAAAGGGGGAGCCGCTGATCGCTCAGAGCTTCGAAAGCAAAGGGCTCCGTCAAGCCAAGCCACTCTTGGCATGGCATTTGGGGAGGAGGCCACGGCTGTGCACGCACACACTTCGTAACGAGTCCCACCCCGCCCATCTGCCTCTCTCTGCTTCAAGAACGGCCAGGGTGTGCTGTGGGTAGAGGGTCTGGAAGGCTGAGCTCTGCAAAGTGGAGGAACTCCCAAGCACAACAGCCATCGTGGAACAGCAAACCTTTCTTTCTGTTCATGCAGGTGGCACGCACACACACAACTCAAAAGTCTCTGCCCACCGAGAGGATAAAAATGGACGCACAGACAGGTGTGTCAGACCACTGCCCCATCTGCCCTGTACGTTCCTGCATGTGGAGTTTGTCAGAAATTCCCACCGTCTACCACGTCTCTCCCCTACGAGCTCATACCCATCCTTCAAGACTCGGTAAATTTGTAACCTTCCCAGGGAAGTCTTTTGTAACATTCTCTCCCACAGAAATGGTTCAATGGCTATCCCAAATCGTTATCCCACCACTTGCTGTGTCACTTGCATTGGGGACTTTCTGACTGCATTGCTCTGTGACATAGCTCTCCACGCGATGCTGAGGTTGACACATCCCGGGGTCCCCCGTCAGCTCTGACTTCCTCCGTCTTCCGACGGACTGGAGAAGCATCCCTTTTCTCTTGCATCAATCATGGATCAATCCGAACTTCAGATCTGTCCTGGAATGGACTCTGTAAACGGAGAGTTTCCATAGATGCAGGTCATGAGCATTATTATCCTAAAGTCAGGAGCTTTGAGTCTGCCCCTCACAGAACTGGCTGCCTCAGAACCTCTGACATGAGGGCACAATTTTTAAAAACTGTAGTAAAATTCATGTGACATAACATTAACCGTTTGAAGTGCAATTCCATGGCAGGTGGTCCATTCACACGACGGTGTGTAACCATCATCACTATGTACTTCCATAGTATTTTCATCAGCTCAAACGGAAACCCTTTACCCATTAGGCAACCACCCATCTGCTCTCTTTCTCGATGGACTTGCCCATTCTGGGCATTTCCTCTAAAGGGAACAGTGCGTCTGTTTTAACGTGATAATTCTGCAAAGGGTCGAGGGTGGAAGCTACGCTGCCTCCCAGTGCAGTCCAGGTGAAACAGATGCATGACAGCTTCCGACCACTGTCGACAGAAATAGAGAAACAACGTAGTGGGATGATTGGTCCTACATCCTAACTCAGCTCTCCGTTTGTATTGCCATCATTTCTGAAGAGTGACGATTACCGGATATCCGAATCCCGGGTTGAAGAAACGACACAACCAAATCCTCCTGCTCTAACTTTTCAATTCTCACCTCAGGAGATGCTTGTGTCTCTTTTTTCTTTTTCTTTCTTTCTTTTTTTTTTTTTCCTGTACAACTATCACTGTCACGGATTGATGTCTGCTTCCTTGGGTTTATTTTAAATTATAAGGACTGAGAAAAGACGGACTCTCTACAGAAGGTCATGGATTTGAAGGAAGGTTGGATTGCCTGTTGTCGCACCAGGTGACTCCGTCGTGCAGTTGTCTCTTGGGGTCTGCTTGGACTTGTCAGGTTTGCGCCGAGGGAATGAACCAGTCAGTGGTGTTTCGTATACAAGCACAGAGGACAGAGGAGATTCTTTCACTTGACGACAGCAAGGATGGCATGATTTCGCTGATATAATCCTTTGTTTAGGAAGGGGATCATCATCTGAAATGTTGAAGTTTCGATGCGGAGAAAACAGTAATGTCGAGAGGCACGAGAGTGTTTCCTTTTTATTTTCATTGAACCAAAAGCACCAAGTGTTTGGAGAGGCAGGAAGAAAAGTAATTTAAACAAACAAAAAAAATCAAGTTGAGCTTTTAATAAACACTAACCTAAGCAGCCCAAAAAACAAACAAACAAAACCAAGCTCAGTTCTTTATTTTCATTACATGAAGTTGTTCTATCCCAAGAAATGGTCCCATCAATACTCAGTGTAACCTTTTTGTGGTTTTCTTGCTTTTAGGCATGCAAGGGAAAGTAAAGCGCAGGGAAGAAAGAAAAGGGTTTTAAATTTTAACATAAAACAATTAGCAGGTAGAGTTTGACACTGGCATGGATGGGACAAGATGCAGGTCATGTTTTGGAGGAAACCACAGTTATGTTTACACCAGGACCAATTATTTCTTAGCGATGTAAAGACGGTTTCAAACAACGGTCCTCCTACGTCTTTCATAAATGGCTTCCATTGCTTTCCTCTATGTCAGTGAGAGGCTAGATGTCTTTCACTTGTTTTAAAACCATGAATAACCTGAGTTTGCATGTGACAGTGGTTTCCCAAAAGTCTTGAGGTGTGAATCTGGGTCTGACGGCTGTGTTTGCCAGGAGAGGCTACCTGTTGTAGGAACAATGTCTGAATCACAGTGGCTTCGTCCAGCAAGAGCTCATGGCTTGCTAACATCACAGTCAAAGATGGGGCTGGAAAAGGCTTTGCCTGATCAAAGCAGGTGGAGGTCACCTGGGCCACTGTGTGTCTCCATACAGTGGAAAAGGCAGAGGGTGGAGAAGGCTGGTGCACACAGCATGCAGTGGTGTGCATCACTCTTGCCCAGATCCCACGGATGAGAGCTAGCCTCCTGGAAGCTGGCATAGGAATTCCAGTGGGGGAGAAGGAAGAGGAATGCAGCCAACCTCTGTCACAAGCATACCGTGTGACTGCTCCACATCACACAACACAGTGATCTACCGTATTTTAGGGACATCACCCTAACACAGTGAAGTAGGAAAGGAGGTGACTTCATCATATTCCTTGTACTACACCTTGCTTTATGTCCAGAACTCATTCTCAGTGACCCCAACTCGAGCCCTGTTCTCCGCATTCTATTAAATATCTCTGCTGAATTTCTCTCTCCCCATATGTAGCACGGCACCCGTGGAAGCCTAAATGTTAGTATTTCTTGAAGACATAAATGCACATCAGTCAAGTCTTACAATTGGATCCTTCTATTATTAAATTCCACCTAGTTAACGTGTGTACTTAAGATGATATAAACAAAGAGGTAGAATAGAGATGAAAAGTTTGAATCATTTTCAGTAATTGGAGTTTTGCTTTTGAGAGGTTTTACCATGGAACTAGGACCCACTGTTTTGAGGGAACTCTTGCTATTATATCTGTTTGGTCCTTAATACAATGTAAATTTGGACAGATTTATTCTAGTTAAGCCATAAGTGTCAACATGTACCTTTGTTTTGATTAAAGCATTTTTCTATCAAACTATACTAGTAACTTCTTTGCCGTTTACAAAAGTGTGATGGAATTCTGGATTTGCTTCCACAAGAGTATAACTTGGTCGTAGAAACTGTATTGTTTGGGGACACACAGTTACTAAAACATAAGCTCAAAATGAAAAATATAAAGGAAACATTTTTTGGGTTTAAAAATATATATTAAATTAAATTATTTATTATTAAATTAAATTATATTATTAATATTAAATTTTAAAAATATGTTAATGTATAATGATATGTTAAGTTGTAGATAGAAACTTTTCTAAGTTCTTTTGCTATTGATTAAAAGATTTTTATAAAAAAAAAACAAAGAATTTTTATGGTAGTTGTAAATATTTTTATTCCAATTAGATTTGCCTCTCACTTTACAATTTTATATCTCTTATATTTCTTGTGTCAAATGGCTTTGGTTACAATCTCCATAACAATCTTGTAGTGTGGGAAACATCTTCAATGTCATGATTTTATAAGAATATAAACAAATGGGGCCTAATGAAACATAAAAGCTTTTGCACAGCAAAGGAAACCATTGACAAGACGAAAAGACAACCTACTGAATGGGAGAAGATATTTGCAAATGATGTGACCGATAAGGGATTAATGTCCAACATATATAAAGAGCTCATACAACTCAACCTCAAAAAACAAACAACCCAATTAAAAAATTGGCAGAGGAACTGAGTAGACATTTCTCCAAAGACAGGCAGATGGCCAACAGGCACATGAAAAGATGCTGAACGTCGCTAATCATCAGGCAAATACAAATCAAAACCACAATGAGATATCACCTCACACCTGTCAGAATGGCCATCATCAAAAAGAACACAATAAATACTGGAGAGCGTGTGGAGAAAAGAATCCCCTCGTACACTGTTGGTGGGAATGTAAATTGCTGCAGCCACTATGAACAGCAAGTATGGAGGTTCCTCAGAAAACTAAAAACAGAGTTACCATATGATCCAGCAATCCCACTCCTGGGCATATATCCAGAAGGAAGGAAGCTAAATGTCCATCCACAGAGGAATGGATAAAGGAGATGTGGTACATATATACACAATGGAATATTACTCAGCCATAAAAAAGAATGAAATAATGCCATTTGTAGCAACTTGGATGGATTTTCAGGGCATTATGCTTAGTGAAATAAGTCAGAGAAAGACAAATACTGTATGATCTCACTTATATGTGGAATCTAAAAAATACAGCAAACTAGTGAATATAACAAAAAAGCAGCAGACTCTCAGATATAGAGAACAAACTAGTGGTTATCAGTGAAGAGAGCGAACGGGGGAGGGGCAAGATAGGGGTAGGGGAAAAAAGGGTTATTATGGGATTATATGAAATCATGGGTGTGAAACTTTTGAAAATTGCAAAGCACTGTAGAATTTAAAGAATCTTTCATTCAATTAAAATTTTTTTAAAAAGAAAATGATGAAATTTATACATGTCTTTTTAGAACTTATATTAATAATTTTTCTTCTATGAATTATTAATCTAGAAAATGGAATTTATACATTTCTGTTTCATATACTCTTTATTTCTACTGAGAACCCCACATAATTGGGTATGTTTTTTTAATGTCTTGCTGTATTATACTTTCTTACTGTTTTACTTAGATTTAGTCCTATTTGGAAAGTAAACTTTTCTACTGCTTTCTTTATAGAACTTTCTCAACTCTTTGTGTCTGGAATTGTATAAAAATTAATACAACTTTCTCCATTCTCTGTATCCTAGAATAAGTTAAATAGCATTGAAATTATCAGTCTTTTTAAGGGTCAGTAGAATTCAACCCTACACCCACAGGGTTTTGGGGGGGTGGTGTTGGGGAATTACTTTCTGACAGTTTGATTTCTTCATGACAATAACTTTGCACAGTTTTATTTATTTACTTGTGGCTGCGTTGGGTCTTTGTTGCCGCGCGCGGGCTTTCTCTAGTTGCAGCGAGCGGGGGCTACTCTTTGTTGTGGTGTGCGGGCTTCTCACTGCAGTGGCTTCTCTTGTTGTGGAGCACGGGCTCTAGGCGCGTGGGCTTCAGTAGTTGTGGCTCACGGGCTCAGTAGTTGTGGCTCGTGGGCTCTAGAGCGCAGGCTCAGTAGTTGTGGCGCACGGGCTTAGTTGCTCCGCGGCATGTGGGATCTTCCTGATTCAGGGCTCTAACCCGTTTCCCCTGCATTGGCAGGCAGATTCTTAACCACTGTGCCACCAGGGAAGTCCCTGCACAGTTATTTTTAAGGCTCTTTAAAATCAGTTTAGAAATTCGTATTGTCCTGCAGCCACGCTTTGTAGAGCAGAGTTCTGGAACGCAGCCTTCCCATTTGTGTAACTTCCACTGCACGTTTTGCAGCCACCGTGAATTACACGTAAGGAGTTGCTTACTAGTTCTATAGAAGATGGGTTTTCTTGTTCTGTGTGTCATTCACCTTCCTGTTTTTGTTTTCAGGGGGGAGATGGGTGAGAAATGACTGAGTTTATTCACCATCAATGCCCCCTCATTCATCTTTCCTGAAACTTTACTTTCTTTGCCCCTTAAACATTAATATTTCCTGCTTTTCCAACCACAGTGACCCTTAGACACATACAGGCAACAATAGGGAAGTGTTCCATTGTGGTGCTAAACACTTGTCCACTGGCACTTTCCAAATGTCAGCACTTCCCAACGTTCCGGATTTACTGCATTGCTCGGAATTTACTGCAGATTCTTCTCTGCAACTATCTTATCAAAGTACCTGGGATGGACCTAAACCAGCAATTCTATGACCCACCCATATCCATACACCTGCCCTACACAGAGCGTGTTGGCTACATTTGCTCGTATCCCTCACCTCGAATACGAGAAAGCCTGAAATCACTTTCCCATTCCCTCATAATATGTCTTCCTAAAATCCCTCCAAATGGTACCAATGTTTCTCTGTCTCCTTTAACCCCTAGCTCCCCCTTTTACAGAATCACCTGATAATGTGATGATCATGCAGCTGTGGGAGGGCCTTTACAAAAAAAGAGAAAGCATTTGTCACAAGCTGATTTTGTTTCTTTATAAGACTACAAGGGAGGAAAATCAAAGGGATTCCATGAGCACAGTATGTCTGCCTAACAAAGCTTTGAAAATCCTGTGATGTCTCAGGGGAAGGCACAGAAGCTGAGATCAGTGTGATAGGAAAGTCAGAAAGCTTCACTGCGTATGAGAGAAACTCTCAGGAAGTGTGGCTTGACAAATAGTATCCTCCAGAAAGTTTCCAAGTTGATTAGGATGCAGGAGAAGGCTCTGTATTTCAGGTTATCATTCTCAAGAATAAAGTTTCAAGGAAAGTGCAGTTTAAGAGTTTGAATGAGGATATACATATATATATAAAACAAAAATTTATTTACTTATACATATAAAATGTGTATAATGTATACTAATATGTAATATACATATTACATGCACATAATATATACAATATGTATGCAATATATAGTATGTAACATGTATCACATATGTAATTTATCAGTATAACAATATATGGTATAATTATATTATAATAACGTTTATATAGTACATATAACATGACATTTTATATGTAATGTATTACATATAAATAATATACTGATTACTATAACATAATTATATATTTAATATATATTAGTATGTATGAAAATATGTATACATGTTATAGAACTTATATATATAAACATTTACAATAATATAATTTATATAATATATAAATATTATGATAAATTAAGTGGTCTAATGCTTTTAAAATCCTTTCCCTGAGAGCATCTAATAGGAAGGTGAGTTACAGCATCATGATTTGATGGTAGAGAAAGAGCCAGCACAGCTAGAAAATCATTTATGTCCCCAGAGTTCTATGATCAGTTCTTTTTGGTTGGACCGTAATAAAAGATATGTTCAACTTCTATATTTGAACAATCATTTTTAAAAATGATATGTTTATATTTTCAAAGGAAATTTATTGGAAAGGAATATATATTATTTGCACATGATAGCTACATGTTTTCTATTTCTTTTCCACTCTTCATATATCACTCATTTCTGGATTTCATGGTATCAACAGTACACTTTTGTCATATTTACCCACGCAGGCAAAATCCTATCATTCCACCCGTGTTTAACAACTATTGGGAATGTTAGTTTTTCAGAATCATAAAAATGTTCAGATAAGCAAATAATATAGATGCCTGTTAGTGGCAGACAAGATATTCTGGGTCAGATTTCTAGCAATCAAACAGTTTGATTCTATCATTTTCTATAAGATAAAGATGGAAATAGTCAACTTGGTGTGACACGATGAATTATGGAAGCAACTCCTTATGTCTCTGAGATGGTCCAGGAGCAAATATTCTTCAGAATATAAAGGTTTACATATATTTGTAATGCTACATCACTCTGTTTTAAGTTTCTGACATGTTTCAGGAAAATTGGCAGGGATCATTTTTACCTTTGAGAATCTAATATAACAGAGGATATCAATTAACTTCCATGATTCATAAAACTGCAGTACAATTGTATTTGCATAATCAGTTATAATACGAAGCCATTGTATAGCATGGTTTCCAGCATTTAAAATGAACTATTAAAAAAACCCCACACCCAATCAAAAAATGGGCAGAAGACCTAAGCAGACATTTCTCCAAAGAAGACATACAGATGACCAACAGGTACATGAAAAGATGCTCAACATAGCTAATCATTAGAGGAATGCAAATCAAAACTACAAAGAGGTATCACCTCACACCGGTCAGAATGGCCATCATCAAAAAGTATACAAATAGTAAATACAGCAGAGGGTGTGGAGAAAAGGGAATTCCCACTTTTGGTGGGAATCTAAACTGGTACAGCCACTATGGAGAACAGTATGGAGGTTCCTTAAAAAACTAAAAATAGAGCTATCATACGATCCAGCAGTTCCACTCCTGGGCATATATCCAGAAAAGATAAAAACTCTAATTCAAAACGATACATGCACCCCAATGTTCATAGCAGCTCTATTCACAATAGCCAAGACATGGAAGCAACCTAAATGTCCATCGACAGATGAATGGATAAAGATGTGGTACATATATACAGTGTAGTATGACTCAGCCGTAAAAGAAGAAAATAATGCCATTTGCAGCAAACATGGATGGACCTAGAGATGATCATACTAAGTGAAGTCAGACAGAGAAAGACAAATATTGTATGAGATCACTTCTTTTTCTAGGGACTTGAGCGATGACTTATAAACTTTACATGTGTAGCTAATATGGAAAGTCCTAGACATTTGATATGTGTCTTCCAAAAATAAATGTACTTTTCTCAGATTTAACAATGTCAAAATATAGTTTCCCTCTGACATACTTTGGAATTATACCTCTGAACAATTCACAGTTATCATGGGATCCCTTTAGAAGATCCAGGTTTAAATTTAATAAAATTTTAACAATAAGGAGCTAATTTGATCTTTACTATGACAGTAGCATTTGTTGAATGGCACCACCATACTCATAGAATATTCCTGACTTTTCTGCCCTCAAATATTATGACTGTCCTTTCAAATCATTATCTTGAAGTATCCTTTCAATAACTCTCTCAGATTACATAATACAGGGGAGGGAGGTCTGTACATAATGTAGCCAATCTGCTCTAGAATTTACACATGAGTTAAAAGGTGGTCCAAGTTAGTAGTTAACATAGATGGGACTATTTGAGGTGAAATGTAAGAACAAACCTCTGATGAGGCGAAAAGATAGTACATTTGGCACGTGTTATAATAGTATGGGGCGGCTACTCTTTAATCAATGACATAAACGATTTGACAGGTTGTAGTAGCATTTATAGCTGTAGAGATGATGACGCATGTCTTGAAAGCCAAAAGGAAAAGATGTTCAAAACAAAACAGTGACACAAGCCAACGTTCTAAGTGCAAGATTCCAAGGCAATGGTGTACACACATGTGCTAAGTCAGCCACTTTAATTTCCACAAATTGCTGGAGCAGGAAATTGAAGTCATTTAATGGTATTTCTGGCAAGTTGAAAATTCCCACTCCGCTTGTGGAGTTTTATATAGACTGGCAGAGAATGAAGCCTTTATCATTTATAGAGTTCAGAGACAACTGGTTTTACGAAAGAGGGCAGCATGAACGGAAGACCTCTAGCAATGCCGGCGCATCTCCAAGTGCAGGATGGAAGGCGGAAACAGCAACTGCTATCATCACAATCCAGGGGAAATCTATCAGTAGTGCAAACCAGAGACGTTCCCAAAGGTCTCGAAGTCAGAGGTGGTAGACGTGAAGAAGAAAGCACACATCCCCATCACCAGAAACCTGGAAAGTAATTCCTGCCATTTGGACACTCCAAATCCTCAGGCCAAACAGAATCTCCTAGTGAACGGCATTAAGGCTCATAAGGGAGCTATGCACTGAATCAATTCTTGCACAAAAAAGAATGTGGAAAGAGCAGAGAAGCCCACCAACATCTTAGGAGTTCAAAGAAAAAAGTTTCCTCTTCTCTGCCTGCCGTTGATTCAGTATGGCAAAAGGCTTTGTTGCATTTGATTTCTTAAGGGGGCAGCAAGAATTGTGGGTTGACCAGAAGGAGAGCATATGGGCAAACATTGCTTGAGGCACAAAGAGTAAACCAAGAAATAAACCAAGAACAAGGAATAAACCAAGAAAGGACCAGAACAAGGCTTGAGGAATCATCCTTGTGTAACTAACAAAAACAGTGCACAAAATACCCTGGGTGAAAGAATTTTTAGACAGTGAAAACTTCTGAGAAGAAACCCACCAACATCTTAGGAGCTCAAAGAAAAAAGTTCTGAGATTAAATGCTTCTCCCATCCGTGTCTTGTTTTCCCATACGAGCCACACTAAAGGGGGGATTTCATAGAATTTACTAGACTATTTATCAAATGCCTTGTCTTTCCACTGTAGTTTCTGACTTAACATATTTGAAAATGAGTCAGTTGAATGAAGCCAGGTTTTGGTCTTGTAGAGTTTTCTTCAGAGGTTCTACTTGGGCTGGGATTTGAAACAGTTGAGCATATTTTGTTTTATGATTTCCTTCTTCCAAAAATTGTCTGAGTTTCTTGAGCTATAATGTTCTCTTTTTACCACCAAACGCTCCTTATTGATATTGATAATAATCAATGCCTTATCATGTGGAAAACCTTTGTGAGCATAGCATACATTTCCTAGTATGATGACTATGGTCATTTCATAATTCCTAATGCAAACTTAAGTCTTCAGTCGACCTAGAATCTGAATACTGGATTTCTGTGTTTTCTCAGCTACAAAATAAATCTCAGTTCTTTTCCATGGCTTTTATTTTTGTGAAAATGATAAAAGAATAAAGTTTTATTGGTTTAAGCTAAAGTGGACATAATTATTTTCTACATTAGTATTTGCACAATGTCAATGAAACTGCTTCATCTAACACCCAATTTTACATTTTTAAAATCATTGTACATTAGAGATTACCCATTCCAGAAAAATTTGAAAACTGAGTTCATGGAAATGAAGACGATATTCTGTGTTCTTATTAACTTTAAGGTATTCCTGAGTATTAAGAGAATGATTAGAACATTCAAGATTTTCACATATTATATGATATTCATTATAAACAACCACATATTCTTTTTATTGGAGTATAGTTGATTTACAATGTCGTGTTAGTTTCCGGTGTACAGCATAGTGATTCAATTATGCATATATGTACACATATTCTTTTTTCGCATTCTTTTCCATTATGGTTTATTACAAGATGTTGAATATAGTTCCCTGTGCTATACAGTAGGACCTAGTTGTTTATGTATTTTATATATAGAAGTGTGTATCTGTTAATCCCAAACTCCTAATTTATCCCTCCCTCCTTCCCCTTTGGTAACCATAAGTTTCTTTTCTATGTCTGTGAGTCTATTTCTGTATTGTAAATAAGTTCATTTGTATCATTTTTTTTTAGATTCCACATTTAAGTGATATCATATGATATATGTCTTTGTCTGACTTAAATCACTCAGTATGCCTATCTCTAGGTCCATCCATGTAGCTGCAAATGTCATTATTTCATTCTTTTTATGGCTGAGTAATACTCCACTGTATATACGTACCACATCTTCTTTATCCATTCCTCTGTCGATGGACATTTAGGTTGCTTCCATGTCTTGGCTTGAATTCTGACCTTTCTGAAAGTTTCAGCTGAATAGGTTTAGCCTTATTTTCACTCTGTAACTGGAGTCTCACTTTTACTCCATAAAGGACCAACAATGATTATTTTATCCGATTGCCTGCTGCTGCTGTCAAATACATGAAATCAAAAATAAAGTCCAAAGCATCTCATCCCCCCTTACCTCCATCATTTCTGCAAAGCCAAAGCCAACGTGGAGATACACTCTCATTGTTCCCAAATACAGACTGTACCTACCATTGTTCCTTTTGGGTCCTGTTGACTATGTGTCTTCCTGGTACCATGCCTTACAGACACCCTCACCTAGAATAAATGTGTTACCTTGAACCTCATTTAATAAGGCTTGATTATATTCTAGAGATCTAACTGGTCTTCTCTTTTCAAACGTGAATGGATTCATGAAAACGCCTACTATAAACCTCTTCCTCAATTTTTCCCCCCAAGTTCTTATTTTTTGTTGTTGTTTCTACTTCTGATGTATTACATTCAGGTTCTTCTTTGATGTACTGATCACCTGAACATTTCTCTTTTATTTCAGAAAGCTTTACTGAGAAATAATTTATGTCACAGAATGCAGATTTTCACTGTAAAAATCAGTATTACCATGTGTGTACAGTGTAACACACAACCCATCAAGATATGAGGGACCAGAAAGGTCCGTCATTCCCCTCACCAGAAGAAATCATTGATCAGATTTCTATAGTTTTGCCTACTCTACATCTTCATAAAACTGGAATCCACAGTATCTACTCCTTTGTCTCATTTGTCTTAATTTTAGAATTTTTCGTATTGCTGTTTATCAGTGGTTCTTTCTTATCATTGAGTCTGACTGTGTTTTTTGTTGTTGCTGTTTGTTTTGTTTACTCACCTGTACATAGTTACCTGGCATATTTCTACTTTGCACCTATCATGAATAAATCTGCTATCAATATTATTGTGTAACACCTTTTGAAGACATGCATTTTTATCTTTCTTGGTTACATAACATATCCAGGGGAATTGCTGGTTTATGGAAGTTGTATTTATGTAACTTTTTAAGACACAGGCTGACAGTTTTCCGAAGTGTTTGTACCATTTTAAACACATCCTCACCAACATTTGGTGTGGTGATCTCCTTTAAATCTTAGCTATTCTAATGTGCGCTAATGACATCTAATTTTGGTTTTATATTGTAGTAGTTCCCTAATCCTAATGACATTGAGGGCATTTTAATATGCTTATCATTCACTGGTTTAGCTCTTTCTGAGAAGAATATTTAATTTTGCAAAAACATAATTTAATCATCTTCCTTATGGTTAGTTCTTACATTTTAAATCATTTTGAGTTGATTTGTATGCATCATCGGAGGTGGGGGTTGAAGTTCATTTTTATCCGTACGGATATGGATGCATTTCAGCAACACTCCTTGAAAATATTTTCCTTTCCCACTGCATTTCTTCATCACTTTTGTTTACGAAAAGTCTACATATATGCAAGTCAAGTTCTAGACTGTTTTATCCCTTCAATCTGTCTCTCTCTTCTTTGGCTACTACCACATTTTCCCTTATTTTTCCTCCCCCCCCCCATTTTTTAATTGTGGTAAAATACATGTAACATAGAATGTACCATATATTCATAATATTGAATCACCAACCATCACCAAGCATCCATCTCCTGAACTCTTTTCCTGCTGTAAAACTGCCCATCTCTTCCTCCAAACCCTGACAACCAATATTTTACTTTCTGAGTCTATGATTTTGACACTTTAAATTCCTCATGAGTGGAATCACAGTTTGATATCAGTAGATGCAGAGAAATTCTTGGTCGAGTGCAAATTCTCCACTTTTTCTTCTTTTATTCCAGGCATTATAATACAGAAATTATATCCTTATATATAATATACCTAATAGTAGTAGATAAATAATATTATGTATTCATGATATAATTAATACAAATATTACTTTAATATTTATAATTGGTATCAATATGATTATGTCTGATGTATATAAATTATTTAATTTCTGTAATATAGTGCCTGGAATAGACAAAAGAAAAAAATATGTATTTTTAAGGTACAGGTATCACATCTTTGTCACCCTTATCCTGAATCAGTTCGTCTTTTGATACTGTTGTGAATGATATTTTACTTCAATCCACTGATGAGATCTCTAGTCTGTTTCTCCAGCCCAGGGAAACTCATGAAATCTCTGCTCAGCCATTTAGCTTTCCTGGGACCGTTCTGTATTAGGATCCTTTGAGGCTCACAGTGAATTGATGCAATGAGCAGTCAGGCCAGGATTTTTAAGGGAATTTGTACTGACTTTTGAGCTCAGCCTTCTGTGACCCCCTTCGTTGCAGATGGGCACCCCTGATTTACAGGGTCATGGGCTGTCTTGAAGGTCAGCCTCTGACTTCCCAAACCTGGAGAACGGGTGATCTTTCCCCCGGTTACTTGTGCTGTCACACAGGGAGTGCCCTCAGGTGACCAGTCAGATATATGCCCATCTCATCTATTTTTCTCTCTCTTTACATGAGGATGTTGACACCTCGCATTCTTCTGTTTGGTTGCCTCCTTCAGAAATACATGTTTTTAAAAATTTTGATTAATTGTTATTGGCAGAAAGATGAGTCCAATACAAGCCATTTTCCTATCACCATAAACAGAATTCCTTGCCAATATACTTAGTTTTAGAAATTTTACACTTAAAGTCATTATACTGAATTTGGAGGAGAGACAAGAACTAGATCTGAAAATGCATAAAATTAATCATTCTCAGTGAAAAGTTACCTTTAAATTAATTTGGAAAACAGCAAATATCATTTAATTCGCCTCTGGCTATAGCCCCCATATTGGATATCTAAGTTCTCGGCATTTGAAATATTTAATATTTTATAAATTCATTTTGACTTCCTCTTCTTAAGTCTTAATAGTAGGTTAAATAAAAATCTGACACAAATACACTTTGATGTAAACAGCACAGAGGGAAGTTACAGAATGTTTGAATTTCTCCAAATATTTCCGTTTCCCTTTTCAGTCACTACTCCCACCTACCCAGCAGCAGGCAAACAGACCCTGATCTAATTTTTAAAAATATTTAAAAAATTTATTTATTTACTTATTTGGCTGCTCTGGGTCTTTGCTGCGGCATGCAGGATCTTTGTTGCTGTGTGCAGGATCTTTAGTTGTGGCATGCGAGCTCTTAGTTGCGGCATGCATGTGGGATCTAGTTCCCTGAGTAGGGATAGAACCCAGGCCCCCTGCATTGGGAGCGTGCAGTCTTAACCGTTGGACCACCAGGGAAGTCCCCTGATCTAATTTTATCACTCTAGATCAGATTTATGTTTTTCTCGAATTTCATATAAATGGATCACATATCATGTACTCTTTTGTTTCTGGCTTACTTTGTGCAGCATAATGTTTTAGAGAGTCTTGAATGAACTTTTGTGGTTCAAGAGTTGTCCTATTATTCTTTAAAGCAAATGACTGTTTTTTTTTTTAAAGGAATTTTAGGTTTACAGAAAAGTTCAGCAGAAAGTATATAGTCCCTGTACACACGGTCTTCTCCGGACATTTTATCAGCATCTTGCATTAGTGGTGTGTGTTTGATACAGTTGATGAACCCACATTGATACACTCCTGAAAATACCCAGTTTACATTAGGATTCACACTTCATGTTGTACAGTGTTTGGGGTGTTGAAAAATGCTTAATGTCAGGCATCCAACATTAAAACATCAAACAGAATAGATTTACTGCCTGTAAAAATCCCCTGTGCCCCCCACCTATTCCTTCCTCCCTAACCCTGTACCTCTGGCAACCAATGATTTTTTTGTTTTTTTACTCTTTGCTTTTTCCAGAATGTCACAGAGTTGAAATCATATGGTGTGTAGCCTCTTCAAATGGGCTGCTTTCACTTACTAACATACATTTAAGTTTCCTCCCTGTCTTTTCATGGCTTGATAGCTTATTTCTCTTTTTTAATACGTCTTTATTGGAGTATAATTGCTTTACAATGGTGTGTTAGTTTCTGCTGTATAACACAGTGAATCAGCTATACATATACATATATCCCCATATCCCCGCCCTTCTTGCGTCTCCCTCCCACCCTCCCTATCCCACCCCCCCATCCCACCCCTCTAGGTGGTCACAATGCACCGAGCTGATCTCCCTGTGCTATGCGGCTGCTTCCCACTAGCTATCTATTTTACATTTGGTAGTTATATATGTCCATGCCACTCTCTCACTTTGTCCCAGCTTACCCTTCCCCCTCCCCGTGTCCTCAAGTCCATTCTGTCTACGTCTTTATTCTTGCCCTGTCACTAGGTTCATCAGTACCATTTTTTTTTTAGATTCCCTATATATGCATTAGCATACGGTATTTGTTTTTCTCTTTCTGACTTACTTCACTCTGTGTGACAGATTCTAGGTCCATCCACCTCACTACAAATAACTCAATTTTATTTCTTTTTATGGCTGAGTAATATTCCATTGTATATATATGCCAAGAAGTACAGGAAAAGATGTTCAGCATCACTAATTATTAGAGAAATGCAAATCAAAACTACAATGAGGTATCACCTCACACCAGTCAGAATGGCCATTATCAAAAAATCTAGAAACAATAAATGCTGGAGAGGGTGTGGAGAAAAGGGAACCCTCTTGCACTATTGGTGGGAATGTAAATTGATACAGCCACTATGGAGAACAGAATGGAGGTTCCTTAAAAAACTAAAAACAGAGCTACCATCTGACCCAGCAATCCCACTACTGGGCATATACCCTGAGAAAACCATAATTCAAAAAGATACATGCACCCCAATGTTCATTGCAGCACTATTTACAATAGCCAGGTCATGGAAGCAACCTAAATGTCCATAGACAGACGAATGGATAAAGAAGATGTGGCTTATTTCTTTGTATCACTCAATGTTCCATTGGCTGGATGGACCACAGTGTACTTGTCTATCACCTGTTGAAGGGCATCCTGGTTGCCAATTCCATTTTAAGGTAGGTAAAGCTTTTAATATATCTCCTCCCTGCTGCTCTGTCTACTTTATCACTTCTTCCTTCTTTCCTTGGCTGCCTAGAAACATTTCAAGGCCCTAATTTTTCTGTCCTTTCCTTTCCTAACATATTCATATGTTATAAACATATGAATCTAAGTTGTAGGATAGGATTAAAATAATAAACGATCTTCCCAATAATAGCTAAAAATCACCTTCCCCAACTGCCCATCCTTCTCCAGGTGGTTGAAAGAGGAGAAATCTTCACTGTTAGAAATTAATACAAATAATGAGATACTTCTCTCCACCTCAGCTCTAGCTAAAGGTTTTAAAAGGGGTTGTTTTTGGAATACTACTCAGCCATAAAAAATAATGAAATCATGCCATTTGCAGCAACGTGGAAGGACCTAGAGGTTATGAAATAAGTCAGAAAGAGAAAGACAAATACCATATGATATCACTTATATGTGGAATGTAAAATAATGATATAAATGAACTTACAAAACAGAAATAATAATATAAATGAACTTATTTACAAGACAAAAATATACTCACAGACATAGAAAACAAATTTATGGTTACCAAAAGGGAAAGGTAAATTAGGCATTTGGGATTAGCTGCTACACACCACTATATATAAAATAGACAAACAACAAGGACCTACTGTAGAACACACAGAACCTTATTAAATATCTTGTAATAACCTATAATGGAAATAATTTGAAAAAGTGTGTGTGTTTGTATGTGTATATATAACTGAATCACTTTGCTGTATACCAGAAACTAACACAACATTGTAAATCAAATATACTTCAATTTTTTTTTAAAAAAGGCTGCTTTTAGTTATCCTAAAAATGAGTGTTTTATTATTGTGAGTCCACTGAGACTCTGGTTCTGAGTACTTTCTCAGTTCATATCAAGGGCCTGCTGCTGGAGCATACTGGAATCTCACTCTTAGAGTGAGAATTATCCTTATCTTTTAAAAAGAAGGTATGTTTGGTGTTAGTGTCATTTAACGTTTTAGGGATCATAATCGAGGCCCTGATTGTTGTGCCTGTGCGTCTTCAGTACACTGGTAAAGAGGGAAAAAAAAAAATGATCACAAGCCATTGAAGTCATGGTGATTGAGTCTGCATTTGTATGGCAATTTTAGAAATGCCTGCTGGGGAAGCAGAGGAAAGCACTTAGCTCCTGTACTGTGGAAGTGGCTTGCTGAATTGCCAGTCTTTGGGGATGGGGAAGTCTGCAGGCTGGCAAAGGAAATGTTTCTGTATTCTCACAAAGTAATAAATGAGCTGTCATCATTAATAGAGCCAGGAAAGGGTTGGCCTATCAAGCAGAATCAGTAAGAAAAGAGCATGATAGCCTGTCCGGGACTAATGAAGCTGACAGATTAAAGATACTCCATCATAGTATTTTACTAGTACACCTGGATTCTCTTTATTAAAAAGGCATTTATCTAATGATCCATTGCAAGCTGTTAGCAGAAACGGAGAATGGTGTTATTGATGGAAAGAGGATTGAAAGGCACTGAAGAAGGAATATTTCCTCACTGTAATAAACCTTGATAAAGTATTGACCTTTAAAGGAAAACTGTTGGTTTTGCGTTTTGCACCGGGCTGTCAAGATTAGTTATGGAGAGAATTATTTAGCCAAATTCCCAGCACTCTGCGTCAATGAAGTCAAGACTTTTATTTCTTTTATCAAGTAATTTTTATACAAAACAGTAGTTCCACGATCGGGATAATGCTGAAAGAAAATTCCTTGTTATCAAACAAGGCAATAGGATTACTGTGAGAAAATCCATCACCCATTTGATACCTTATTCTAGAATATGTCAGTGTGTCTGATTAAAATGACCAGTTGCAGTTGTGAAAATTATCTCACTCTTTTCAACCACCACTGGGAGGACGGGACAGACTCTATCCACCAAACTAATTCATAATATTCCTGGTTGTTGTTGGATGATTAAACAGTTCTGGGGAAAATAAGCACCAAATGCCCTTGTGGTAATGAGTACACTTAGAAAAATGTAGAGAGAAGTTAGAAAATAGGTCAAAGGGACAGAATTAGACATCTAAAATTAGGTTACAAACTTTAAAATGTGTTTTTGTCTGAGTATCTGTTGCTTCCTTCCTAGATACAGGCTACAACATAATATTCTTCCAAGGTGTTTAAAACCACACAAGCTTGCTACAATGTACATGAACATCTAGCAACTGTTAGGTTTGAGTGAGTGTCTTCACTATATCAGGTCAACATAAGGAGTATCTATTTGCATTATGTGTACATTGTCTGGAAATTGTACATATGTTTTAGTTTAGCAGTGATAATTTTTCTAGCGCCTCTCCTGTGATTGTTCATAATACATATTTAAAGCATTGTGCTCAGTGAAAGAAGCCCGTCATAAAAGACACAACGTGTGTGATTCCTTTTATGTGGAATGCCTTGTAAACATATGAAAATCTATAGAGACAGAAAGCAGACTGGTGGTTATAATCTGGGACGGAGGGTGGGGAAGGATTGCTAACGGGTAAAAGATGTGCTTCTAGGGTGATGAAAATGTTCTGGGAGAGACGGTGGGGATGTTTGCACAGCTCTGAATATACTAAAAAAACCACTGCACTGTACACTTTAAAGAGTGTCTTTTTAAAAAATTTTATTTTATTGAGGTAGAGTTGATTTACAATGTTGTGTTAATTTCTGCTGTACAGCAAATGGATTGTTATACATAAATATATGCATTTTTTGTATTCTTTTCCATGATGGTTTATCACAGGATATTGAGTAGAGTTCCCAGTGCTCTACAGTAAGACCTTGTTGTTTATCCATTCTCTTTATAATAGTTTGCATCTGCGAATCCCAAACTCCCACTCTATCCCTCCCCCAACCCCTTCCCCGTTGGAAACCACAAGTCTGTTTTCTTTATCTGTGAGTCTGTTTGTTTTATAGATAAGTGCATTTTTGTCATATTTTAGATTCCACATAGAAGTGATAACACGGCATTTGTCTTTCTGTCTGACTTACTTTGCTTAGTATGATCATCTCTAGGTCCATCCATGTTACTGCAAATGGCATGATTTCATTCTTTTTCATGACTGAGTCATATTCCATTGTATATACGTACCACATCTTCTTTATCCATTCCTTGGTTGATGGACATTTAGGTTGCTTCCATGACTTGGCTATTGTGAATAGTAAGAGTGCATTTCAGGATATGTGAATTACATCTCAAAAAAGCTGTTAAAAACATGACAGGATTTGTAGCTAGTACCAACCCTGGGTACAGTGCCTGCATGTTTACATGGTTCCATCTCATCAGGCGGAAACCAACACTAGGGCCTGGATGTTACCGCAAAGCCGTCAAAACCCAACATTCATGGTTTTGGCTCCTCAAAGTGTGGTCTTTAAAATAAGCAGCATCAGCATTTTGTGGGGGGCGGGGTGGGGGTCACTGCAGAATCTCAGGTCCCGAATCAGAATCTGCAGTTTAGCAAAATTTCAGAGGGATGGTCTGCCTGTTCACTTGGATATTGAGAGAAAGCACTGAGAGGTACCCTGTGTCATCCAGGAATTGTTTGGTTGGATTATCTGCTTCTGATCAGAACACATGCCTTTTAGGTTAATGTTTGAGCTAAATCAATGTCCTTGATGGAAACAGAACTGCTTTTGTCTTGGGACCCCAGGCCAAGAATTGTTCTGTCAATTTTATGTCGGAAGCTGGACTCACGTTGGAGGCAGGGTAGCTGGGTGACAAAATGACCGGATGAGTGACAAAATAAGTCTTAGGAAGCCAACAGTGCCCCTTTGCTATAAAAATGCTATGTGGAAAAAAAAAAAAAAAATGCCATGTGATCCATATAATGGCGTGTGTAACCACAAGGTCACTGTTAGAAATATGCATCTTAAAAGACACAATTTTGAACAAAATATTAAAAAGAGCTACTCCCAATGAATTCCAGTATATGCCTGAAGACACATTATCCAGTTTAGAGACTGTAAAAGTACAACCATGAACTTAGAGTAAAATAAGCTTAGGACACGTTAGTGGTTTCTGTCTTCAGTGTGCGTGAATTTGACAAATTTCAGTATTTATGAGTCTCCATCTTCGCCCTCCTTCATTCGAAAAGAGTTTTGATCAAAGAAATGGAGTGTGTAAAAATGTTCCATAAATCCGATCTTGAGCTGAAGATAACTCATGTTTGGTTAACAAGACTACTTCATACTGAATTGATGGTTTCTCCGTGGAAAACACTTCAGTGATATTGTGATCAATTTGAAAAGCTTCTCCTCCTAAATCCAAGTTCAGGCACAGTCTTGTTTCTGTATGTGTGATAATTTGGATTATGAAGTATCGTCTTAAAATTTATTTTTTCTAAGGTTGATTGCCTCATCTTTCATGGTGCTTACGTGCTGTCTGGCACTTGAGTTTCTTAGCTATCTGGTGGTTTGGCTTTGCCAAAGAGAAAAACCAGTTAAATGAAATTGTAAAATCTCAGAGTTGCTTTATTTATTCAATATTTATTAAATCTTAGTGTTGCAAAGATTTAAGAAAGGGTGTCACCACCCCTTCTTAAAGCTGGAACAATTTACTCAGTGACCTTTGTCATACCATGTGCTCCTGTTCCTTCATTCTGACTTTTTCTTCTGCCACTGTGTAATGCATTTTACTCTTACTGTTTGCAGTTGCCAACTGGCTTTATGGGAGAGTTCTTGCATGTATTACCTCTATAAACGCTTTAATTTCTCTGTAATTATAGTTTATCTTTAATTGAAGTATAGTCGGTGTACAATATCATGTAAGTTTCAGGTAAACAATACAGTGATTCACAATTTTTAAAGGTTATACTCCATTCGTAGTTAGTGTAAAATATTGGCTATATTCCCCGTGCTGTGCATTATATCTGTGTAAGTTATTTTATATAGTCATTTGTATCTCTTAGTCCCCTACTCTTTTTTTTTTTAACAGCACCATTTTACTTATTCCTGAATATAAGCCCATACTCATGATGCATCAAAATATTGAGAAAGCACAAATGCTCTGAATGATAAATGTGGTTTTATATAATATGAAGTAATATCTGCGATGGTTTTATTCATTCACTCTGCCAGAAATAGTTATTGAGAACAGAGCAGGCACTGGAGTTTATGTTCCATGCTGAGAATTGACAGGGAAATATAAAGGACAAAATCTCTTCCATTTTAAACATGAATCCAGATAAAAACATCAAGGGATCTTCTTGGAAAAATATGTAAGATTAACATATTTGTTTTAAAAAATCTAAATATACAGATATATGCCCCAGAGTGGAATGACTGGGTCGTATGATAGTTGTATTTTTAGTTTCTTGAGAAACCGCCATATTGTTCTCCATAGTGGTTATAGCAATTTACATTCCCACCAACAGGGTACGAGGGTTCCCTTTTCTCTACATCCTCGCCAACACGTTGTGTTCTTTTTCATGCTAGCCTTTCTGACAAGTGTGAGGTGATGTCTCATTGTGGTTCTGGTTTGCATTTCCCTGATGATTAGCGATGGTGAGCATCTTTCCACGTGCCTGTTGGCCGTCTGCATTTCCTCTTTGGAAAAATGTATATTCAGTTGTTCTGCCCATTTTTTAATTGGGTTGTCTGTTGTTTTTTTTTTTTTTGATGTGGAGTTGTAACAATATGAGCTGTTTATATGTGTTGGATATTAATCCCTTATCAGTTCCATCATTTGCAAATATTTTCTCCCATTCTGTAGGTTGTCTTTTCATTTTGTCGATGGTTTCCTTTGCTGTGCAAAAGCTTTTAAAACACCAATTTGAAAAGATACATGTACCTCAATGATATAGAAGATGTGGTATATATAAATATACAGTGAAATAATAGTCATAAAGAGAAACGAAATTTTGCCATTTGCAGCAATTTGGATGGACTTGGAGGGTACTATGTAAAATGAAATGAGTCAGACAAAGAAATACTATATGATTATCAGTTATATGTGTAATCTAAAAAATACAACAAACTAGTGAATATAACAAAGAAGGAAACTCACAGATATAGAGAACAAACTAGTGGTTCCCAGTGGGGAGGGGGGAAGGAGCAAGATAGGGGTGCAGCAGTGGGAGGTATATACTATTGGGTGTAAGACAGGCTCAGGATGTATTTTACAATACGGGGAAATAAAGGCAATATTTGGTAATAACTGCAAATGGACAGAAACGTTTAAAAAAACTTAAAATTTTAAATGAAAAAACTAAAACATTTAAAAAATTAATATGCAGAAAATAAATACAGAAAATGTGAACATCTTCCAATGCTCTCCCTACACATGTACAACTTTTTTTTTTTTAATTAATTTATTTAATTTTGGCTGCGTTGGGTCTTCATTGCTGGGTGCGGGCTTTCTCTAGTTGCGGCGAGCGGGGGCTACTCTTCATTGTGGTGCGCGGGCTTCTCATTGCGGTGGCTCCTCTTGTTGCAGAGCATGGGCTCTAGGCGCACGGGCTCAGTAGTTGTGGCACACGGGCTCAGTAGTTGTGGCTCACGAGCTCTAGAGCGCAGGCTCAGTAGTTGTGGCGCACGGGCTTAGTTGCTCCGTGGTATGTGGGATCTTCCCGGACCAGGGCTCGAACCCGTGTCCCCTGCCTTGGCAGGCGGATTCTTAACCACTGCACCACCAGGGAAGCCCCACATGTACAACTTTTTGCAACAAAACACCATTCTACTCTCTGTCTCTATGAATATGACTGCCCTAGGTTCTATATAAGTGCAATCATATAGTATTTGTCTTTCTGTTTTTCTGATTGCCAGGTTTCACCGAGCATCAAGTCCGCAAGGGTGATCCATGTTGTAGCATGGCGGGATGGCCTGCCTTTTTAAGGCTGAATCGCAGGTATGTACCACATTCCCTCGTGTGGGTGGACCACATTTTCTTTATCCATTCATCCACTGATGGACGCATGGGTGTACAGGTGTTTCTTAGAGCCCTGCCTTCAGTTCTTTGGGGGTATTAACCAAGGACTGAAATTTCTGGGACTTAGGAAATTCTGTTTAACTTTTTTAGGGAACTGGAATACTGTTTGAAATTTAAGGTTTTAAGAAAGTTTAAGGCAGGAATGGTATCCACTGGAAATAAAAAAAGAAAAAAACACAACCTAAAAGTTGAGGATTATGTTTTACTTGGTGGACATTCTGAGGACCTCAAGCCCAGGACACAGCATCTCAGATAACGCTAAGAAAGTGTTCTGAAGAGGTGAGGGAGGATGCAGGATATACAGGAGGTTTTGCAACAAAGATCAGGTAGTCAAAATCAAAAAGATTACTGTGACTGAGAGAAAACCAGTTATCTGAAGTTAAGCAGTTTACTGCTTTTCTATGTATGGGGAGATGCAAAGTCTGGGCTCACTGAAATCGTTCCTTTGATCTGCACCTCAGCTATCTGGGGCCAGTGTCCTGTGTTTTCTGCATCCTGAGTCTCCTCAGGGTGCACTTGTTGGAGCTGGCTGCAGTGGTGGGCATTTCCAACCTGAGTTCCCTCAGGGCTGATCGTCAGGGTGGCTGTGAGGTAGTGGCTTGATGGCTACAACATCCTTTGTTTACTGATACTGTAACCAAAAGTGGGGTCCGGCTACTCGCTGCTCCAAAGCCAATAAAGAAGCAAGGTTGGTGGAAAGGAAAGTTTGCTTTATTTTGGATGCTGACAACCGGGGGAACTCTGCCCCCCGCCCGACAATCGGGGGGCAAGAGCTCTTATAGACAGAGGGAGGGGGCTCCGTGCTGAAACAGCACCGTCAGCTCAGACCGTCATCTTGAAGTTGGTCCTTGGTGGTCTGACTAGTGTCATCTTGATTGTTTTAGGTACCGTTAGTCTTCAGTTCCAGGGTTGGTTGTTCCCATTTCCTTGAGGCCAATTCTCAGAATTGTGGCAGCCTATGTCATGGCTACAGCCTGGGCATCATGTAGTTCACGTCTTCCACCTGGTGGGGGTTTCAGTATCTACAAGACAGCTCACAGGACATGGCTCAGAATATTATCAATAGCCCTTGAGGAGGAACTAAAGGTCCTTGACTTTGCTTAATGACTAAACTATTATTACTTAGTCTTGTTGGACTGTTTTCCTTTGTTTCTGTATTTTCTCACTTCTCTGATCAAACTTATTCTTTGGCCAAAGTTTTTCTACAGACAAAAGGCAGGTGGAAGACATGGGGGGCATGGACCACAGGGTCTTGTTCCATTTCAATATGGCAGGCAGCATTGCTGCTCTGATAATAATTAAAAAAAAATTTTTTTATTGGAGTATAGTTGATTTACAATGTTGTGTTAGTTTCAGGTGTACAGCAAAGTGACTCAGTTATACATATATCCACTCTTTTTTATGATTATTTTCCTATATAGGCCATTACAGAGTATTGAGTAGAGTTCCCTGTGCTATACAGTAGGTCTTTATTAGTTATCTATTTTATATATAGTAGTGTGTATGTGTCAATCCCAATCTCCCAATTTATCCCTCCCCCTGCCTTTCTCCCCCGGTAACCATAAGTTTGTTTTCTACATCTGTGACTTTCCTTTTGTTTTGTAAATAAGTTCATTTGTACACTTTTTCCTTACTTTCCACATATAATAAGTGATAGCATATGATATTTGTGTTTCTCTGACTTACTTCACTCAGTATGATCATCTCTAGGTCCATCCATGTTGCTGCAAATGGCATTATTTCATTCTTTTTTATGGCTGAGTAATGTTCCATTGTGTATCTATGTACCACATCTTCTTTATCCATCCATCAATGGATTTTAGGCTGTTTCTATGTCTATTGTAAATAGTGCTGCAATGAACATTGGGGTGCATGTATCTTTTGGAATTACGGTTTTCTCTGGGTACATGCCCGGGAGTGGGATTGCTGGGTCATATGGTAGCTCTAGTGTTAGTTTTTTTGAGGAACCTTCATACTGTTCTCCATAGTGGCTGCACCAGTTTACATTCAGTTGTGCTTCTTTACAAGAATGAATCTTCTCAAGATTCTGGTATCACTCATGACTGTTCCCTTGTTATGTGGTCTTACTGGCTGGACGATTTATTTCATAAGAGGAATAACTGCCTGTCTGTGGCATTGCTTCCTCTCACAAGGCTTTATACACCTTGTTGTGGCCGTTTAGTGGGCGGTGCGAGACCAAGGTGCCGAACATCTTCTAGAAGCAGGATTCCTGAGATTTGACATCTAATTCTTGATGCATCCTACGTCCAGCCGGACATGAGTCTCCTGACATTCAGCAGATGTCTTACAAATCAAGTCACGGGGTTCTTCTTTGTATCTTAATTCGTCCTCCTTTGATGTAACATTTAGGAATTCTATTTGAGATCTTGGTCTTGCTGATCACCATACACTGACGCATTTCGAATGAGTGAAGCACGTCCAACAGGGCCATGCATGGAATAATTCTCAATGTCAGCTCTAATTTTGAAATACGTTTCATATTCCTACTCTGCTTTGGGTCACTTTGTGTTAAACATTACCAACTATATTGTGGTCATAGCTTTTACTTAAAAACGTGGGTATATTGTTGAGGAAGTTTTCTCTTTTCCGTGTTTCCATGGCTGCTGGGGAGTAGCAATCATGGAACCCCATCGTAATTCTATGAAGTTTTAGCCTTTTGCTATAGACTGTGGACCTCTCAAGGGCAAAGATCCCTTACCGCTTATTTCCGTAATTCCGTTTTCAGCAGAAAGCCTTAGAAGTGGAAGGTACTGGGCTTCCCTGGTGGCGCAGTGATTAAGAATCTGCCTGCCAATGCAGGGGACACGGGTTCGAGCTCTGGTCTGGGAAGATCCCACATGCCGCGGAGCAACTGGGCCTGTGAGCCACAATTACTGAGCCTGCGCGTCTGGAGCCTGTGCTTTGCAACAGGAGAGGCCGCGATAGTGAGAGGCCCGCGCACCGCGATGAAGAGTGGCCCCCACTTGCCACAACTAGAGAAAGCCCTCGCACAGAAACGAAGACCCAACACAGCCATAAATAAATAAATAAATAAATAAATAAATACATAAATAAATAAAATAAAATTAAAAAAAAATTAAAAAAAAAAAAAAAAAAAAAGAAGTGGAAGGTACTTAATCCACACTGAGTACATGAAGGAGAGAAGGAAGAGACAGAAGGGGGAGAGAAGGAAGGAGAGAAGGAAGGGAAAAGAGAGGAGGTGTTTATTGAGCAGTGTCAGGCAAGTTACAAAGCATTCAGGAAGTTGAAGTGTTTCACTTTTCCTAAGTCATATAATTAACCTTGTTGGAAACAATCCCGCCATGATTCAGCCTACCGAGCCTCAGGACATCTTCATACTGTGTATCCCCTGAAAAGAGTGGCCAGATCTCACCTGATCAATCTCTTCTTCCCCATGTCCCTAAACGGAGTCACTGACTTTTACGAAGGGTGGATTTGACTGTCCAGCTGATGGGAGATTTCCAATCAGGAGCAGCTCTAGCCTTTCGGCTTATGGACTCCAGAATTCATCTCAAAGTCGTGGGCTTGGTGATCTGAGTGACTGATGTGAGCTCAGGTTAACGACTGACCCAGGAGACATAGATGACCCCCCTTACTACCCTACACCTGGCCTCTTGGATTTTTCTGCTTCCATTTCATGGGGAGACTAAAGTACGCCAGGGAACTCTATGCTACACCTGGTGTGTCCACAGGTAAATGACGACCTGTGATATCCCAAATCCCACCTCTCAGCAAGGACCCCTTCACCTGTCAACCCCTGCTGGGCCCACCAAGTCAGCCAGATAAATCTCTGTACCTTCCTCTCAACTTTTCTATGAAACAAAAACTACTCTTAGACTCTCTTCAGAAGAGAAGTACAACAAAATCAAACGCTTTACCAAAAAAATACAAAAGGTATAATTTTAGACATTGGAATGAATTTATACGCCCAAAGCTTGTCATTGTGACATTTTTTCCCTAAAATTACCTTTTATTCATAGTTAAGTGAGTAGTTTATATATTAGCATATTTATTATAAATAGTCTCTGGTCCCAGCCTGGAAAATTCCATTGATAGAGCTGTCCTATGGCAATAATATCATAATGCAGTTCTGAAATTGTAATAAAATTTTGGAAACTTAAGTTTTGACCAGAATTAATGGTCATGTTAAAGTTTACAAGGAAATCATTGTTATGTTATGATTTAGCGTTAACAAAATCAAAATAAAATCCTGTGTTTCATGGCAGGTTTTCGGTTTCATGATCAAAGCCTGAAACACCAAATTAAAGGTCATTCTACAATATTTGTGATAACTGTCTCAAGCCAGAAGTATAAATTGAAGGCTTCTCAACAAGGAGCAGCATCTGATTAAACTAGGGGAAAAAATGCTGTTAAAAGTTCAAGACAATCTCAAATGAAATTCCTGACAGAAGATTTCTTAGAAGTCGGTTAAATTTTATTGTCTATATTATCATCTTTATAGGAGTTGGAAAACCTCTAGAGAAGTGAATTAAAGTTGATTCTTTTGCTTGTAATAAAATAAAGAACATCCTATTTTACCTAAGGGGATGACTTCAAAATGACTTTTAAAGTAAAAATCATAAAAGTAAGAAAAATAAACCCAGGGAGATTGTCTACATCATTTTTCTTTATCTTTTTTCCCCAAGGAATTATATAACTAATGCTGTTTAATAAACTTGGGATCTGTCACTTGCTAACCTGAGCCCTTTCCTGGAGAGATCAGTGGATTTGTTCTCTGATGAAAATATGCCAATTGCAATCCACAGCGAGCGAGCCATAAGTCTGCTTTCTCATATGGCAAAAACACCATTCGCCAACGTTCTTCCCTGCACATGGTGGTCCAAACCCCATAACCTTTTCCCTGAATGGAGCTCACGTCACCCATTCACACAGTCATTATCCAAACAGCCCAAATCCCAGTGATTTATGGGTTCCGCTGTAGCAGGGCTAAAATGGAAATGTGGGTAACAACTGTCTTTTTCAGGTTCAGAGCTGGGACTGTGGGTCTAAACTGATTCTTTACTGTTTGTTGCCTTGCCAACAGGTGACGCTACATTTTGTCTCTCCCTTCAGCCACAGAAACGGATGAGCATATTTGTCTCTTGAATGCGTTAGATCTCCCTTGATACCTTTTCCCAAAATATGACTGTTTTTTTCCTCTGCAAGTCATGGTGAAAAAAATTTTTTTGTTTAACAGTTGGGCTATATGTAGTGGTATCCCTGGATCCACTGATACGCATACTGTGAGGGAATAAATATTAATTTATTTGGGGGTTTCTATGAAAACTCACAGAATCGTTTATATGACTATTTCTTTTATAGTGATTTGTGAACTGTGCATTCTTGGCTTCTTGCATTCAAGGTTGAAAAGAGATGCCAGTTGACCTTGAACATGCTTGGTGTCTACACCCGTATTTATAGTGAGGTGAGGGGGGTTCAAGAAGGACCCCGACATGGAATACTTTCTCCCCAAGTTTCTCCCTCTCTGCATCCTGTTTATTAACCGCATGGTGGTGTTGACAGTGAGCTCAAATAGTCTCATTTCTGTGTTTCTTCTTGTTAATTCTCTGCCTCTGACCCAGAATATAAACACCATGAGTCCAGAGATTTGTGTATCTGCCTGTTCAAGTGTGTAAGTAAGTGGGTACACAATAAATATGTGTTGGTTGGATAAAAGAAAAACATATATATTGTCATCCATATATATTTTTAAAAACATCTTTGAGTATAATTTCTTTACAATGTTGTGTTAGTTTCCGCTGTATAACACAGTGAATCAGCTATATGTATACTCATATCCCCTCCTTCTTGCGTCTCCCTCCTTCACTCCCTCATATATATTATATACTAATAAAATGATAGTTTTATTAGTATATAATATGATATATTATATATTATGATATAATATATCATATTATATACTAATAAAACTATCATTTTATTAGTATATAATATACTAATATATATTAGTATATTATATACTAATAATATGCTATTATATAGTATAATAGTATAGTATTATATATACTATTTTATAAGTTATATATAAAACTATTGATATATTTTATATGTAAATAGTAATGTATAACGCATAATAAATTTATTATGTTTATAATTTAAATTAGTAACATTTATTATCATACACATATGACACAAAAAAATAAGACAATGTTAAAAGGGCATGGGGTTCAATGAATCAGAAACACACACAAGAGTAGTTTCAAAACAAATTAAGAATATTCTTAACCTAATAATATATAATAATATCTAGTTATCTATCTATATAGAGAGAGATTGGATGTTTTCATTCCCCCTGCCACCCAATGTGATGGTATTAGGAGGGTGGGGTCTTTGGAAGATGATGAAGTCATGATGGTGGAGCCCCCATGAATGGGATTAGTGTCCTTATAGAAGATGCCACAGAGCTTCCTTGCACCTTCCTCCATGTGAGGACACAGCAAGAAGATGCCGTCTACAAACCAGAAAGAGGATCCTCACGAGACACTGAATCTACCGGCTCCTGGATGTTGGACGTCCAGCCTCCAGAACTGTCAGAAATTAGCATCTGTGTTTTATAACACGTGCACCCACCCCCCTGCCAGTCTGTGGTGTTCTGTTACAGCAGCCTGAATGGACAAAGACATACATAAAGTAGGTGGGGGATTTCCCTGGTGGTGCAGTGGTTATGATTTGCCTACCAGTGCAGGGGACACAGGTTCAAGCCCTGGTCTGGGAAGATCCCACGTGCCACGGAGCAACTAAGCCCATACACCACAACTACTGAGCCTGTGCTCTAGAGCCCGCGAGCCACAACTACTGAAGCCTGCATGCCTAAAGCCTGTGCTCTGCAACAAGAGAAGCTCCTGCAATGAGAAGCCCACGCACTGCAATGAAGAGTAGCCCCTGCTCGCTGCAACTAGAGGAAGCCCGCACTCAGCAACGAAGACCCAATGCAGCCAAAAATAAATAAAGTAAATCTATTTAAAAAAATAAAGTAGGTGGTAGTGGTTGGCAATATATTGACAACTTTAATGATTTCACAGACAAGATACCAACTGTGGCCATACAGACATTACAAGGGAATATTAACATCAAAGAATACATCATAGAAAATGGACATATTAGAAAGCCTTCTTTTCATCTGCTAGACCTTACGAACGTTCAAGAGAGAACATTTTAAACAGCTTGACACAAGGCACTTTTCTATTTCCCTATGAACCAATTCAGCAAACTTTTAGTTTCCATTTTATTCTCATTAGTCTTTTTTATTGACGTATAGTTGATTTACAATGTTGTGTTAGTTTCTGGTGTACAGCAAAGTGACTCAGTTACACATATATAGTATTCTTTTTCATATTGTTTTCCATGATGGCTTATTACAGGATATTGAATAGAGTTCCCTGTGCTCTACAGTAGGACCTTGTTGTTTATCCATCCTATGTGGAATAGTTTGTATCTGCTAATCCCAAACTCCCAATCAATGCCCCACCCTGCCTTGGCAACCACAGGTCTAGTCTGTTTCTGTTTCATAGATAAGTTCATTTCTGTTGTATTTTAGATTCCACATATAGCTGATATCATATATTTGTCTTTCTCTGTCTGATTTACTTCACTTAGTATGATCATCTATAGGTCCATCCGTGTTGCTGCAAATGGCATTATTTCATTCTGTTTTATGTCTGAGTAATATTCCATTGTATATATGTACCACATCTTCTTTGTCCATTCATCTGTGGATGGACACTTAGGTTGCTTCCATGTCCTGCTATTGTGAATAGTGCTGCTATGAACATAGGGGTGTATGTTTCTTTTCAAATTACAGTTTTCTCTGGGTATATGCCCAGGAATGGGATTGCTGGATCATATGGTAGTTCTGTTTTTAGTTTTTTGAGGAACCTCCATCCTGTTCTCCATAGTGGCTGTATCAATTTACATTCCCACCAACAGTGTAGGAGGGTTCCCTTTTCTCCACACCCTCTCCAGCATTTATTATTTGTAGATTTTTAAAAATTTTATTTATTTATTTATGTATGTATGTATGTATGCATGCATGTATTTATGGCTGTGTTGGGTTGTTTCTGTGTGAGGGCTTTCTCTAGTTGTGGCGAGCGGGGGGCCACTCTTCATCACGGTGCATGGGCCTCTCATGTTGCGGAGCACAGGCTCCAGACGCGCAGGCTCAGCAATTGTGGCTCACGGGCCTAGTCGCTCTGCGGCATGTGGGATTCTCCCAGACCAGGGCTTGAACCTGTGTCCCCTGCATTGGCAGGCAGATTCTCAACCACTGCGCCACCAGGGAAGCCCCTATTTGTAGATTTTTTTGATGGCCATTCTAACCAGCATGAGGTGGTACCTAATTATAGTTTTGATTTTCATTTCTCTAATAAGTATTGATGTTGAGCATTGTTTCATGTGCCTGTTGGCCATCTGTAAGTATTCTTTGGAGAAATGTCTGTTTAGGTCTTCTGCCCATTTTTTGATTGAGTTTGTTTGTTTTTTTGTTATTGAGTTGTATGAGCTGTTTATTTTGGAAATTAAGCCCTTGCCAGGCACATCATTTGCAAATATGTTTCACGTAGTCCATAGGTTATCTCTTCATTTTGTTTATGGTTTCCTTCACTGTGCAAATGCTTATACATTTGATTAGATCCTATTTGTCTATTTTTGCTTTTATTTCTATTGCCTTGGGAGACTGAACTAAGAAAACATTGGTATGATTTGTGTCAGAGGATATTTTGCCTGTGTTCTCTTCTGGGAGTTGTATGGTGTTGTGTCTTATATTTAAGTCTTTAAGCCATTTTGAGTTTATTTTTGTGTATGCTGTGAGGGAGTGTTCTAACTTTACTGATTTACGTGCAGGTTTCCAACTTTCCGAACACCACTTGCTGAAGAGACAGACTGTCTTTTTCCCATTGTATATTCTTGCCTCCCTTGTTGAAGATTAATTGACTGTAGGTGTGTGGGTTTATTTCTGGGCTCTCTATTCTGTTCCATTGATCCATATGTCTGTTACTGTGCCAATACCATGCTGTTTTGATTCCTGTAGCTTTGTAGTATAGTCTGAAGTGTGGGAGGGTTCTGCCTCCTGCTTTGTTCTTTTTCTTCAGAACTGCTTTGCCCATTCTGGGTCTTTTATGGTTCCATATAAATTTTAGGATTGTTTGTTCTAGTTCTGTGAAAAATGCCATGCATAATTTGTTAGGGATCTCATTAAATCTGTAGATTGCTTTGGATAGTATTAATAACATTAATTCTGCCACTGAAGAGCATGGGATATTTTTCCATTTCTTTAAAATGTCTTCAATTTCCTTTATGGTTCTCAGTGTATAAGTCTTTTACCTCCTTGGTCAGGTTTATTCCTAGGTATTTTATTTCATTTTTGGTGCTATTTTAATAGGTAGTTTTTTTTACATTCCCTCTCATGTTTCATTGCTAGTGTAAAGAAATGCAACCAATTTTTGAATGTTAATCTTGGATCCTGCTACTTTGGTGAATTCATTTATTAGATCTAGTAGATATGTGTGGAGTCTCTAGGGTTTTCTGTGTATAGTATCATGTCATCTGCATATGGTGACAATTTTACCTCTTCCCTTCCAATCTGGATACATTTTATTTCTTTTTATTGCCTCAATGCTGTGGCTAGGACTTCCAATACTATGTTGAACCTAAGTGGTGAGAATGGGCATCCTTGTCTTGTTCCAGATTTTAGTTGGAAGGCTTTCAGCTTTTCACTGTTGAGTATTATATTGGCTATGGGTTTGTCATAAACAGCTTTTATTATGTTGAGTATGTTCCCTCTGTACACACTTTGGTAAGAGTTTTTATCATGAATGGATGGTGAGTTTTATCAAATGCTTCTTCTGCAACTATTGAGATGATCATATGGTTTTTGTCTTTTATTTGTGTGGTGCATTACATTGATTGATTTGCCTATGTTGAACCATCCTTGTGACCCTCGGGCGAATCCAACTTGATCATGATGTATGATCCTTTTCATGTGCTGTTGGATTTGGTTTGCTACTATGTTGTTAAGAATTTTTGCATCTATATTCATCATAGATATTGGCCTATAATTTTCTTTTTGTTGTAGTGGCTTCACTTTCAGTCTATGTGTGTCCTTTGACCTACAGTGGGTCTCTTGTAGGCAGCATATTGTAGACTCTTGTCTTTTCATTGGAGCATTTAGTCCGTTGAAATTTAAGGGAATTATTGACAGATACGTATTTATTGCCATTTTAAACATTTTCCAGTTGATTTTGTATTTCCTCTTTTTCCTATTGTGGCTTGATGGTTTCCTTTTGTATTATGCTTATGTTCTTTTCCATTTGGTTTTTGTGAATCTTTTGTATATTTTTGATTTGTGATTACTTGTTTTACATGGTTAGTCATATAGGCTCAAGCACATTCTTTTAAAAAAAATCTACATTTTCTTACTCTCTCCCCCCACATTTTAGGATTTTGCTTTCCTTGTTCACATCTCCATGTTTATCCTTTTGCTGTTCATTGTGATTATCATCACTGTCATAAATCTTTTTAAAATATCTGTATACTAGCTTATTTAAGTGATTTACTTTCCAATTGTGATTTTTCTTTCCTATAGATTCTTGCTGCTTCTTTATTTAGAGAAGACCTTTCAATATTTCTTCTAGGATAGGTTTGGTTTTGCCGTATTCTTTTAGTTTTTGCTTGTCTGAGAAATTCTTTCTCTCTTCTATTCTAAATGATAATCTTGCTAGGTAGAGTATACTAGGCTGCAGATTTTTCCCTTTCAGGAATTTGAATATATCTTGCCACTCCCTTCTGGCCTGCAACGTTTCTGTAGAGAAATCAGCTGATAGCCCTATGGGGGTTCTCTTGTAATTAACTCTTTGTTGGTCTCTGGCTGCCTTTAGAATCCTCTCTTTAACATTTGCCATTTTAATTATAATATGTCTTGTTATAGGTCTGTTTGGACTCATCTTGTTTAGACCCTCTATTCTTCCTGTACTTGGATATCTGTTTCCTTCTTTAGGTTTGGGAAGGTTTCAGCCAGAACTTCTTCAAATACATTTTTGATCCCCTTTTCTCTTCTTTCTGGAATCCCTATTACACATGGATTGGCATGCTTTATATTATACCATAAGTCTCTTATATTGCTTTCATTTTTAAAATTTGTCTTTCTCCTGTACTGATTGATTGGTCGATTTCCATTGTTCTGTCTCCCAGATCACTTATATTCATTCTTGTGTATTATTCATTCTACTAATCATTGCCTTTAGCTCAGCTTCTGTGTCAGCAAATAAATTTTCCAATTTTCCTTGACTCGTGTTTATATTTTCTAGTTCCTTTTTACAGTAATCTGCATTCCTATTGATAGCCTTTATTTTTTAATTTTTATTTTATATTAGAGTATAGTGGATTTACACTGCTGTGTTGTTTTGAGTGTACAGAAAGGTGATTCAGTTATAGATATACATATATCCATTTTTTTCAGATTCTTTTACATGACAGATTATTGACTAGAGTTCCAGTAGGTTCTTGTTGATAATCTATTTTATATATAGTGTGTGTATATGTTAATCCCAAACTCCTAATTTATCCTTCCCCCCACCTTTCCCCTTTGGGAATCATAAGTTTGTTTTCAAAGTCTCAGTCTGTTTCTCTTTTGTAGATCAGTTCATTTGTATCATTTATTTAGATTGTACATATAAGTAATAGGATATTTGTCTTTCTCTGACTTACTTCACTTAGTATGATAATCTGTAGGTCTATCCATGTTGCTGCAAATGGCATTATTTTGTTCTTTTTTTATGGCTGAGTAATATTCCATTGTATATATATGTACCACATCTTCTTTTTCCATTCTTCTGTTGATGGACACTTACGTTGCTTCCATGTCTTGGATAAACAGTGCTGCAGTGAACATCGGGGTGCATGTATAATACTTTTGAACCATGTTTTACTCCAGATATATTCCCAGGAGTGGGATTGCTGGGTCGTATGGTAGTTCTATTTTTAGTTTTTTAAGGAACCTCCACACTCTTCTCCCCAGTGGCTGCACCAATTTACCTTCCCATCAACAGTGTAGGAGGGTTCCCTTTTTCTCTGCACCCTCTTCAGCATTTATTGTTTGTAGATTTTTTGATGATGGCCATTCTGACTGGTGTGAGGTGATACCTCATTGTAGTTTTTGGTTTGCATTTCTCTAATAATTAGTGATGCTGAGCATCTTTTCATGTGCTTTTTGGCCATCTGTATGTTCTTTGGAGAAATGTCTATTTAGATCTTCTGCCCGTTTTTGATTGGGTAGTTTTTTTAATATTGAGCTGCATGTGCAATTCGTATATTTTGGAGATTAATCCCTTTTTGGTTGCTTTGTTTGGAAATATTGTCTCCCATTCTGTGGGTTGTCTTTGCATTTTGTTTATCGTTTCCTTTGCTGTGCAAAAGCTTTCAAGTTTAACTAGGTCCCACTTATTTATTTTCGTTTCATTACTGTAGTAGGTGGATCCAAAAAGATCTTGCTGTGATTTATGTGAGAGAGTGTTCTGCCTATGTTTTCCTCTAAGAGTTTTATAGTGTCTGTCTGCTCTTACATTTAGGTCTCTAGTCCATTTCGAGTTTATTTTTGTGTTAGGGAGTGTTCTAATTGCATTCTTTTACATGTAGCTGTCCAGTTTTCCCAGCACCACTTATCAAAGAGACTGTCTCTTCTCCATTGTATATTCTTGCCTCCTTTGTCATAGATTAATTGACCATAGGTGTGTGGGTTTATTTCTGGGTTTTCCATCCTGTTCCATTGATCTATGTGTCTGTTTTTGTGCCAGTACCATACTGTCTTGATTACTGTAGCTTTGTAGTGTAGTCTGAAGTCCAGGGGCCTGATTCCTCCAGCTGTGTTTTTCTTTCTCAGGATTGCTTTGCTATTCAAGGTCTTTTGTGTTTCCATAGAAATTTAAAATTTTTTTGTTCAGTGAAAATTGCCATTTGTAGTTTAGTAGGGATTGCATTGAGTCTGTAAATTGCCTTGGCTATTATATTCATTTTGACAGTATTGATTCTTCCAATCCCAGACAGGATGTATCTCTCCATCTGTTTGTGTCATGTTCGATTTCTTTCATCAGCATCGTAGTTTTCAGAGTACAGGTCTTTTATGTCCTTAGGTAGGTTTATTCCTAGGTATTTTATTCTTTTTGATGTGATGGTAGATGGGATTGTTTCCTTAATTTCTTTCTGATCTTTTGTTGTTGGTGTATAGGAATGCCAGAGATTTCTCTGTATTAATTTTGTATCCCTTTTTACAGTACTCTGCATTTCTGTCAATAGCCTTTCTTAATTCCGTCAGTATATTCATTATCTCCTTTTTGAAGTTGGTATCTATTAGACAGAAGAGGTCTATATTTCAGTGTTTTTTCTTTCAGGGGAATTTTTCTTGGTCTTTTAATTGGGAGTGGATCCTGTGCTTCTTCATTATATATTTCTCTGATTCTGTGAGTTTAGGGGAAACAGTTATCTAGTGTGGTATTATTGGAGGGCTGTTGTTATGTGGGAGCATCCCTGTGTGGCCTGCATCAGTCTATTATTTTGGTCCAGGGGCTCTTTTTAGTATGGTTGCCTGCAGCGTATTTTCTTACTGTGTGCAGGCCGTTGTCCCCTTGATAGGGGGTGTGACAGGTGTTGTGATGACCGGAGCCTGCCCTGGCTATCCAGGGGGCCCTCCTTGTTATTCTGTTAGTGTCACCACTCTGTTAGGATGCAGGGCCTACTTCTGAATTACTGCAGTACAAGCCCCCAGATCTGTTTCTGAGCTGTAGTGTGAGGTAGGTGGGACTGGAGCATTTCCACTGGGAGAGGAGCCACTGAGTATTCCCCCCCCAGAGCTGTCCACCCACCAGGGAGTGTGCTCTGTGGTGTCGCCTGTCACCTGTTGTACAGGTTCACAAAGTACACTGTTGTTGGCACTGCCCTCAGCCCCGCCTCAACCATGAGGATGCCATCAGCCATGGTGTCCCTCAGGTGCGGTGTTCACAAAGCCACCAGCGCAGATCCACTGAAGTCAGGTCCCAGGACCGCAGTAGTTGTGCACCTGGACCCACTATGTGAGCTATGGAAGCATCCCAGACCCTGGCCCTACCTCTGCATCTGTGAACCCACAAAGCCCACAGCTGCTAAGGCTGAACCTGTCCCAGGCATGGGAGCACCTGTCCATACTCAGATGTCCCACAGGTGCTGAGTTTCCAAAGCTGGTAGTGATAGCGTAAATCTGTGGATTGCACAGCAGCAGGGAGGCAGCTCAGATTTCAGCCCTGCTTCCTAAGTGCCATGGCCCCTGGGGCTCAACTCTCATTTGGGGCTCAACTCTCATTTCAGCTCCCTCCCATGGGCTCATGTCCTGACCCCATTCCTTTTTTTCTTTCTTTTTGCATTTCGTCCTACCTGATTACGTGGAGATCTTTCTTGCAATTTTCGGTGTCTGATATCTTCTGCCAGCATTCAGTAGGTATTCTGTGAGAATCGTTCCACATGTGGATGTGTTTCTGATGTACTTGTGGGAGGAGATGAGTGCCACATCCTTCTATTCTGCCATCTTGATTCCTCTCCTACATTAGACTTTTGTATGTTGGGAGGGACAGACTTTATCTTAGATGGCTCCTAGAATAAAAAAAAAAAACTACATTCTCATATGCCAGAATATTTTTTAAAAACAGGAAAACTGCTACCAGTTTGCAAAATACTTAATCCAATCTCCTCATCTATATTTTAATATTTGCACAGGTCTAGCATAGCTAAAAGCTCACAGCGAATCTTGCTGTAAACAGTAAATTCTGTCTCTTTTGTGATCACAGCATCTACAGAAGCAAACAACAGTGCCAGATGGAGAGAAGCCACTTCATTATACAGTTGTGTGTGTGTTAGCTTATGGGATGTGGATGGAAACAATTGGGTGCAAATTTAAGTCACTCATTTCTTCCAGTTGACTTTTCCTCTTGTGTGTGCTAGAACATGGATGTGATGGTGGCAAAATATCTAGACAAGGGCACCTTTTATGGAGATGGTGGAGAAACAAGAGTTATCCAGGAAAATTTTGGATGAATCCAAAAACAGAGTTTCCATTCTCCTCAAATACGCATCAGCTAAGACATTGATGTGCAAGAGATAAAAGTTCCATGTTGGTCAATAGATGCATACATACCTAGTTTAGGTTAACAGATAGGTTATTTATCAGAAATGGAAACTGATTTCAGAAAATGGTGTATCCTTGATACTTTTGTATTCTGATGGTATATGTTATGTATAGAGCTCTTACAATAGAGTATAGCTTTTTCATTCTTGACATATCCTTGTTGCCATCATCTTGGGAGACTGGTGCAGGAAAACTCTGCATTTGGGAAAAGAACCATTAACCAAGAATGGGAGCACTAGAAAGATCTCTGTTATCCATGGAAACTTTTGGCAAAACAAGTTAAGAGCTTTTCATTTCATGTCATTGTGGAGATTCTCACATATATTGAAATGATCATTTTGAAAGAATTTTTCCTATTACTATTTAATTAGGTTTTTTAAAAAATCAATGTAGAAGAGGAACAGGCACCTTACGTGTCCATAACCTCCATGGCTCAAAATATCCTGAACACGAAATTATTTTCCTGGTTGCATCTCTCCTAAGGCTCACCGCACTTTTTACTACATTTCCCATGAATTTGAGAGACAGTTTCTGTTATTGTGCCATCAAGTTACGTTACTTGACTCCTTGGGATACTTCTCCCAAGAAGTTGGGTCATTCCATTGAAAACTTTTGCCAGCTGTTAGAAATGAGGGAGTTGGTTTACTCTAAGAATCTTACTGTAATGATAACTATAAATTTTGAGATTCAGGGTTTCCAAAATCATACCCACCACTTAAATGCCTAACTGGAAAAATTCATGCCCTTTTGAAGAATGCCTAATTCCCTCTAGTGTGATATAACTGTTGAGTTTCTCTTAATAACCCCTCATAGTGGGTGGTGAGATGAATTTGAAAAGTTAAATTTATTTGTGTATTTTGCTGACTAAATATCTTAAGATAAATAAATAGTAGTCCATGCTGTTTTCTTTCCAACCTACAGAACGAAAACACAGGTAAGAAATGCAATCTGGAACACCATGTGTTAATTTTTCAGTCTCCGTTAAACTCTCCAAATGTTTCTTTACATCTGAATGCCTCCCTTTCAGAAACACACATTAAGCAATGGCAGTTTTGTTTAAAATGAGGAAAAAGGGCACATTTCCTTGGAATCACGTTTGTTTGTGAAAATCAACAACTACATAACTAAAAGTAAAAGATCAGAACATATATCCCAGTTGTGGGTTAATCCTTCTCCCTTGCCTTTGGGGGAGTTTTTATGAAAGGAAAATATATTCAAGGATTCTGAGGATTGGAAGGCCTAGGGAATACACATTTAGAGGATGTCTGATACGTGTAGGCTTCATTGAAAGCATATTTGAATGTAGTTGTGAATTAGTCTGTGAACGTTCTAAGTCTCTCCTACATGCAAAAATAAATAGAAATAATAATCGTATTTCAGTAACTTGCTTACCATTCCATGAGTTGATCTTGTGGCCAAGGTTATCTGATGTTTCTAAGCAAATAAAAGGCAGGGCTTCCCTCCATAGAAAAAGAATAGGATTAATCTCAAGTCACACATGCATTAGAATGTAACATTTTAACTAAATTCAGTAAATCAACTATCTTATCTAATCCATAGAGAAGCTGTTTATGCATTGCTCCTCCAAGAAGAATCAAATAAAAAGTGTTTATGGTTTAGTTTGTTTTCATGCCCAGTGGCGGATGGTATAACAATTTTTGGCGAAGTTGAATACTTTTTACTTTAGAATACATTTTAGAATGCATACTGAGTCTGTTAATCAAGATAGAACATAGATTAAAATTTGTTGTATTTTAGAATAAAAGTATAAATTGCAATAAAATAGACATTTTGCCTGTGAGCTATTTTTTTCTTGCATTCCTCACTGGTCATAGTGAAATGTGATTGGCAGTTATCCCCATGCTTGGGTGATCATGATCAAATAGACATGAAAATTACAAAGAGACACAAGAACAAGTGCTGGTTAGAAAACTCAGTGTTCTACATTGTAAATTATTGCTATAAACTTTGATACAAGAGGAGAAAAAAATCCCACAGTTACCTTATAGAAGAAATGAAGGGCTATGAATATATTTGTTACCTATGGAAATAATAGAAATCATCACCACCACCATCATCATCATCAACTTATTATATTCTCATGAGGAAAAATACTCATTTTTATTTCTCATCAATGTGGGGATTTTCTCCAATATACTGAAAATATATGTATTTATTTAAGGACCATCTTCATTAAAATTTGACCAATGATTTTATAATCCATTGAAAATTGAGAAGGAAACAGTGAGTTGGATTATATCTTCCAAAAGCTTCCTCAATCAAGACTTATAGAAATTAAACAAATAATAAATGAAAATGTAGGGGAAGCACCATAGGAAGCTTTATAGAGAAGAGGCTTTAAAATGTCTGGATTATTCCCCATCAAGATGATATATGATCATAAGCAGAATGAAGACAACCCACATAATGGGAGAAAATATTTGCAAACAAAGCAACTGACAAGGGATTAATCTCCAAAATATATAAATAGCTCATGCAGCTCAATATCAAAAAAAACAAACAACCCAAAGAAGACATACAGATGGCCAAGAGGCACATGAAAAGATGCTCAATATCACTAATTACAAGAGAAATGCAAATCAAAACTACCAATACAATGAGGTATCACGTCACACCAGTCAGATTGGCCATCATCAAAAAATCTACAAATAACAAATGATGGAGAGGGTGTGGAGAAAATGGAACCCTCCTACACTGTTGGTGGGACTGTAAACTGGTGCAGCCACTATGGAGAACAGTATGGAGGTTCCTGAAAAAACTAAAAATAGAACTACCATACAACCCAGCAATCCCACTTCTGGGCATATTCCTGGAGAAAACCATAATTCAAAAGGATACATGTACCCCAATGTCCATAGCAGCACTATTTACAGTAGCGAAGACATGGAAGCAACCTAAATGTCCATCAACAGATGAATGGATAAAGAAGATGTGGAACATATATACAATGGAATATTACTCAGCCATAAAAAAGAATGAAATAATGCCACTTGCAGGGACATGGATGGGCCAAGAGATTGTTATACTGAGTGAAGTAAGTCAGAGAAAGACATCATATGATATCGCTTATATATGGAATCTAAAAAAATGGTACAAATGAACCTATTTACAAAACAGAAATAGAGTCACAGATGTAGAAAACAAACTCATGGTTACCAGGGGGTAAGTGGCAGGGGAGGGATACATTGGGAGATTGGGATTGACGTATACACACAACTATATATAAAATAGATAACAAAGACCTAGTGTATAGCACAGGGAACTCTACTCAATACTCTGTAATGACCTATATGGGAAAAGAATCTAAAAAGGAGTGGGTATACATATAACTGATTCACTTTGCTGTACACCTGAAACTAAGACAACATTGTAAATCAACTATGCTCCAATAAAAATTAATTTTAAAAAAGATGATACATGTAAGCCATCAGGGGAACACAAAACCACAATGAGATACTACTTCACACACACACACTCTACAGTCAAGAAGACAATACCAAGTGTTGGAGAGGATTTAGGGAAATTGGAACTGTTGCCCATGGCTGGTGAAAACATAAAGTGGTACATCTGTTTTGGGAAACAATCTGGCAGTTCCTCCAGTAAATACAGAGTGATCATATGACCCTACAAATCCATTCCTAGGTATATACAGAAGAGCAAGGAAAACACATCTACACAAAAATCTGTACACAAATGTTCATAGCATCATTAATTCATTATAGCTTAAAAAGTGGAAACAACCCAAATGTCCATCATCAGATAAATGCATAGAAAAAATATGGTCTATGCATACAATGAAATACCATTCAACACTTAAAAGAAATGAAGTATGTTACGTGCTAGGACGTGCATAAACCTGATGTAAAGTCAAATAAACCCCGCACAACAGATCACATAGTATATGATTCCATTTATATGATGTGTGCAGAATAGGTAAATCTATAGCAACAGAAAGTAGATTGTTGGTTGCCTAGGGTTTGGGAGGTGATTGCTAAGGAGTGCAGGTTTGTTTTTTTTTACGGTAACAAAAATATTCTAAAAATGGATTATGGTGATAGCTGCACCAATCTGGGAGACTATTAAAAAACCATGGAATTGACACGTTAAATGGGCGAATTGCATAGTATGTAAATTTTAACTCAATAAACAGTTTGAAATGCATGCATTTTAATAAAGGTGATACATGCGTATTACCGAGGGCGGGACAGAGGTGGGGAGAGGGGTGAGGTAAAAAGAGAGAGACGGGTTCATCAAGCTGTTCAAGAAGTTCCTTCCTCAGCTTTGAATGTGCTGTCCAAGGAGGAAACGTATATTGTCCCAGTGTTCGGGGGTAATCCTGGCATTAGCAAGGTTCGTGAATTAAAATGAGATCCCATGATCAGTCCTAACATTTCAGTAGTACAGAAGGGTATGCCAACAAGATGTAAAAGAAGAAACTGGTAGGCATTTTTCCTGGTGCAGAGCATGACCTATACTTGAAACAAACTGAAGCAACAATAGGCAATAAAACATCCCTAGACATACTTTATTTCTTCTTTTATTAAAAAAATTTATTTATTTATTTTTGGCTGCATTGGGTCTTCGTTGCTGCACGCGGGCTTTCTCTAGTTGCGGCGAGCAGGGGCTACTCTTCCTTGCAGTACACGGGCTTCTCATTGCAGTAGCTTCCCTTGTTGCAGAGCACAGGCTCTAGGAGCGCGGGCTTCAGTAGTTGTGGCGCGTGGGGTTAGCTGCTCCATGGCATGTGGGATGTTCCCGGACCAGGGATCGAACCCGTGTCCCCTGCATTGGCAGGCGGATTCTTAACTCTTTCTTAATGTGAGATGCAAGAATAGCGCATTGCAACAGATAAAATGAAAGAAATCATGCTGTTGGACTGAGCAAAAATGTTTAATTTCCTTTCCCACCCTTTCCAAATTGTTAATTGATAGAAAATATGCTTTCTATAAAAAGGATTATGTTCTTGATACTTCTTAATACCAAGAAAGCTATGCAGAAGCCAGACAAGCTAGCCAAAGTATAAAGAGCACATGCCACCCAAACATGGCAGAAGGTCTGTGTTACATAAACCCTCAGAGTCATCACACTGCGGGGAAATTTTTTAAACGAATAAATAAACCATCACGGAGCAGCTGGAAATAGGAGTATATTCCTCAGAGATGAGAGAAATGAAAAGAATCAAAAGTCCAAAGTCCAAAGAAGAAATGGAATTGTGAACTGGGAATTTTCCCTTTTGTATATGCACATGCCGACCCTGGTAACGTAAATGCTGGTTTGTACGCGAGCACATATAAGGGAGTAGGAGAAAGGGATGGAAAATATCCTCTGGTCCAAGAAGGTTAGGCATTCAAAAACAACCCCCAAAGACTAAGATCCCAAAAAGAAGTCTGCATTTGCAGAAAATGAACAGTTTATAAGGGAAATCTTCTTTTTGATTTAAATTGAGGTATAGTTGCTCTACAAATAGTACATCAGTTACAGGTGTCCAATATGGTGATTCACAGATTTTAAAGGTTATACTCCATTTATAGTTGTTATAAAATATGGGCTATATTCTTCGTGTTGTACAATATGTCCTTGTAGCTTATTCTAAACGTAACAGTTTGTACCTCTTACTCCCCTCCCCCATCTTGCCCCTCCCCCCTGGTAACCACTAGTTTGTTCTCTAGATCTGTGAGTCAGCTTCTTTTTGTTATATTCACTAGTTGTATTTTTTTGATTCCACATATAAGTGATATCATACAAGGGAAGTCTTGTTCAAAAGTACATTGTTGAGAATACTTCCCCATCTGAGCTTGGTGTGGATGAAGAGAAATAAATGAATGAATGAATGAGAAAAAACCAGAATCTCCCCCCCATACTTCCAACAAAATCCTTTACCTTTGTGTCTTTGCCACCAGAATTCATTCCATTTGTTTGCCTGAAAATCCTAAATGGAAACCATAGCTTAAAATAGTTATAAAACTGGATGTACCTCCAAAGGCTTGGTAGAAACACACTGACATTTTCTTTAGAGGGATGCACTTCAAATGGAATCCTCAAAGAATTCCTGTAAATACAGTGCCAGGAACACCAACTCATCTAAACATCCCCACAAAAACAAACAAACAAAAAACAAAAAATCATCCAAGGAAAAGAGGCACCAGGAGAGAAGTAGAAACAAAAGAAACAACAACCCACAGAAAGAGGTCTGCAAACGCAAACGCAGGCGGGCCCCTAAGAGTCCAAATGAAAAAGAAGTATGTGCAAAATATTAGAAGAAATAAAATATGCATGGGAAATATGACGATGAAACAAGGTTATATGCACAATTTTGCCAGCCGACGTGCAAAATGATTGACTTAAACAGCAAATGAAGAGAAAATTAGTAAGCCAGAGGGTAGACTGGGGCACATTAGAAAGAATGTTGCAAAAAAGACCCCCCCCCCACCAAAAAAAGGAAAGTAGAAAAGAGGCATGAAAAGACATAGAACAAAGGGGGTGAGAAATCACTGCCTACATGTAATTAGAGTCTTACAAAGACATGATAGAGAGATTGGGAAGAAGGCAGTATCAAACGCATAATGATTAAGAAATTTCAAGAACAGAAGCAAGACACCGTTGCCTGGATGGAGGCACACCTATCTGCGAGTGTAAATTTACAAAAAATCCAAGCCAAGGTATGTTGTCGTCAGAGGAGCAAAGAACACAGAACACAAATGTTAAAGGAGCTGTAGAGGGAAGAGCCACATTTCTACCTTTAGTAGAAAAAAACTAGACTGTCTTCTGACTTCTCATGGAAACGAGTAGCCACTGGAATTATACGTACCTTCAAAACTCTGAATGAAAATAATTGTCAACCTAGGATTGTATGTCCAGAGAAGCTCCTTTTAAGGCAAACAGGAAGTAAAGGTATTTTTGACAACAAAAAGGAGAGGTCTGCCTGTAACACTGCTTTCTTAAGTGAAGTCTAAAGGATGCATTAAATAATTAGAACATATTCAATAAAGGATGCATTAAAGAAAGAACAGGGGCTTCCCTGGTGGCACAGTGGTTGAGAATCTGCCTGCCAATGCAGGGGACACGGGTTCGAGCCCTGGTCTGGGAAGATCCCACATGCTGCAGAGCGACTGGGCCCGTGAGCCACAATTGCTGAGCCTGCGCGTCTGGAGCCTGCGCTCCGCAACAAGAGAGGCCGCGATAGTGAGAGGCCCGCGCACCGCGATGAAGAGTGGCCCCCGCTCGCCGCAACTAGAGAAAGCCCTCGCACAGAAACGAAGACCCAACACAGCCAAAAATAAATAAATAAAATTTAAAGAAAGAACATATTCAAAGAGAAATGCAGAAAATGCTGAGGGAGAGGGGGAAGAAGCAAACGTGGGGAAAAATCTAAACAAAGTTTAGATTGTATAAAATGATACACATGAAGGGTTGCGACAGCCTAACAGTTGGGGATTTGATTCGAGTTGATACACATGTAGATTACTTTAGGACTTAAATATGTGCATTAAAGTATCTAGAGAAATCATTAAAATAATGCACAGAGGATATATAACTTCTGGAAATGTAACAGGAAAAATTGGAGGGCTAGTTCCAAAGAATCAAAGAAAGGAGGATGGGTATGGAAGGGGAGCTCTGTAAGATGAAAGAAAGTAAAAAGGACAGATACATCAAGATCCTACCAAATGCTAATCAAATCAATTTTCCTATTCAAAGATAAGAACTGGAGAATTGCGTTTTCAAAAAATGCATCTGTATGCTGTTTGCAGAGAACACAGATGTAAGAAGCAACTAGATGGAAAAAGAAACATCACATGCCTGATACTCAAGAGTAGATGGATGTAACTCTTGATATTGGAGAAAATGAACGAGAAGTCAAAAAGGATTATTCCATTTAAAGAGGGTCAGGAGACACAGAAAACAAACTTATGGTTACCAAAGGGCAAGGGGAAGGGGTAAATGAGGTGTTTGGGATTAACAGATACAAACTACTATACATAAAATAGATAAACAAGGATTTACTGTGTAGCACAGGGAACTATACTCAGCCTCCTATAATAACCTATAATGGAAAATAATCTGAAATATATATATATATATATATATAACTGAATCACTTTGCTATACTCCAGAAGCTAACACAATATTATAAATCAAATTCAATTTTAAAAAAATACAGGGTAACTACATATTGCTAAGAAGTTCACTGCTCCAGGAAGATACACCAAGTCTAAACTTGTATATATTTATTAGCAGTGCGTCAATATTTGAAGCACATTTGGCATAACAGTGAGAAATCGACCAATCCATAACCATAGTGAGTTAACTTTCTGCTCCTGGCAATTAGTACATTAAGCAGACTACGTCAAGAGAAAATACCGAGTATTTGTCTAGTACAGCTAACACACAATGAATACATTTCCTAAGGTGCATATGTAGAAGAGGACTGCCCCCAAACTGGAGATTCAACATGCACCTTTGAGTCCCACAGAACTTTAACAACAAATGAACACATAGCAAATTATAAAGCCAGTCTAAAGAAGTGTGAGGACGAGTTACACAAAAGTTTGAAAATTAATCACCTCCCTCCTCAGTAACCAGTGGGACCATGACAGCACGATCATTTAAATTAGAAAATATTGGAACTGAATGAAGGTGGAAATGGTACATCTTGAAACTAATTCGACGACGTTCAAACTAAGACATAAGGAAATGGAAAAGAAGCCACACCCTTACAGAAGTTGTTTGCAATCACTTTAATTGACAAAACATTAGAATGCAGGATATATAGATATGTATGTCTATGTATGAACCAATTGGGAAAAGTTGAATAGAAAAATTGACTAGTAAGTTATGGAAGAGAGTGGAGCGTGTGATGAACATTTGTTTGTTTCATGCTAATTTGACTGAAACAAACTAAACTTTTGAGAGAGGATTTTCCATCATTCTTGCATTTATGGATAGTTCCCTTGCTTCTCAAAGGTTCACGGCAATAAATAGCTTCACTCTGAATGGTACATGTGTTTAAATGGGATACATTTTTATTTACTGTGTTTTCTGTAACTTCTGTTTTGCATCATATTAATGTAATTCTCTCTGCTTCCTTTTGATCTGCATTGCTCCAGGCCACAACTGGTCTTGGTTTTCCTTTAACCTTCCTGAATCATTTATTTTATCTATGCATTCTTAAGGGCTGAATTTAATCAGTATTTTTAAAGTGAAATCACTATCTTTCTGTCTTTATAGGTGATTGCAACTGATTCATTTACATTACTATGAGCGATACATATAGGAACACTTTCAAAATTTTGGTTTATGCATTAAACATGATTTTACTGACGTTAGAATATGTAGCTTTCCATAGTAAAACATCATATGTATACAAACATATATAACACACATATAGATACCTGCAAAAACATACTATATGTATACACGTATACATTTACATATGTACATATATTCTGTTTTTGCAGGTATCTATATATGTATATAAAGACACACATATGATTTAACTCTTTCTGAAGTGATATCCATTTACTTTTTAAAAATATTCAGGTCTTCTGTCCACTTTTTAATTGAACTGTTTGTTTTTTATATTGTGTGAGCTGTTTATATATTTTGGATATTAACCCCTTATCGATTGTATCATTTGCAAATATTTTCTCCCAATCAGTAGGTTGTCTTTGCATTTTCCCGATGGTTTCCTTTGCTGTGCAAAAGCTTTTAAGTTTAATTAGGTCCCATTTGTTTATTTCTGCTTTTGTTTTCTGAGCCTTAGGAGGCAGAGCCAAAAAAATATTGCTACATTTTATGTCAGAGTGTCCTGCCTGTGTTTTCCTCTAGGAGTTTTATAGGATGCAGGAACCAAAGAGCCCTTGGAAATGAAGGGATAGTTTCTGAAAGACAATTGCAAACCATTCCGTTGATGTCCCCTCAGTGTGTTCCCAACTACAATACAAGTAGGAAACAATCTGAAACTCTTTTACATGAAGGAAGACAACCATCAATTGGTTCCTGTTGTTTTGCTTTGTTTTCACCAAAGATCCGTGTTTCTGTGGGCGTTCAATACCATTTGTTCCAGAGAGTCGATTAACTAAGTTCTATGAGGTATATCCACTCTACCCCACAGCCTTCTTGAGACATGAACCCACATCTAACAGACCTTTGCTTTATCCACAGCCCTTACTACGGTGCCATGGATGATATGGTCCACCACTAAGGGATCAGCCCTGGCTAGATCAGCGGACAGGTACCAGGGAGCAGATAAAGGTATGGTATGAGTGTCAGGCAAGCACGATCCACTTTTTCACAGCGTTTAGACTTGAATGGATGTGGGAAACTATGGCGTTAGTCAATAAATGGTGAAAAAAGCAAACTTGTGAAAGCTTGTAGAAGAGAAGTGGAAAAATGTTTACCGATCACTGACAATGTGAAAAGCAATGTATTAAACTTGCTATCGAGTTTTGCTTAAAAGTTAGTTTAGCATGAAAGAATAGATTTTTTTTTTCTCAGAGTAATGTTTTTGGTGTTTCCAATCTCCTGGAGTGTGTTTAATGGTGAGCAGGGGGGAGGGGAAAATGATGCGGGCAGAGACATTTCCTTGGGAGTTGCTATCTCCTCTGATCCCACAATTCTTTTCTTCTTCCTTCTTCCCTTCATTCAAAAATGACTTTTTCTTTGTCTACCAGAAGCCCAGAACTCCTCTATGTCTTGGGGCACGTAGTGAGACAAAGTGGAAAAACACAGCCTTCCCTCAAGGAGTCAGGGTTTTGAGGGTAATACCGACCAGCTGGTTTGGGTGTGTGTTAGCGAGGTGTGCCCCTCAAGAAATAGTTACATGATACAGTATCACGTTTTCTGAATATTCAATGATATTAAAACTGATTTTTAAATGCTATTAAAAATTGGTGCTTTAAATTACATGTCTAAAAAGTGATCATTATAAATGAGTTGGGTTGTATATATACCTTTCTTACAGAAGTCTTCGAATGCCAAATGCCTCTGTTAATAGCAGCTGTTAAACTGGTGAACGAATGACTTACACATATTAAATATAATCATTAGATATATATACACAGAAACATGCACACACACCTCGATACCTTACTCCTTATAAGAATTTTCTGGAAGGAGAATTAGCTAGACTTTTATAGCAACGGAAACCTTTGCAGACACTGAAACCATTATTACATAGAATATACCCATTTGGTTCACCTTAGCTGCACTTTCACAAGCCCTTAAAAAGTTGTCTTATGGTAGAACTACAGAGGAACGTAGGCATGTCCTTAAATTGCTGGAGGATTTTTTCCCCCTCTGCATTTTTTTTTTCATTCATAAATGACATTTGGTATATCATAGATGTGGCACTCATGGGAGTGGGGAAAGGCTGGTTGACACAATTTGATATCCGTATGAGGAAAATGAAATTTGACTTCCAACCTCATACTCCGTCATTACCTGCATGCTACACACACACATTAGAAAATTTCTTGCATTTGTACATTTGGACGCATGACATACGAATGTTCATAGAAATACTGTGTGTAAGAGTAAAATTGTTTAAAATCAAAACAACACAAGTCCATAAAGAGTAGAATGAAGAAATAAAGTGTGGAATGTTTAGCCAGTGAAATACTATAGTGACATGACCCCCTCTGCATTTCTAAAAAATAATTTTTATTGGAGTAGATTTTTAATGTTGTTAGTTTCTGCTGTACAGCAAAGTGAATCTGTTATTCATATACATATATCCACTGTTTATTAGATTCCTTCCCCATGTAGGTCATTACAGAGTATTGAGTAGACTTCCCTGTGCTATACAGTAGGTCTAAACCAGATAGTTGCCTCTTTTCTTTGTTTTTTTTTCATTGTCACTTTTCTTAACTCATTAAAATCACTTCGAAGCCAGTCCCCATTTTCCTTTGTCATAAACGAACCTATTTTGTTCAAGGATGAAAGTGTCGTTTTATAGAGCAAAAATGGTCGAATGTTGGGGATTTCATACGTATACATGTGTATTGGGGCTAGTTGCCTTTAAAAAAAGGAGGGCATACAGCTTAATTCAAGCCTACATTGATCTAATTCTGAGGAGACTTGGTTATTCCTTTATTAATTTCATAAAAATGTTTTTGTGTGTCAGCACTTTTATGAGGAGCTGGAAGCAGAGGAAATATTTTGGGTAAGGTTGGACCTGAGACAGCATATGCAGCGGCTAATGCCCATCTTTTCCTGTATCTTCAGCATCCCTTTCACACCAGCTGTTCCTGCTGCTGTCAGAAGCCCCTGTCTCAGGGGGGCTGTTGCCTTTTCCCCTGCTTGGTCTGTCCATGAACTTGCTTGTGGAGAGGGTACCGCAGCTGGCTGTGAGCCTGACTTTCCTTTCCTTCACCCTGTCAAGCTGTGTCCCTCTTGGGGCCTCTGCCTTCTAGCCAAATCCTAGATCAACTGCACAAAACTCAGCCAGCTGCCCTCTTCTGCATCTGCACAGCACAATACCTTATCAGAAGAGGATATTTGTGCCACGGTTCATGAAGCCCTGGACCCCAGTGACCCCACGGTTACAGTCTGCAAGATAGCAGGTGTGTAAAATCAAGTTACTTTGCCTGGAGGGCGACTCCTTCCCCATCCTCAGCTCAGTCCCTACCCGGCTCCCAAACAATCCAAAATCATCCCTCCCAAACAATCCAAAATCATCCCGTTAAGACACAACAGATCAAGGGGAAGGATCAGAGAATAAGGCAAGGAGGTAAGTGTGCTTTCCGCCTGTAGGTAGGAACAAAGCATGATCCTAAACACGGTGTAGGTTTGGGGATGTAAAAGTTTACACAGAGACTTGGCTGTATTTCAGGTGGTATTTCTTCAATACGGTTTAACTTTTCCTGTTCTGAATGGCTTATGTTCATATTAACTAAAGAATCTGAGTAGACAGAAAGGAAATAAAAGACTATATGTGCATTATATATACTTACATATTTATAATTAACATATATATCTTGATTTATGATATAATCATAGCCTCAAAAATTTGCAATTGTAATATGGTTATAGAAAGGTGATACACAGCACAAAACCAGAATTATACATCAGTGGTACAGGATAGAAAGCCCAGAGGTAAACCCATGCACCTATGGTCACCTAATCTATGACAAAGGAGACAAGAATATACAATGGAGAAAAGACAGCCTCTTCAATAAGTGGTGCTGGTAAAACTGGACAGCTACATGTAAAAGAATGAAATTAGAACACTCCCTAACACCATACACAAAAATAAATTCAAAATGCATTAAAGACCTAAATTTAAAACCAGGCACTATAAAACTCTTAGAGGAAAACATAGCAGAACACTCTTTGACATAAATCACAGCAAGATCTTTTTTGACCCACCTACTAATGAAAATAAAAACAAAAATAAACAAATGGGACCTAATGAAACTTAAAAGCTTTTGCACAGTAAACCATAAACAAGACGAAAAGACAACCCTCAGAATGGAAGAAAATATTTGCAAACAAAGCAAGGGACAAAAGATTAATCTCCAGAATATACAGACAGCTCAGGCAGCTCAATATCAAAACAAACAATCCAATCAAAAATTGGGCAGAAGACCTAAATAGACATTTCTCCAGAGAAGATATACAGATGGCCAAGAGGCACATGAAAAGATGCTCAACATCACTAATTATTAGAGAAATGCAAATCAAAACTACAATGAGGTATCACATCACACTGGTCAGAATGGCCATTATCAAAAAATCTAGAAACAATAAATGCTGGAGAGGGTGTGGAGAAAAGAGAATCCTCTTATACTGTTGGTGGGAATGTAAACTGGTGCAGCCACTATGGAGAACAGTATGGAGGTCCCCTAAAAAACTTTAAAAATAGAACTACCATCTGACCCAGCAATTCCACTACTGAGCATATACCCTGAGAAAACCATAATTCAAAAAGACACATGTACCCCAATGTTCACTGCAGCACTATTTACAATAGCCAGGTCATGGAAGCAACCTAAATGTCCATCGACAGATGAATGGATAAAGAAGATATGGTACACATATACAATGGAATCTTAGCCATAAAAAGGAATGAAATTGGGTCATTTGTAGAGATGTGGATGGACCTAGAGACTGTCATATCATACAGAGTGAAGTAAGTCAGAAAGAGAAAAACAAATATCATATATTAATACATATATGTGGAATCTAGAAAAATAGTACAGATGAACCTATTTCCAGGGCAGGAATAGAGACAGAGACACAGAGAACAGACGTGTGAACATGGCAGGGGGATGGGGGGCAGGGGAGGGTGGGATGAATTGGGAGAATAGGTTTGACATAAATACACTACCATGTGTAAAATAGATAACTAGTGGGAAGATGCTGTATAGCACAGGGAGCTCAGCTCAGTGCTCTGTGGTGACCTAGATGGGTGGGATGGGGGGGAATGCGAGGGAGGTCCAAGAGGGAGGGGATGTATGTATACATAGAGCTGAATCACTTCATTGTACAGCAGAAACTAACACAACATTGTAAAGCAATTATACTCCAATAAAAAAAGGTGATACACATATGTGTATATACATAAATGCATACATATATATGTATATACAAACATATTTGTTCTTGTTGCATGCAAAGGTATAATTGTGTATAGATACTTATATTATAACTGCAATTATACTTCTGCATGTAACAAGAACATATATTTAAATTAGCTAACCTAGAGATTATCATACTGAGTGAAGCAAACCAGACAAATATACGATATCACTTATATGTGGAATCTAAAAAAAATTATACAAATGAAATTATACAAAACAGAAATAGACACACAGACATAGAAAACAAACTTATGGTTATCAAAGGGGAAAGGGCAGAGGGAAAAATTAGGAGTATGAGATTAATAGAGACTCACTACTATACATAAAATACATAAACAAGGACTTAACTGTATATAGCACAGGGAACTATACTCAGTATTCTGTAATAACCTATAATGGAAAAAAGTCTGAAAAGGAATGAATATATGTGTATATGTGTAACTGAATTGCTTTGCTGTACTCCTGAAACTAATGCAACACTGTAAATCAACTATACTTCTATTTAAAAATACCCTCACTATTGAAAAAATAAATTATCTAACCTAAATTATGATATAATTTAAATGTGACACATACACATATTGTATAAAATTGTCTTTGCAAGTAACAATAATGATGTATTTAAATCAACTTACTTAAATAATTGTGATACAAATACATACATGTATTCATATATACACAATTATGCCTTTGCATATAATAATAACAAAGGTATTTATGTATCTTCCATTATGTGCCAGGCACTGAACAAGGCTCCAGAAACATAATTGTGAAAGCATATTCATTAATTCATATTTGCCTCAATGATGGTAATGTATTTTGTTTTGTTTTCATGGTAAAGGATTATTTTGAAGTACACTTAAAATATAAAACTATTTTATAGGAGGGTTTGATTTCCCATATTGTGTAAATCTAGTATTTTCATTTTACATCACAACAATTTAACTAATGTCGTAACTTCACTTCATGTTAGGGGCATGCTTTGTAACCTGGTGGGGAGCCAGGTCTGGTATTCAGTCTTGACTTCATTTCTAAATTGCTATGAAACTTTAGGAAAGTCATTTTATCCTCTGATTCTGTTCTAGTTTTTCATCTGAAAAATGCAAATAAAAACACAGATATCATGGAGTTGCAGAGGAATTAAAAATAATTGACGTGAGAATTTTACCTAGATATGAAAGGCCTGAAGTAGCAGGTTAAAATATTTTGACTTTCGTTCTGTAGGCAACAGGCAAAAAAGTACAGGATTTGGGGAAGGTAGACAACACAGTTACAATACATCTTACTTAGGGAGTGTTGCGTTCCCTTAGCAGAAATGGGGGAGTGAAAAAGAAAGTGCCAACTCACAGCATCAGAATATCAAAAGACCACATTTAGACAGAGTGAATTGGGGACATCTGTTGAGGTCCTCTAAACCGAAAAGCAATGATTAAATTTTTCATTTGCAACCTGAAATGGAATTTTCAAACTCATTAGAGAAACTTAAATAACATGAGAAACGATTAAAAAAAAAAAAAAAAATGGATGACTGTTCCACGGAATCTGAATTATGCAACTACTGTTACTATCTTGAAGATAAAAACTAACCGTGAAAATGACAAACCATCCTATTGTGAATTTTATTAAGCTCGATAGAGAAGTTCAACTTTACGCAGTTAAGAAATGACAGAATTCATTCTCTCTTTTATTTATTTAACAGATATTTTAGTAAGAGTCTTCAATACGCTGGAGACCATGAGAGACAGCAAGGTTCATGAGCTTTGGTCCCCCAAGAGAATAAAAATTCAGTGGATAAGACAAAACATTCAATAAAGGATAAGCCAGATATAGAGCATCCATCATACACAACTTCTATATATGTTCATTGGAAGGAAAAAGGGCATTTGTTATGGTGAGCGGAAGCAAAGAGGAAATAATTTTTCTAAATAAAGATAAAAAGAGCAAATGGAGTGGATGAGGGGGCTGCCGGTGAGAGTGCAGGAAAATAGGCTCCACTGCAGCTGACAAAGAGAGTAAGACAGGGCGATGACCAGTGGGTTTGGCCACAAGGAGATCATTGGGAGAGATTGTAAAAAATGGCTCTGTGGGGACTTCCCTGGCGGTCCAGTGGTTGGGACTTCACCTTCCAATGCAGGGGGTGTGGGTTCGATCCCTGGTTGGGGAGCTGGGATCCCACATGCCTTGCAGCCAGAAAACCAAAACGTAAAACAGAAGCAATATTGTAACAAATTCAATAAAGTCTTAAAAAAAAATGGCTCTGTGGCATCATGGGGACTGTAGTCTGATTGATAGGAATGGACTCGAGAGAATAAAGGTGCAGAAACAAGGTAATGAATGCGCTCACATTATCGAGGAATTTTTCTGAGAAGGGTTGCAAAGAAAGACGGGGTATGTGCTAGAGTTTTGTTTCAAAAGTATTGTAAAATGAGAGAGGTTATAGTTGGTGTAACTTCTGGTGGGAGTAAATCAAGGACAGAGTTGAATGTTTGGGGCATGCAGGTGAGGGCTGAAAATCTTGCCTGGCCACTTGCCAAGGGTGTGAGCTTCAGCGAGTTAATTTATTTCTAGAGTCCATCATATCTTTGTTTACAAAGAATAATGAGGTCCATCTTGAAGGGTCATTGAGGAGATCCGAGAAAAACAAAATTCACCAAAGACAAAACACAGATGTGCCTTGGAGATGAGGGCAGTGATGGGGAACAGGAAGACATGGTTAAGGTAAAGAAGGAAGAAGCACCAGAGGGGGACGACGAGGGGGCAAAAGAGATGAGGAGGAGATGAAGAAACACGACAAGGGGCAGGAAGAAGGGACAGAAGGACACAGTAGAAGGGAGGGGAAGAAAGCAAATGAGAGGAAGAGGAAGAGGTGATGGAGAAGGAGATGGAGGGCCAGAAGGAGGAGGAGAGTAGAAAAAGGAGAAGGAAGAAGGAGGTCAGAGAAGTGAGAAATCAACAGGAGAGGAGAAAAACCAGAAAGAAGAGTAGAGAGAAGACGACGACCCCAAGAATACAATTCAGTTTATTCTTTGGAAATTTCAATTTACATTGAACTGAGGAGGGAAAGGTAAAGACATTAGTTACAGGGCTGTAAGTGCAGTGAACACTAGGATAAAAGGATGTGATGATTCTAACGTGCAGTGGGTGTCCAAAAAAAAAAAAAAAATGAAGGGATTTCACATTTCCTTTGAGAATATTACTGAGAACATAGTCAATGCCAGGGAAATGCTAGAATCCAAGGGAAGAGTGGAATGCAGCTCTTGTAAAGAAACGTGTTCTCCAGCTAGAGATGCAGTGAGGACAGTGTGGAAGACAGTTGGGCCAAAATCAGCTTGAAGGATTCAACCCCAAATGTACAAATGATGAAGCCTTTAAAAGAAGAGGGACTTTGACAGGAGGAGTTGGAATTGGGGGCTGGATGATTCGTCTTTGGAGAGTTGGTACTTGGAGTTGAGGTGCTGGCAAGGCAGCTGCTAGGAACCATCCAAGAGACGTTTGGAAATGTGAATGAATCTGGGGCACACTGCAACTATCCGATTAGGGAATAACCTGCCTGGAGGTGATAATTAAAGCTGAGGAGGTTGTGTTACTTCAAAGTGAGAAGAAAATAAACAAATAAATAAGCTTTAACAGAAGAGGCTGGGACTTCCCTGGTGGCACAGTGGTGAAGAATCCGCCTGCCAATGCAGGGGACATGGGTTTGAGCCCTGGTCCGGGAAGATCCCACATGCCGCGGAGCCACTAAGCCCGTGCGCCGCAACTACTGAGCCTGAGCTCTAGAGCCCGCGAGCCACAACTACTGAGCCCGCGTGCCACAACTACTGAAGCCCACGTGCCACAACTACTGAAGCCCGCGTGCCACAACTACTGAAGCCCACGCACCTAGAGCCCGTGCTCCGCAACAAGAGAAGCTACTTCAATGAGAAGCCCGCGCACCACAACTAGAGAAAGCCCGCGTGCAGCAACAAAGACTCAACACAGCCAAAAATTAATAAATAAATAAAATTTAAAAAAGAAAACAAACAAACAAAAACACCCCAAAAGAGGCCACTTATCACCTGAGCCAGCTGGGGGTCCACTGGGAGAAGGTGGCCTCCGACAGGGCTAACCCCACGGATCAGCACCTAACCCTGATGTGTTTCCTCTTCTCTCATGGCAACATGTATGTCCTCCCCCTCCCCCTCCTCCATCTCCCCCTCCTCCTCCTCCTCCTCATCTCCCCCTCCTTCTCCCCCGGGGGAGAAAAACAATCTAAGCTTTTCTCTTGAGCTTGATACACTGGAGATCTTCTGAGATGATCAAATGGGGAGACCACAAAGTCAACCAATTTTATAAAATGAGAGTCTAGAAAAGAGGCCCTTGGGCATAACAAAGGAGAAATCAACTGATGTAGAGATGGGATTTAAAACATGAGAAAAGAAACAATAGCCAAGACATGGAAACAAAGTAAGTGTCCATCACAGAGGAATGGATAAAGAAGATGTGGTACAAGTACACAATGGAATATTACTCAGCCATAAAAAAGAACGAAATGATGCCATTTGCAGCTACATGGATGGACCTGGAGATCATCATACTAAGTGACGTCGCATAGAGAAAGACAAATACCATATGATGTCACTTATATGCGGCATCTAAAATACGACACGCATGAACATATATATGAAACAGAAACAGACTCACAGACATACAGAACAGACGTGTGGTTGCCAAGGGGGAAAGAGGGGAGGGATAAATTAGGAGTTTGGAATTAACATATCTAAAATATATAAATTACTATATATAAAATAAACAACAAGGTCCTACTGTATAGCACAGAAAACTATACTCAATATTTTGTAATAACCTATAATGGAAAAGAACCTGAAAAGAATGTATATGTGTATAATGCCCTCAAAAAATCTAGCCACGGATAAGAATTGGGGTAGGTGGTTGGAAAAGGATGGGGTGGGGGGCGTCCAGAGAGGCTTAACTTTTGGGCCAATGTGTCTGCAATACGTCTAGCGTATATATCTCTCGTAATACGTAAAAGATAACTGAAAGAAAAAAAAATTGGGTGACAAGCTTCAGGAGTCCCACTCAGTTTTTTCTCTCTGCTACATCAAAGTACAACAAATTTAGAAGCTTTAACTACCAGTCATTTATTATCTCACAGTTGCCATGGGTCAGAAGTCAGGGCCCAGGGCAGAAGATCTAAATAGACATTCCTCCAGAGAAGACATACAGATGGCCAAAAAGCACATTAAAAGATGCTCATCATCACTAATTATCAGATAAATGTGAATCAAAACTACAATGAGGTATCACCTCACACTGGTCGGAATGGCCGTCACCAAAAAGTCTACAAACAATAAATGCTGGAGAGGGTGTGGAGAAAAGGGAACCCTCCTGCACTGTTGGTGGGAATGTAAACTGATACAGCCACTATGGAGAACAGTATGGAGGTTCCTCAGAAAACTAAAAATAGAGCTACCATATGATCCAGCAGTCCCACTCCTGGGCATATATACAGAGAAAACCATAATTAGAAAAAGTACATGCACCCCAGTGTTCATAGCAGCACTATTTTACAATAGTCAGGACATGGAAGCAACCTCAATGTCCGTCGACAGATGAATGGATAAAGAAGAGGTGGTACATGTTATACAATGGAATATTACTCAGCCATAAAAAAGAATGAAATAATGCCATTTGCAGCAACATGGATGGACCTAGAGATGATCATACTAAGTGAAGTAAGTCAGACAGAGAAAGACAAATATCATATGATATTGCTTACATGCAGAATCTAAAAAAAAAAAAATGATACAAATGAACTTACTTAGAAAATAGAAACAGACTCACAGGCTTGGGGAACGAACTTATGTTTACCAAAGGGGAAAGCGTAGGGAGAGGGGAGGGGTAAACTGGGAGATTGGGATGAACACATAGCACACTACTATTTATGACAGGTAACCCACAAGGACCTGCTGTATAGCACAGGGAACTCTACCCAATATTCTGTGATAACCTATATGAGAAAAGAATCTAAAAAAGAATGAATATATGTATTTGTATAACGGAATCACTGTGCTGTACACCTGAAAGTAACACAGCATTGTCAATCAACTCTACTCCAATAAAGTTAAAATAAAAAAATAGAAGTCTGGGCCCTGCGTGGATGGGATGTGTCCTCTGTTGAGAGTCTCACAGGGTCAAAATCAAGGTGTCAGCAGGGCTGTGATCCCTCACACAGGCTCTGGGGAAGTCTGGCTTCCGAGTTCATTCATTATTGTCTGAATTCACTGCCACACGGTTGTACAACAGAACTCCCGGCTGTCAGCTCCGTGCTCGCCCTTGCTGCTTGAGGCCGTCCTCATTCCTTCCTCACTCTCAGGAAATGGCAGGTTGAACCCTTCTGATGCTATGAATCGCTCACACTTGTTTTTTTTCCTGCCACAGTATCTCTACCCTATAAACCAAGATAGTTCTCTGCTTTTAAGACCTCATGGGATTAGACTGGATTTACCTAAATAATCTAGGACTCTCTCCCTATGTAAGATTCTGAAATTTAATTACATCTGCAATTTCCCTTTTACCATGGAATGTAACATATTCACAGATTCCTGGGCTTACTAATTTTTTTAATCATTTCCTTATGCCAGTTGAAAAAGAAATGCACACTCTAGAAGTGGAGAATTATGTTTCGTTCGGCAGACATCCTGAGGCCTTAAGCCCAGGAGACAGTCTCTCAGGTAGCTCTGGGGGACAGCTCCAAAGAGGTAGGGGAGGGGCCTGGATATATACGAGGTTTTGCCACAAAAACCAGGTAGTAGGAACATCAAAAGATTACTGTGAATTAAAGAAAAAACAAACATCTCAAGTTAAAGATGTATGGGAAGGTGCAGGAGTCTGGCCTCATTAAAGCCATTCCTTTGATATGCACCTTAGCTACATAGGGCCAGCATCCTGCTTTTCTCCATCCTGAATCCCCTCAGGGTGCATACTTATATCCTAAGTTGTTTATTTCTTTAAAAATAAAAAATATATATATATTCCAAATTCCTCTCTAGTTTGTCTTCTGTAGAGGTTCAGAAGCTTCAGAGAACACCGGACAGCCATGCCTACCTACAGTTAAATTGCTAAAAGCAACCCAGATAATTTTTCTAAGGTACAAGGTGACATCTTTTTTTTTTTTTAAACATCTTTATTGAAGTATAATTGCTTTACAATGTTGTGTTAGTTTCTGCTGTATAACAAAGTGAATCAGCTATACATATACATATATTCCCATATCCCCTCCCTCTTGCGTCTCCCTCCCACCCTCCCTATCCCACCCCTCTAGGTGGTCACAAAGCACCGAGCTCATCTCCCTGTGCTATGCGGCTGCTTCCCACTAGCTATCTATTTTACATTTGGTAGTGTGTATATGTCCATGACACTCTCTCACCCTGTCACATCTCACCCCTACAAGGTGACATCTTAACTGCTTTTTCTTGGTCCAAGATGACTCACTTCTGCTGTGGCCACAGTCAACCTTCTTTCTATAATAGAACTTCACTGCCTCAAATCCCACATTTTCTTAAGGCAGCCGGTTCCCTTGACATGTCTTTTTAAGGGATGATTATAATCAGAGCCCATGTAATTCTGTCACTGTTTTCAAAGAAGGAATTTAATCTAATAACTTATTAAATTTTTGGTTCTCGCCGCAGCAGGTTTGAAGGATATTCAAGGTAAACCATCTCACATCAGAATTCGGCGGCTGGATACCCTTATCCTTCCTAATGAAAATTTATTTCAGGCTAACAACACATTCTGCTCTCCGTTATATTGTTAAGGAGCTCTTCACGTGGGCTTTTTTGATATGCTAAGTTTATAACCAATAGTTTATGCTTGCCTGTTTTCCATTTAGAAATGAATGACAAATAGATGAAGCCCTAAAGAAGAAAATTGGATTTTTAAATCACTCAGTTGTCTTATTTAAAAAAAAAAAAAAAACTAACCAGGTGATGATTTACACTCGGAGTTAAACCAGATATGCATTAACTCTGCTAAAGATGGAAATCACAATGCCACTATTTAATTGGCCATGTCTTTGCTGTCTTGCTTTGTCTCTATGAAGTAAACTTAGACTTACAAAATTACCAAGTGTCAGACCACTCGATCCACTGCAGTGCTTGGAAATTAAAATTCCTTTAGGGCCAATGCTAATAATAAGGGATATGATGGGGAGTGTAGGATACTGATGATGTATGTTGGGCTTAAAGTACCTGCAGGTTCAATATTTTAAAAAATCCACTTTGCAGGCCAAATGAAAAATACCTGTGAACTCGACAGTTGATTTGTCACCTGCTTTGGCCCCAAGTCCAACCTCTACCTATATCATACCCCTTCTGTCTCAATCATAGTTTCCTCGGATGCCAATGGTTGATGCCAGCTGGGGGACGGGCATCCCTTTAGTGAGGGGTTGTCCCGTTCTTATTAACTGTGACAAAGGTAGAAGATGGTGGTCAACCATGGGATCAGGCAGGAGTGAGGCAGCGTACAAAGTGGCATATAAATAACATGTGTCACCCACTGCCTTGCTACCCTCCAGTCTCCCTCGGGACTTCCTGGAGCAATGTTCTGGAATTCCATCCCCCATGCATCTGGGGTTTTCTCTGCATCTTTGCTGAATGTCTTCACTCAATGGGAATGTTCTCTGGTCCACAGCATCACCTCTTGCCAATGTTCCCAATATCTTTTACATAAAAACACCACCACCAACAGCAGTAACAAATCTCCATTCTTGGAGACAGGACCTTTTTTAAACACACTGTCTCGAATTGGAAGTCTGCAGAGATTTCTTTTCTGATTGGTTGTGGATTCCTCATATTATCGACAGATGAACGGATAAAGAAGACGTGGTACATATACACAACGGAATATTACTCAGCCATAAAAAAGAATGAAATAATGCCATTTACAGCAACATGGATGGACCTAGAGATTGTCATACTAAGTGAAGTAAGTCAGACACAGACAACTATCATATGATATCACTCATATGTGGAATTTAAAAAATGATACAAATGAACTTACTTACAAAACAGAAACAGACTCACAGACATAGAAAACAAACTTAGGGTTACCAAAAGGGAAAGAGGGGGAGGGATAAATCAGGAGGTTGGGATTAACATACACACACTACTATATATAAAATAGATAAACAACAAGGAACTACTGTAGAGCATAGGGAAGTATACTCAATATTTTCTAATAACCTATATGAGAAAAGTATCTGAAAAAGAATGAATATATCTATATATATAGCTGAGTCACTTTACTGTACACCTGAAACTAACACAACATTGTAAATCAACTAGACTCCAATAAAATTAAAAAGAAAAAGAAAAGCTGATTTCCCCATGGGTGGCAGGCACAATGGGACACAGCCACTTTTGGAAATACATGCATTATGGATCCATGCTGAAGCCAACAACTCCAGGGTCAGGGGAGGGGTGACCTTAAGCATCTATTGATGTAATTTCTGAAGGCAAGTCTTAGTGCCAACTGATTACAAGTTTATTCATACTTGATTCCCTTGCTGTAACAAGGGGTGTGTTGTTGGTCATTGTTTTTGTTGCAGGTGTGTTTCTGCTAATGTTTTATTTTTTCCTTCCGCTGTCCTGAATCTCTGATGGGCACTTCTTTCTAACCATTCTTGTCTGTGCCATACTGCATTGACATTCCTAATATCCTATGGCTTTGGATATATATATTTTTTGCCCTCAATGCTAAATAAAGACTAAATGATTTTAAAGTAGGTGAACACTCATTGTAAATGAAAAAGCAGTGCATAAATGTGCCGTATTGTTATTTGTGGAAAATGGTTATGCTGATGGATACATTGCAGATTGCTGATTCCTCGAACAAAATGGCATTGTAACGATATGTCATTATTTGGCACCATTTTGGGGAGGGGTGGTAAAGACACTTTCCTATGGCTTAGGTAGTAGTTTCGATTATTTCTAAATAATACTTCCCTGTGATACAATACACCAAGGCTTATGACACATTCTTCAAGCAGAATCTTGAATTTGTGGGCACTGACAAATGGAATTCTGTTGCAGTGCTGATCTGCTTTGGGTCAAAATGATTTATTTCCCCGTGGAGACGTTAAAAGGCTGTACCAAGACAGGATCCTGAGGAACCGGAAAGGAGAGTTTGGCTTTAAGGAGTTTTATAAAATTCATAGATGCATACAATAACACAGCGAAAACTGACCTTAAAGTCAACATATGCTCACTCCATCATTTTAGACATAAGAAAAGAATAGGCTACCAGGAGTCGTTGGCAGTTATTAATATTTTGGGGTCACAGAGCCTCTGAGCATCTGATTAAAATTATGAGCCTTTGCCTAAACCAATGCATATGTGCATCAAACACTGTACATTCTCTTTGGGTCTCCAGGGACTTGCTATAGAATTTTATCACTGGACATCAAGAACCCTGAGGTTGGATGATTTATCTAAGGCCACTCAGGTGGGTCTCATGAGATATCCGTGAAAAAAGAGTCTTCGGTTGGAATAGAAACCACATATTTCAGGAATAGAGAACCACAGGTACTGCCTTCATAACTAATCTTCCCTATAAAATGGATGGAACCTTCAAACTCTGCCCCAAATACTGACGCACTTACCTCAAACATGCTCATTTTCAAGTGACAATTTAAACTTTATAATTGGTGTTAAATTGGGATTTTTAAAGTCCTAACTGCTTTGTTTAGGTGTTCTGCTTTCTTCTTTATTTACTTTAGGCAACTACATTCCTAGTGTGTGTAAGATACTCATCATTGAGAATAAAAAGATAAATAAACCCTATTTTATCCATGAGAGGGTCACCATCTCCTGGGGACAGCAGGATATAGTAACTAAAATAAAACCCTTGTTCCAAAGACCCTGAGTTACATTCTACTCCTCAGATCTGAATGCCCTTTAATATTCTCAATATTCTTGCTGATATCTTCATGTTCTTCCAAGAGGTGAAAATAAAAATTTTGTTAATTGATACCATGTGTGTCATACCAACACACACACATATATATCTTTCTTAAAATGAGACATTACACATTATTTCAAACAAAGGTACCCATAATTGTCCCAATTCAAAAGGTATGCCAGCCAAGAAATCCCCCTCAAATCCTCAGGGTTGATCTTTTTTTTTTTTGCATCATTTCTGCCCAAGGTCCTAACCTCCATCCTTTTGAAACAAATGTACAATTTGGGGGCAAAAGTCACTGTCTGACTCTGACCTCACCTCCCACACTTGACAGATTTTAAAGTCCCTTGTGCTTATATATTATTTATATTTTATGTAAATATAACATATTTATAAATATTTAAAAGTAAAAAATATTTGTATTTTTAAAAATTTAAGGTTAGACCAGCAAAATGAATTACTCCACTTTCGGCAAGAACTTAATACATATTTAGAGTTTGTAAAAAATAAACTCAAAATGGTTTAAAGACTTAAATATAAGACACAACACCATAAAATGCCTAGAAGAGAACATAGGCAAAACATTCTGTGACATGAATTGGACCAATGTTTTCTTAGGTCATTCTCCCAAGGCAATAGAAATAAAAGCAAAAATAAACATGCAACCGACACAAATATACAGACAGCTCATACAACTCAATAATGAAAAAAACAAACAACTCAATCAAAATATGGGCAAAAGACCTAAATAGACATTTCTCCAAAGAAGACAAAGAGATGGCCAACAGGCATATGAAAAGATGCTCATCATCACTAATTATCAGAGAAATGCAAAAACTATAATGAGGTCATCACTTCACACTGGTCAGAATGGCCATTATCAAAAAGTCTATAAATAAAAAATGCTGGAGAGGGTGTGGAGAAAAGGGAACCCTCTTGCACTGTTGGTGGGAATGTAAATTGGTGCAGCCACTGGGGAGAACAGGATGGAGGTTCCTCAAAAAACTAAAAATAGAGTTACCGTATGATCCAGTGATCTGACTCCTGAGCATATATTCAGAGAAAACTCTAATTCAAAAAGATACATGCCCCCCTATATTCACAGCAGCACTATTTACAATAGCCAGGTCATGGAAGCAACCTAAATGTCCATCGACAGATGAATGGATAAAGAAGATGTGGTCCATATATACAACATAATATCACTCAGCCATAAAAAAGAAGGAAATAATGCCATTTGCAGCAACATGGATGGAACTAGAGATGATCATACTAAGTAAGCCACAGAAAGACAAATATCATATATTACTTGTATGTGGAATCTAAAAAAAATGACACAAATGAATGTATTTACAATACAGAAATAGACTCACAGACATAGAAAACAAATGTATGGTTACCAAAGGGGAAAGGGGGTGGGGGAGGGATAAGTTAGGAGTTTGGAATTAACAGATACACACTACTATATATAATATAGATAGACAACAAGGTCTTACTGTAGAGCATAGGGAACTATATACAATATCTAGCAATAAACCATAATGGAAAAGAATATGTATATGTATGTATAACTGAATCACTATGCTGTACACCTGAAACTAACATGACATTGTAAATCAACTCTACTTCAATAAAAAGAGTATGTGGTGGTTTATAATGAATATCATATAATATGTGAAAAACTCGAATGTTCTAAGCATTATCTTAATACTCAGGAACACCTTAAAGTTAAAAAGAACATGGAATATGGTCTTCATTTCCATGAACTCTGTTTTCAGATTTTTCTGGAATGGGTAATTCCTATTGTACATTGATTCTAAAAATGTAAAACTGTGTGTCGGATAAAGCAGTTTCATTGATATTGTGCAAATATCACTGTAGAAAATAATTATGTCCACTCAAGCTTAAAGCATTAAAACTTTATTCTCCTATCATTTTCACAAAAATAAAAGCCATGGAAAAGAACTGAGGAGATTTATTTTGTAGCTGAGAAAACACAGAAATCTAGTATTCCAATTACAGGCTGACTAAAGACTTAAATTTGCATTAGGAATTATGAAATGACCATAGTCGTCATACTAGGAAATATATGCTATGTTCACAAAGGTTTTCCACATGATAAGGCATTGATTATTATGAATATCAATAAGGAGCATTTGGTGGTTAAAAAAAAAGAAAAGAAAAACAACATTATGGCTCAAGAAAGTCAGTTAGACAATTTTTGGAAGAAGGAAATTATAAAACAAAATATGCACGATTGTTTCAAATAACAGCCCAATTAAAACCTCTGAAGAAAACTCTACAAGACCAAAACCTGGCTTCATTCAATTGACTCACAAATATGTTAAGTCAGAAACCACAAGTGGAAAGACAAGGCATTTGATAAATAGTCTAGTAAATTCTATGAAATCCCCCTTTTAGAGGTGGCTCATATGGGAAAACAAGACACAGATGGGAGATGAATTTAATCTCAGAAGTTTTCACTTCCAATGTGCAAGAAATAAATGGAAATGATAGTTTCTTTTTTTTTTTTTTTAATAAATTTATTTATGTATGGCTGTGTTGGGTCGTCATTGCAGTGGCAGGCTTCTCATTCCGGTGGCTTCTCTTGTTGCAGAGCATGGGCTCTAGGCACGTGGGCTTCAGTAGTTGTGGCGCACGGGCTTAGTTGCTCCGTGGCATGGGGGATCTTCTGGGACCAGGGCTCGAACCCCTGTCCCCTGCATTGGCAGGTGGATTCTTAACCACTGGGCCACCAGGGAAGTCCTGATACAGTTTCTTTTTAACTGCAAATTCTGTATTTTAAGTTTAATAAGATCATTGCTCATTGGATGGAATTGGTTTTAAGTTACTTTGGCATATCCGAAAATTGTTTGGCTATCTATGAAAATATTCTGGTCACTGTGAAAATTGAGATTCCTCTTAGAAATATTTCACTCAGGTAAACAGATGAGCAAACCAGGAAAAATGGATCCCGCACTTAAGGTTTGCATTTTTTAAATTGAGCCTGGAATCTCAAATGGTGCAAACATGTGGGTTTTGTAGGGACAGGCTCTCTTCTTAAGAGACCTTGAATGAACTCAGCCCACTGATTTGTCAACAACACTCTCCAAGGCGCAGTCAGGCTCTGTCTCAGAATTCTTTCACCCAGGGTACTTTCTGCACCATTTTTGTCAAGTTACACAAGGGTGATTCCTCAAGCCTCGTCTGGTCCTTTCTTGGTTTATCCCACTGACAGCTTCTCTTTGTGCCTCAAGGAATGTTTGCGCATATGCTCTCCTTCTGGTCAACCCACAATTCTGGCCGCCCCCTTAAGAAATCGAATGCAACAAAGCCTTCAAAGGTCCCAGGGTACGTCTGCAGAATCCCCACAAAGGGCTACATCCGACTCTTCCTCATCCTCAAAATCAAATGGATTCCTTTTACGTGCTAACACTTAACAGAATTTCTAAAATGTTATTTTTTAAAACTAAATGCTCAGGAACTTCCCTGGTGGCGCAGTGGTTGAGGGTCCGCCTGCCAATGCAGGGGACACGGGTTCGAGCCCTGGTCCGGGAAGATCCCATATGCCGCGGGGCAACTAAGCCCGTGCGCCACAACTACTGAGCCTGTGTTCTAGAGCCCGCGAGCCACAACTACTGAGCCCACGTGCCACAACGACTGAAGCCCGCGCGCCTAGAGCCCGTGCTCCGCAACAAGAGAAGCCACTGCAATGAGAAGACCACACACCTCAACAAAGAGTAGACCTGCTCACCACAACTAGAGGAAGCCCGTGCGCAGCAGCGAAGACCCAACACAGCCAAAAATAATTTTAAAAAAAGAAAAAAAAAAACAAACCCTAAATGCTCAATCTATTTTGTTTAGCTATGACTATCAGGACGGTATATTCTCTTGTAAATTCAAGGGGTTCAGGATTTAATATTTCCTGGGGAAGGCTAGATAAGTTTTTGGTGCCCTTGTTTAGGAAACTTATTATTAATATTGTTTTGCAGAAACAAATACTTTTATTTTCTCCCAAACAAATGACTCACTGTGGAACCTTGCAGGCACTACACGTAAACATTTATAAACTCTGAACCCTGTAAGGCTCGTGAGTGATGGACCAGCCAAACAGGGCCAGACCGTGGGCTTCTTTAGTGTGTGCATGCCACCCTTACAGCTGTAGGTGTATCTCAGAATTCTCCTGTCTCAGATAATATTTCTCCGTTAAACTGTGCATTACTTCAAGCTTAAATTCAAACAACTAAGAAAATGTTTTAAAATCTATTTTATAAAACCTGGCCACACTCATTTTCTTTTCAATACTGATGAACATTCCGCTGGAGATTGCTTTTAACAGGCTTAAAATATTATGACATATTTTGATGACAACCTCGGGCGCCGTTTTTTAAAAAGATTTTGTTTTATTTTACGAATTAGTCCTTTGGTTGTTCAGAAATCATATGAAGCCATTTGGGTATATGCAAGATTAGAGAATTTTTATGGCTCTTCCAAATAACTGCATGCTGAAAAACACTGACTACATTAAAGATGGTTATTTATCCATAAATTAATGAATTTTTAAATGAAGTATTCTATTTTAAAAAGCTGTTATCTCCTTCTAATTAATTTTCCACACCATTACAAACAGCTCAAGTTTCTCCTAGCCACAATTATTTGGATGTTTCTCCCTGTGCATTTCTATAATATCCTAGGTCCTTAAAAAACTCATCAACATACATAAGCAGGTCATGCATGGGTTTAAGATACCCATGATTCCTTGCAGCCTATTTTCATAGAGCATGTGTACTGGTAGCTTGTTTTTATCTTCACAATGTAAAATTTAAAAATGCTGTTCACTGCTGGCCGAGGACTGAAACAGGAGGAAGGGAAAACTGTTGAACACACATAGATGTTTGGATAAATTTCTCTCCATGGGCACGATGGCATTTGGCTAGGCACAGATACTTACAGCTGTCCAGCTAATGGACATCTCTTTCTCCTTTTAAAATTTTTCCAAGGCAGATACTGTTTGAACAACACAGCGTAAGGTTCATTCCTGTTGGTCAAACAACAGACTTTCATTTTCCCTTTGGTTGTGAACTTCTGACCAGAGACATAGAAGAAAGTTGGAAGGCAGCAGCACTTTGGAAGAGTTGGGCTCTTCGCATTGACAAAGGTAATATCCTTGGTGTGGTCACCCCTCAGAGCTGGGGGGTGGAGCTTCACCCCCAAATTTGGTTTGGTTTTTGAGACTGATGCCTGCACACACACACACACACACACACACACACACACACACACACACAAGGGTATGAAAAGTTTATGGCTCACATAGTGAGACTTTTTGGGGAGGGCCAAGCAGGACACTTTTTAGCTCATCCGAAAATGTCTAGACAGAACAGAGAAAGAAGACTAGGGTGGGGGTTTTATTGGGTTCAGTCTTGGTGCTGGGGTGAACTTCCTGCTGGCACACAAGGAAGGAGCACCAAGCTTTTTTAAAAATTAGTTTTCCCTGATGATGAACAAAAGGAGACGAGGAAGGCATGAAGCTTCAAAGCTGTCAGGAGTGCCCATTGAATAAAATGGAATCCAACTTTTCACTACCGACCGGGATGCAGATTTGCAAGGCTGGGCGCATGGGGTATTTGACAGCTGTTTTGTGAACAGAACATCATAGACCTAAGACCAGGTGGGATAAAGGAACTAATAACATAGTGTTGTAGGTCAATTATACTTCAAAAACAAATGAACATGTGGTAACCTAAAGGTAACCTAAATGGGAGGGAAGTCCAAAAGGGATGGGATATCTGTATGTGTATGGCTGATTCATTTTGTTGTGTATTGGAGGCTAACACAACATTGTAAACAACCATACTCCAATAAAAATTTTTTAAAAATGAACAAACTCATAGAAAAAGAGATCAAATTTGTGGCTCCCAGAGCAGGGAGCTGGGGAGGGGGAATTGCATGAAGGTGGTCAAAAGGTACAAACTTCCAGTTAGAAGATAAATAATTACTAAGGATGTAATGTACAGTATGATAAAGGTAATTAACACTATCGTACCTTATAAATCAAAGTTAAGAGAGTAACATCCTAAGATTTACAGAAGGAAAACGTTTTTTTTCAATTTCTTTTATGTTGTATCTATATGAGACAATGGATGGTCACTAAACGTATTGTGGTCATCATTTCATGACGGATGTAAATCAGATCATCATGCTGTGCACCTTATAGTTGCACAGTGCTGTATGTCAATTATATCTCAATAAAACCGAAAAACATTTTAAAGAAATATAATTATATTCTCCCCCCCCCCAAAAAAAAATCCCTGAAGATATCTCAGAGCAACTACAGCAAATCAGGAACAATGAACCTCTGAGTATCTTGTTAAATGAAATTAATAGGTACCCCTGTCACTTGCGTTTGTAGGAAATGGGTCATCTCTACTTTTGCAGCAACTCATGTTCTAGATTTGTCACCTTGGATTCTTCCATGCCACCTTGATTTCAGCATAAGAGTGGTCACAAGCATTGCAAGGTTCACGCAAAATAGGATGGTGTAGACCATCTCTCCCTGCATCTCTGCTGCCTGAAGGACAGTCCTGATTCCTCCCAGGAAAGAAGTGTGATTAAATCAAAAAACAAACAACCCAATCCAAAAATGGGCAGAAGACCTAAATAGATATTTCTCCAAAGAAGACATACAAACGGCCAAAAAGCACATGAAACGTTGCTCAGCATCATTAGTTATCAGAGAAATGCAAATCAAAACTACAGTGAGGTACCACCTCACACTGGTCAGAATGGCCATCATCAAAAAATCTACAAACAATAAATGCTGGAGAGGGTGTGGAGAAAAGGGAACCTTCCTACACTCTTGGTGGGAATGTAAATTGGTGCAGCCACTACGGAGAACAGGACGGAGGTTCCTTCAAAAACTAAAAATAGAACTACCATGTGACCCAGCAATCCCACTCCTAGGCATATATCCGGAGAGAATCATAATCCGAAAGGATACACGCACCCTCATGTTCACTGCAAAACCATTTACAATAGCCAAGACATGGAAGCAACTTAAATGTCCATCAACAGAGGAATGGATAAAGAAGATGTGGTACATACATACAATGGAATATTACTCAGCCATAAAAAATAATGAAATAATGCCATTTGCAGCAACATGGATGGACCTAGAGATTGTCATACTATCTGAAGCAAGCCAAAGACAAATATCATATGATATCACTTATATGTGGAATTTAAAATATGATACAAATGAACTTATTTACAAAACAGAAACAGACTCACAGACTTAGGGAAGGAACTTATGTTTACTAAAGGGGAAGGGTGGGGGGAGGGATAAATTAGGAGTTTGGGATTAACACACACACTCTACTATATGTAAGATACATAATCAACAAGAACCAACTGTATAGCACAGGGAACTCTACTCAATATTCTGTGATAAGCTATATGAGAAAAAAATCTAAAAACGAACGAATATATGTATATGTACCACCAAAAGACTTTGCTGTACACTTGAAACTTGTAAATCAACTATACTCCAATAAAATTAAAATATTGAAAAATAAAGGAAGGTGATTAAAATGTTATACCTGTGAAAACCACCCATCCCAATTTCTTTTTGCTCTGTCACGCTTACCACATCCTGGCTGTCAACCTTTAAGCACTATTTTACTCCCTAAAGCTTACTCAGCAACAGAGGTTCCAAAAGGAAGATAAATTCCAAAAGAACATTACAAAGTAAGAAAAAGTATAACAAAGTATCTGGAAATGATGTATCTTTGCCGCTGCTGGTTGTGGACACCAGAATAAGTCACGGTAAATGAATAAACACTGCTGGGACACCTCCCCCCCCCGCCCCCATGAAATATGATCACACAAGTCAGACGTACAGCTTTATCGCACATTCCAAGTGTGTATCTATGATTTTAATAAAACATTAGAAATTAGTAATTATGTAACATTTTCCAAGATGTAAAGAGTTATGATGATTTTGCAAGACGCATTACACCTACCCATCATGAAGGACCTGACAGTTAACGAGAGTGATGGCCGTGAATAATAACATATAAAAATCACAGTATGTTCGCATCGATAGATGCGCCCCTGATGGTGTAAATGTATCAGCTAGGCAGGTGTGGTAGAAATGTTCCCAACAAGGAGAAATGTAATCTCTTACATGTTTGTGGTGCTGTGTTCAACTCTGCACTGTAGAATGTGGGTCGGGGCATGCGTGCCCTCTGAAAACATGCCAGCCCCTGACGATGATGCCCAGTGCAAGTGTATCCTATATCCTGCCCTCTCTGTGTCCTTTACATCTAGCACCTGTATGGATGGAGCGTGAGGCTGTATGGGAAACGGAGCATTTACTGATGGGGTGTGGGGTGACTCCACCGACACACAGCGGGACCTCTTGGTTTTCTAAAGTGGTTTCTCCAACCTTGGTGCTTGACAGCGCAGAGGCTGACCTGTCGGCTCCTTTCATCTTTAGCTGACCACGAATACCGCGGGATCTTCAGAGCTCTGGAGAGGGCATGGGGAACGGAAAACACTACAGAAAAGCAAGTCACAGCTTAACGTGAGACGTTTTCGGTAGAGAGTGGGAGGAGGAAGGGGAGGCAGGGGATGGTGGTGTGGGCTTGTGTTCTCAGAAGCACGAAGTGGTGTGTTGCATCTCCCTGTGGAGAACTCTGGAGGCTGGGAGACCCCGACGCAGTGTCCTAGAAGAACTGAACTCTGACTCGAGAACACAGTACAGTTTTTTGGAGGTGATATGTTTAGTGTTTGGATTATAATGATGGAATCAGGGGTATGCATTAAATGTATTCAATTTTTTGTGTCTCAATTAGCTTAAAATAGATATCGTTATAGATAGAAAGATAGATGGATAGATACAGAATGATGGATAAATGGATCGATAAATAGATGATACACAGGTAGATGATAGACAAGTAGATAGATGCATAGATGATAAATAGAAAGATAGGTAGGTAGATAGATGATAGATATAGATGATAGAAAGATGGAATGATGGATGAATGGATAAGATAGACATGTACATACATAAATGATAGGCAGATGATAAGTGGGTGGGTGGATGGATGGATGAATGGAAAGATAGACAGATAGATAAAGTGTCCCAGAAGAACGGAACTCTGGAAGTTGAAATTACTGAGTGCATAATCCACATTTCCATTTCTCTTTTGACTGTGAAAAGAAGAAAAAAAAAAATGTAATTTTGGGAGTTTTCCCTCTGGCTCCTTAATGTGATTCAGATACGATTTTTGCCTTAAACGTTTTTCTCAATAAAATAAATCCATGTGGCTGAAAGGTCATATCATGTTAGGAGGAGACATAATATTCCTCGGGTGCCCTGTGATGATTCAAGGTGAATTTCTCTGTGATGAGCTTCCTGAAGGTTTCGTCTGTCTGCGGGCATCTCATACAAAGCGCCGGAGGGCATCTGCTCTCATTGAAAAACAAAGATGGAAAGACGTACAGATGCCACCTCATCTGCATCTCTCTACGGGCTGCTTTCTTGACTTACAAAGGCTGCTCTTGTTTCTTCCTGGATATTTACACTGAACACCTGTGATCTGGAGCTTTAAGATATGGAGAAAACTGCCGACCGATTTCTGTTGGACCATTTTCTCCATTTCTTCCATGTCTTGATTACACAGCCTTTGTATTAGTACTGACCTCGTTTGGGCCAACAGGAAATGAGCATAGAAAAAAATACACGAATAAGTGAATGAATTAGCCCACCTAGACTAGAATATTTTGGGTCTATCTATCTATCATCTATCTATTCCTGTATCTTACTTTAAGCTTTATTGGTTTATAATTGATATAAAAATTGCACACACTTAATGCAGACATCTTGATGAGTTTGGAGCGATGCATACACTTCTGATACCACCACTATAATCAGAACATCAAACACATCTATCACCTCTAAAAATTTTACTGTATTCTTTTTTTTGGGGGTAAGAACACTTAACACGAGATCTATCCTCCTACTGCATTTTAAAGTGCAGGAAACTGTATGTCTTGATTTGCGCATGTATCTGTGATACTGGGCTTGTTCATTCAACTTTCTTTGACTCAGTGCTCACCTCTCATTATGCCACGAGCTGTTAGATCACATGATATCTTAGTCCCTTCAGGGGGCTATAACAGAGTACCCCAGACTGGGTGGCTTACAGGGAACAAACATTTAGTTCTCACAGTTTTGGGGGGTGGAATTCCAAATCAGGGTGCCAGTATGGTCTTCTGAGTTTCAGACATTTTGCTGTGTCTTCACAGCAAGGAAGCTCCCTGGGGTCTCTTTTATAAGTACTCTCATCCCGTTCACGGGGGCTCCACCCTCATAACCTCATCACCTCCCAAAGGCACCATCTCCTAACACCATCACATGGGCGTTCAGATTTCAACATATGAATCCTGGGAGTGGGGGGGTGGAGACACACAAACATTCAGATCACAGCAAGTGATAACCCCCATGCATGGTGCATTTATTATTATACAACAATAAATCTAAGAACCAAGAGAACAGAGAGTAGTGCTTGACTTCAGGGCTTACTCTCATAATGGAAACCAAAGTCATGGTCAAGATAATTTGGAAAGCATGGAACAAGTCAAGAAAGTATATCCTTATACCTTGGTCACCAGTGGTGACCCATCTATCTTTCACCATGCCCACGAAGAGAAATAGATGCCTTCTCCGTGAGAATCTACTCTTCCAAGTTCAACATTTCATTCAGGAAACTTATATGGAGCCAACATTCAGTGTGGAGTCCTGTATCATGGGCACAACACATGAAACCTGGCATCTAATACCCGTTCTGGCAAATATGTGGTGCACGGTAAGTGTTTGATGAATGAAGGGAATGAGATGGGCAGGGTAATTCAGTTCAGCTAGAGGGTGGGCAGGCAGGGAGCAGATTTATGGAGGGTCTTTCAGGTCATGCTAATGAGCCTGCATCTTATCCTAAACAATGCTGGTGAAGGAAAGGCTTTTGTTTTTTGTTTTAATAAATTTATCTACTTTATTTATTTAGTTTTGGCTGTGTTGGGTCCTCGTTGCTGCATGCGGGCTTTCTCTAGTTGCAGCGAGCGAGGGCTGCTCTTCACTGCAGTGCGTGGGCTTCTCATTGCGGTGGCTTCTCTTGTTGAGGAGCATGGGCTCTAGGCACGTGGGCTTCAATAGTTGTGGCACGAGGGCTCCAGAGCGCAAGCTCAGTAGTTGTGGCACACGGGCTTAGTGGCTCCGCGGCATGTGGGATCTTCCCGGACCAGGGCTCGAACCCGTGTCCCCTGCATTGGCAGGCGGATTCTTCACCACTGTGCCACCAGGGAAGTCCCAGAAAGGTTTTGAACAGTGGAATTCTGTTGACGGATGAGTTGTGTTTTAGCAACATTACTGTGGAACCAACGAAAAGGAAGCAAGGAACACTTGTAGAAGGCAAGGATTCCACTGATGAATTACTGGAAGTAAAAGGAGGAAGGAAGGAAGAAGAAATATTAGACAATTCATGAAGCTTGAATGTGAGTCAAAGACGGACCGCTGGATGGATGATTTCGTTGGACGGTGGTGGCTTTGTTGTGGGAAAAACTGAAGGAGAAGGCAGATTGGGATTGGGAGGAGGAAACATTTCAATTCGGGCGGGAACCAGTGTACCTTCAATAAGAAATGACCGGAAGACGAGGCTTCCTTGGTGGCGCAGTGGCCGAGAATCCGCCTGCCAACGCAGGGGACATAGGTTCGAGCCCTGGTCCAGGAAGATCCCACATGCCGCGGAGCAACTAAGCCCATGCGCCACAACTACTGAGCCTGCGCTCTAGAGCCCGCGAACCACAACTACTGAACCCACGTGCCACAACTACTGAAGCCCACGCGTCTAGAGCCCATGCTCCGCAACAAGAGAAGCCACCGCAATGAGAAGCCCATGCAGTGCAATGAAGAGTAGACGCCAATCGCCACAACTAGAGAAAGCCCGCGTGCAGCAACGAAGTCCCAACGCAGCCAAAAATAAATTAAAAAAAAAAAAAAAAAAGAAATGACCAGAATATATTCCCAAAATCTCTGAGAGGGAACAGAGAAGCTTGTATATGTATGTGTATGTGTGTGTGTAAAGAGAGGGAAAATGCAGTCTTTCAAACTAAAGAGTCAAGAAGGTAATTCCACAAAATACAGTGAGTAGAACAATAAATTGAGTTGGGGATTTTTGTTTTTTTTTGAACAAGAGGAGTTCTCATATAATACTGTGAACAACTGGGTCAGGACATGGAAAATGTAGGCGACAGGTCAAGTTAGGAAGGATTAAAGAGTAGACTTTCAAGAAAAGGGGTGGCTGAACATTCCCAACGTGTACAGTCACAGAATGACAGATAAGGAGTGAAAATAACCCATTCGGTGTGGCAAAGAAGGTCTTTCTTTCTTTTTTTCTTTACAAAAATTGGGGCTAGAACAGTTTCAGTCATTTCAGGAGGCTACCAGACAATTGTCAGCTGATTGGAGAACCCGTAGTTGGAAAGTAGGATCATGTGCTCTGCACCTCTTTCCCGCGTGGTTTAGCTGAGAAGAGTAGGAGGGGTCTGGACCAGGTAGAGAAAAATGAAAGATCATGAGGTCTGCTTTTGTTGTCATCATCAAGGAAAGTGTTTTATTCTTCATGAAAAGTGTGAAAACGAGATGGATGGCACGATTCTATGCCTCACGGGATACGTCCACGTTACAAGATGTAAAAGGTACTTCATCTAAGTAGAAGAATAACCAGGAAAAAGTTGGTTGCAGAGGACATTCCCCGTAACTGTGGTAATACTGCTTTCAGAGTCAGGAGAGGAGAGAAAACAGCATTCGGGGAAACACAAAAAGTTTTAGTACACTTTTCCAGAAATCGGAGCAATCAACTCCCCCTCCTTAGTGGCACCCATTCAAAAGCTGAGCTTATTCAAAAATAAATAAATACACACACACACACACACACACACACACACACACACACACAACAAGTGCAGAAGTTTCGGAATAATCACTTCCTAGGGCCCCTGTCCCTGCCATGTTCCATAATAGCAATGAAACCCAACAGGCTTTTTAAGAGCCCACACCTGCCTCAGAAAGAGACTGACTATGATCCAATCATCCGAATTCATCTTGTTCAGCGGATGCAGCGCCCCGTCCCCATACCCAGCAGGCAGGTCTCTGCAGGAGCCCAGCTTGGTGACCTTTCCTCAACATGACAGAGACACGAGTGCTTAGAATAGTATTCACCCATTAGCAGGCAGGACCAGCTTCTTGGCCCTACACGTTGTTTCCTCTATTTATAAATGTTGCGTTTGAGGGCTCTTATGCAAAAATAAAGCCTGTTTACTCTGTCCACAAAGCTCTGGATAGGCAGCCAACAGGGTGCTCATTTGCAGAAGTGTCCACCAGCAAGTAAGATCCAGGAGTTGGTGGGAATGTAAATTGGTGCAGCCACTATGGAGAACAGTATGGAGGTGCCTTACAAAACTAAAAATAGAGCTACCATGTGATCCAGCAATCCCACTCCTGGGCATATATCCAGAGAAAACCATAATTCGAAAAGACACATGCACCCCAGTGTTCATAGCAGCACTAGTTACAATACTCAGGACATGGAAACAACCTAAATGTCCATCGACAGATGAATGGATAAAGATGTGGTACAAATATACGATGGAATACTACTCAGCCATACAAAGAATGAAATAATGCCATCTGCAGCAACATGGATGCAGCTAGAGATTATACTAAGTGAAGTAAGTCAGACAGAGAAAGACAAATACATGACATTGCTTATATGTGGAATCAAAAATATGATACAAATGAACTTATCTATGAAACAGAAATAGACTCACAGATGTAGAAAACAAACATGGTTTTCAGGGGGAAAAAGGGGGGATGGGATGAATTGGGAGATTGGGATCAACCTATACACACTACTATGTATAAAATAGATAACTAAGAAAGACCTACTGTAGAGCACAGGGAACTCTATACTCTGTAATGACCTATATGGGAAAAGAATCTAAAAAAGGGTGGATATATGTATATGAATAACTGAATCACTTTGCTGTACAGCAGAAACACAGCATCATAAATCAACTATACTCCAATAAAAATTAAAAAGAAAAAAGACTCGGGAGCAGAGAGGAATGTCAGAGCCAAGCTGGAGTCTCTCACCCTTTCTGCTTCTCTCTTTGAAATGTTCCCCAGTAGAGTGGCTCTAAATTATTTGTAATTTTGATAGACATTCTTCTTCCTCATCCTTCTCTCTGACATACCTCATGTATTAAATATCAAAACAGCAGGCCCTGGAGATCATGATTTTGGAGGATACCGTTTGGAAAAAAACATACATTTTGTAATATCAAGAGGTTTTTTGTTTTTTTAAATAAAAGCTTTTAAATCACACATACACCCTCTTTAATAATGCTTTGAGATGCTTCACAAAGGTTAATATTTTCCTTTGTAAAACCAAAGCAGACTTTTGTAAAAGACTTCTGCATCTTTCCTCTTTATCCTGGTGGGCTCATTTGCAAATTAATTCATACAGTAGAGGGTTATACATAAGTCAGGCTGTGCTGAGTTGGCTAAATGGAAAATAGAGCTCATTGCTGGAAGTCTGATCTTAACTCTGGTTACTTAGTTCTGAATACTTCTCAGTATGAGGAGGAGAAAGTTTCTATTGGGGGGATAAAGAAGAAGACAAGCTGTTCTCTGAATTCTGAAAATTTCTCTTTCCAGGATGGGTGAATAATCATTTTTGAAGGGTGATTACTTTGATGTCACAGGAGATTGGTCAGCCACAATCCCACCCTCACAGCCCACTGTGATTCTGAATACACGCCTTTCCTGACCAGGAAAAGATATATTATCAAAGTGAAAAGCTACATTTTATATCAGTATATTTTCATTGTGACTTTACAATCTGCTAGATTGTTGCATTATCTCATTTTTATAACTTTATTAACATTTTATTTCTTTTTTGTATGTTGACAAATTAAGGCCTAGAGACACTCGGTAAATGGCCCAAGGACACACAAAACTATAGCATGTGAGGATCTCAATTTATGTCACGTGGGCTCTCTAACACAAAGCCATTGACATTCTGGACCAGACCATTCCTCGGGGTGGGGCTGTGCTGTGCAGTAGAGGAAGTTTTGCAGCATCCCTGGTCTCCACCTACTAGATGCCAGAAGCACCCGGCCTTTCCCCCAAAGACGTGACAACTGGGATGTCTCCAGACACTGCCAAGCGTCTAATGGGGGCTAAAATATTCCACGTTGAGAGTCGCTGCACTGGATTATTCAAGTAGACTAAAACTAATTCTCAAGGTGTCTTCCCAAGACCAGAAGCATCATCGCACTCTGAGAATTCTTGGAGTTTTGAATTCTCAGGTCCCACCTCAGACCTACATAATCAGAATCTCGGATATGGGGGCGGCAGTCTATGTTTCAACTTCCCTCCAGGTGGCTCTGACGATCCCTCAAGTGTGAGAGCCACTGGATTAGAATCATCCTTCATAGCTCTCCACACTCGTGCTTTAAAGGGAGAGAACGTTGACAGAGAAGAAGGAAAATCCACTCAGTCCTCACAGAATATCAGGGCTGCCTGTTACCCTTTAGTAACGTGTATCAATATTAGATGGAAACTGGCTGAAATGACGTCTCCAACGTATAACTCACTGAGTTTTGCTTTCTTCATCTATAAAGTATAGAATCACAAGACTTTCAAGATCCTAAGCATCCTGACTTGCATTTGAGTTGTCTTTGACTGTTGGATATGCTCATTTGAAAAAATTAGGAATATTTCTCATCTGGTCCTTCAGGGAGGGATGGTAGACCCTGGCGTGTCCCCCTAAGATGGATGACTGTCCAACTAAGTAATGTAAAAAATAATTTCCGAACTCCTCCACCATGAACCAGGCTGGCCATGGTGTGAGGGTGTATGAGATTCTTGCTGCCGCTGTAACAAACCGCCACAACCTTGGTGGCTTAAAAGAACACACATTTATACTTTTACAGTTCTGGAGGGCAGAAGTCCAAAATGAGTCTTAAAGGGGTAACTTCAAGGTGTCTAGCAGGGATGGTTCCTTCTGGAGATTCTAAGGGGAGGACCTGTTCCTTGCCCTTTCTAGCTTCTAGAAGCCACATTTATAGTGGTTACTTCCTCCATCTTCAAAACACATCACTCCCATCTCTGCTTCCACCACATCTCCTTCCCACTGCCTTGACATTCTTCTGTGTCTCTTACAAGAAGCCTTGTGATAACAGTGGTCCATTGAGACAACCCAGGATCATCTAGTCATCTCAAGACCCTTAACTTAATCATGTCTTCCAAGCTGCTTTGCCACATAGGCTGACGTGCTCACGGGTATCAGAGATTAGGGTATGGATGTCTTCGAGGGACAGTTACAGCGGAACATATGTGAGCATGAGTCCACGGTCCAGACACCGGTAGCTTCCTATGGAGGCCACCATCAATCCAAGCAATATGGTGATGCCTACTGTTTGCAAGTCACACTGCCTCTCCCAGCAAATTCTGATGTACAGTCCTTTGGAGGAAACACATCATGCTCTCTTTACACCCACCCCTGAGTCATAAACAAAAGAGAGACAGGGGCTAGGAAAGATTTTGCATGCCCATAAAGGCACTGAGTCACACCTCCCAAGGATTCGGCTCTGATTGTGATCAAAGGCAAAGCTGTGGGACCCTCCATCCCAATCAAGGCTCCATTATATACCATCCTAAACGAAGTGCCATAATCTCTCTGGACGTTCTTTCTCTGATAAGGAAAATGGGCATAAGAGTCTGTTCACTATGTCATCGTCATGATTTCATGAACCAATGAACGGAAAATCCTTAGCATGGTGTCGACAATACTGTAGGCACTCAGTGATTGATGCTAACATTTTTAAGGGATTTATATGCCACCAACTCCAGCCATTGTGCCTTTTCTCTTTATTACTTGCTATTTACTGTTAGTAAATAACTTTCAAGTGCCTTGTAGATGGTAAGTCTCCAGAAGAGAAAGAGAAGCAAATTTTGGTCACTGACCTCAACAGCTAAAATTCTAATCTAAAAAATTGGAGTAGACTTAATTAGCAAATATTCATCATCTAGTCGTGTCCAATGGGCTTGTAATTGAATTAAGAGTAAAGAAAATCATGTCAACTGTCCTATTCTAGGTACCACCTGTCAACTGTCCTACCTATTGCATGTCAACTGTAATAGTCTATGTATTGCATGGCCCCAACAGTTGAGTCCCTGGAGAGCTGACTTTTTTTTAGAATAACTTTTGCAATAGGGAGATTCTGGGCTCATATTGTGCACATATACGCAATCAGCTTCCCTTTAATCCTACAGGCCACACCCACCGCAGGGGCTATTATTTTATTCATCCTGGGTCCACAGCCAGTGATTTTTTTCAATACTGCTCATGTTTGTCCATCAATAAAATGATGCATGTTCATATGGGAAATCTGGAAAATGACCTTTATGAGGAGGCAAGTGCTACATTCTTCCATCTTCCCTCACTAGAGCCACACTGTGCGTTCATCGACTGCGTCGACTCCATTCATCTTTTACATAGCTGATCTCCTTTTCTGCACCAAAGAGGAGACATATGCCCTCCAGAAAGGAAGCCACGAAGAGGGAATTAATACTATTAAAAATTTTGACGAATGATTGTCTTCTCAGTTAAGTTTATCCAGTGATGGAAGGCAAAATAATGTTATTACAAGTGCACCTTGGAGATACTGCGGGTTCGGTTCCAGACCACACGATAAAGGGAGTACCGCTGATACATCAAGTCCCGCAAACTTTTTGGTTTCCCAGTGCACATCAAAGCTATGTTTCCACTGGACTGTAGTCTATTTAGTGTGCAACAGCATTGTCTTCAAAAACAACGTACATATCTTCATTCATACTTTATTCTAAAAAATGCTCACCACCCTCTGGGCCTTTAGCCAGTTGTAGTAGTAGCGTCAAAGCTCACTGATCACAGATACCATAACAAAAATAATCGTAATGCAAAAGTCTGAAATATCGCGAGAATGACCAAAGTGTGACCCAGAGTCACCAAGTAAGCAACTGCTGTTGGAAAAATGGAGCAGACAGACTTGCTCACTGCAGGGTTGCCACAAACCTTCCATTTGTGAAAAGCACAATATCTGTGAAGCACAGTGGAAAGAAGCGTGCCTGCATTCCATGAAAAAGATGACTCCACTTCCTAAGAGATAGTAAGGCATTTCTCGTGTTAAAAAATATATATATATATAAAGCAGTCACAAGTGCCTAGACCTGTTCTAGATGCCAGGGGCAGGCACGCACAGTGCATTGGTTAGATGTAAAGGATAACTGGACTTGTGATGCATCTGATATCTTTCTTGGCTTCTGGTAGGTCATCAGGAATTGCTGATGAGTTTTGATTCTAATGAAAGTGCCTTTTGAGACCCCTTACTATTAATGCTGCAGCAGAAACTACAATAAATTGGTGACGGGATCACATTTATATTTTATTCTTATTAGTCTTATTTTTCTATTTTTCTTTACATTCAACGAGAGGGAACTGCTCTTGTGTCCTCCATATACCACCAATTTTATATTTCAAAAGCTGGGTTTAATCTGTTAACTTTATTTTTTATCTGTTTTTGTCATTATTGCCTTGCTTATCTCCAGTGTAAGCCAGGTGACCTTCTGAGGAAAAAAAAGATCTTTATCCCCTTATATGTGTTGCTGATAGAACGCTTTGGTCCAAACTACACAAAGACTTCATTTGCGTTTCAACTTTTGGGACACTAATTCTCCCCTAAGGCCGTATTAGTATATTCCTACAATGATATATACGGTGGTCAAAAGGAATTAACTGGAGCTAAATACATATTATAAGTGAAATTTATAGTAATTTAAATTTTAGCACAACAAAATATTATATAGCGATCGAAAGAAATCAGTCAGGACAAAGCCTCATAATATATTTGAAACGTTGCAATATCTGAGATGAAACAGTGAGTTCTAACCTGTTACAGAGTACAATACACTTTTATTTAAAACTTAAGATATTGTCTTAAAGAATACATACATACAACCCATATGAGGCAATAAAATAAAAGGTACAGACTGAAGGTAAAAGAAGGAAGGGAGGGAGGGAGGGAGGGGAAAAAAGAGGGAGCAATTCGTGGGCCAATAATGAGAGTATGGGCTTCCCTGGTGGCGCAGTGGTTGAGAATCCGCCTGCCAATGCAGGGGACACGGGTTCGAGCCCTGGTCTGGGAAGATCCCACATGCCGCGGAGCAACTGGGCCCGTGAGCCACAACTACTGAGCCTGCGCGTCTGGAGCCTGTGCTCCGCAACAAGAGAGGCCGCGATGGTGAGAGGCCCGCGCACCGCGATGAAGAGTGGCCCCCGCTCGCCGCAACTAGAGAAAGCCCTCGCACAGAAACGAAGACCCAACACAGCCATAAATAAATAAATTAAATTAATAAATTAATTAATTAAAAAAATAATAATGAGAGTATGTCATAAATCAAGAGTTATTTTTAACTTGTGTCCATGCAATGAGTTCAAATTGAAAGGGAGGTCCTACAAGGATTAAAAACCATTAAGTGGTGGAAATTCTGATGTCAAGAAGGTCCTCATATTGTGTAATTCTCTAGTAGATTGCATTTTGAAAAGTGTGGCACTATAATTTCTGACAGTTTATGGATGGGAAGTGTTATAGAAAAAAAAATTGTCTAAATAAAGAGCAATTATGGGTAAAGTTTTAACCTCCAGCTTGTGCATGTGTGTGTGTGTGTGTGTGTGTGTGTGTGTGTGTGTGTAGATTCATCTCTTAGGTCCTTTTTTCGTCCTTCTGTGTATTATCACACTGACATCATATATATACACACTTGTAGAATCAAAGGATGGTATACTTACTATTTTAGTCTGACTTGCAAAATTAGTTAAAATTCTCCAAATTCAACTCATTGCAACTATGCATATGTTTCATATTTTTTAACTTTCTCACCTTACACTTTGCTTACGCATATAGAAATGATTTCATCTGTGTCATAACTTATCTGTGTATAAGCTTTCCAATTAAACACAGAACTGCTTTAAATTTTTGCCATTAGGTGCCTCTACTGCATATTTTGACTGAACGTAATTTAAACATTAAGCAGGTGTTTAATTTTAATTTGTATGATAACTTCAATTTGAAAAGATGCACGCACCCCAGTGTTCATAGCAGCATTATTTACAATTGCCAAGATATGGAAGCAAACCTTAAAAATATATTTTTTATGTTAATGCCATCATGGAATTCTTGAGGAAACACTAAAACGGATTTCTCTTTGGATGTGTGTTGTCAACGGTGGCCATCACAATTAATGCCGGTATAAATATTTTAACCCATCCCTTGCGAGGCGCCAGGTTCTATTTTTAGAAGTCTGATGAACAGGCTGGTAATTGCATCGGACACAGGCTTTCAATCAACTCTGCAAGCCGTGCGTCATTGATTCGCAGAGACCGTGATAATTCATCATCGACTTTTCTATAAGATAAAATTCCGACAGCCCCAGGAGACACCTAAGTACACAGCCACCTCTTCCCGGGAAGGGTTAGTTACTCAGAGAGCAAAAACCTGTAATTGTATCTTGCCGACTGTTACAAGGGGGCTCTGTCAAAGGCTCCGCCACGGTAACTTTTCTTTCCCCCTTGGAGGAGAGTCAGATTAATTACTGCTCATCACCACCCTGCTGGGCCCCATCCCAAGCACGTAGGGAGAATCTGTCAGTGGCCTCCTAGTCATATGTTTTCTTTAAGCCAGACTCCATTTGCCCAGAATCTTTTTTAGCATTTACCTTATTACAAATTCTTCAGCACAAATTAAAGATATGAGTTAAGGCTACTCTTAACATGACAACGATGGTAGAGAAAAATATAGAAAAATATAGAAACGATAACCGCCCAGATTCTAAACTGTCAAGGCCCAGGGTGTTCTGGGGATGGAATAGTTTGATCAGCTAAATCCAGAAGATGAATGAAAAGCAGGATAAGGAAGGACATTGAAATTAACAGTACTTCCCAGTAAAAAAAATACTATCAATTGAGGCAGAGGGAAAGCAGGATGCAAATTTCACCAGGAAACAAACACTCCTGAAGAAATCCATAAGATGGAGAAGGGTATGTGCAAATGGGTACCAAGAACGGGCTATGGATTGAATCAGTCCCTATTTGGTGACAATTAATCTGCAGGTTTATGCATCTTGCATCTCCTTAATGGGAGGGCTTTTGATTTTGTGGGGGGACTTCCCTCCGCCTGCAGCTTTGATGCCGTCTGTGTCTGTCAGGTTCATTGAAGGATGAGGCTCCCTGTTACAGTATTTACTGTTTGTCAGGGTTTGTGGTGAGCACTTTGTGTTTGCCAACCACTGGGAAAGTAAGTTTGGCGTTAGTTAGGGCATCTTGCAAGTTTGGCTCCTACATAAAGCAAGGAGGTGGGGATAGTATATACTGCCCTCACTCTACAGATGACAGAGATGGTGTGTGTAGCTCCTTAAAATGTGGTAGAGGAAGGGAAGGGGGGAGGGAGGGAGGGAGGAAAAGGGAGGGAAGGAGGGAAGGAAGGAGGGAAGGAGGGAGGGAAGGAAGGAAACGAGGAGGGAAGGAGGGAGGGAAGGAAGGAGGGAGGGAAGGAAGGAGGGAGGGAAGGAAGGAGGGAGGGAAGGAAGGAGGGAGGGAAGGAAGGAGGGAGGGAAGGAAGGAGGGAGGGAAGGAAGGAGGGTGGGAAGGAGGGAAGGAGGAAGGGAAGGAGGGAGGGAAGGAGGAAGGGAAGGAGGAAGGGAAGGAGGAAGGGAAGGAGGAAGGGAAGGAGGGAAGGAGAGAAGGAAGGAGAGAAAGAGAACCATTTTCATGAGTAACCAAAGGAATCACAGTGGTTGTGAACTCGACCCAAGCTGGAAGTCTTGCTTTCTTATCTTCCATCTTCATGGTGCCCCAAAGAAGGGAAGAAATATACCCTACAGACATACAGGACATGGGATGTCAACATGGGATTCTGAAAAAAAGCCTGAGTTCTTTCCTGGGGGGAGAACATCAAATTGTCTGAGCTCAAGGTACCAAAAAGGTAGCAAAAGAGAGCAGTTGGGAGATAAGACATCAGTTAGGTGCTGACAGACACAAGGGTATGGAGCTGAGAGGGACGTGTAACTAAGAATTTGTGAATATTTTGTATTAGAGTAATTCCGCCTGTTCTATCCATCCCAGCAGCAGAGACCTCGGTCATGGGAAACCCCACCCCAGACCCACACCTGGTTCAAGAAATAATAATAATAAAATAAAGAAGACAGTGAGAGAAACAGCGAGGGGGTTAAAAAATAAAAGCGAATATCTCCAGCCCCTTGTTTAACTGGCAACCCAAAGTTTACCTGAACCATTGATAATTTTACTTTTTCAGCTGGGTTATCACCATAAACCTACAAAATATGCTTATATAGGCATGACCCGGAGATACTGCTGCTTTGGTTCCAGACCACCCTAATAAAGCAAATACTGTCCCACACATTTTGTTTTTGGTTTCCTAGTGCAGAGCAAAGTGATATTTACACTAGACTGTCATCTAAGTGTGCAATAGCATTATCTAAAAAACAACAATTATCTCAATTAAAACATACTTTATCACTAACCAATGCCAGTCACCATCTTAACCTTCAATGAGTCGTAATCTTTTTGCTGGTTTGAAATATTTCGAGAATGACCAAAATGTGACACAGAGACACCAAGTGAGCAAGTGCTGTTGGGAAAATGGCCCCAGTTGACTTGCTGGACGCAGGGTTGCCGCAAACATTCAATGTTTTAAAAATGCGATACCTGTGAAGCACAATGCAATGAGGTCTGCCTGTATGTACAGACCTCAGAAAGGAATTTCTTGCATTTATAGCGATTCCCAACGACCCTGGTCCCCACCCGTGCAGACCCAGAGCACCAGGAATGATTTAGATGACATGATACACGAAATAACGATGGGATTTTTTTCTGAAAATATTTTCTCCTCCGTGTTCTCATCATCCTCATCACAGAAGCGCGTTGCATGAAGCAAACAAACATTTACAACAGAGGCGTGAATTGAGTGTTTTCTCTCTTATTCTTGCAGCACAGATTTCCTCCAGAGATCCCATGTATTACAGAAACAGAGGACAATTATCTGGGAAGTATTTTCATTCTATCACTGAAAAAAAATGTAAACTGGGAGGGTGGATGGCTTTTTAGAGCAGCTTGATTTGTGGAACTGCAGAGGATTGTGTTTTAGAGCAAAATGTAACATGTAAAAGCCACTGTGGAATACATGCACGACTAAGACATGCAGAGATTCTAGCTGCTTGGTGACCCTTCGGGCTGCTGCGTCTTTGGGGAGAAGCCCAGTAGATCGGGGTGCGGGATATAATCACTGTCTTTACGTAGATCATCAAATATGCCTTGAAAGCAAAGGAAACCGGCTAGAGTTTTTGTTTACTTTTTATTTTTGGCTTATATTTGCGGAAGAGTTTTATGCATGGTCCACCAGATCATTAAAGGATCTTGGCCTAAAGATCTCTCTGTTTTCCCTAAATCAACACAGCCTAAGGGTGAAAATCTAGTCTTTCCTTAAATCCTGCTGATAAGGGTTGAACTGCACCACTTCAATATATAAATATTTATTTTTATAAATAAATATTTATATACTGAAGTCCTACCTCCCACTACCTGTGGATGTGACCTTTGGAATTAGGGACTTTACAGAGGTCATGGAGTTCAAATGAACAACCTGTTTTCATGAGGGTGTTCCTAATCCAAGGTGTCCTTATAAAAAGGGGGAGATCAGGACACAGACACACAAGGAGGGACGACCACGTGAGGACACAGGGAGGAGACGGCCGTCTACACACCAATGAGAGAGGCCTCAGGAGGAACCAGCTCTGCTGACACCTTAACTTTGAATTTCTAGCCTCCAGGACTGGGAGAAATAAGGCTCTATTGTTTAAGACCCCCAGTCTGCAGTCCTTCATAATGGCAGCCCTAGGAAACTAATACACCTGCTGATTCCCTCTATAGGATGAGGCCCCATGTAACAGCAGATCATGTTTGAAGGGGAAAGATGACACACACTCCCACACACATAAAACCTCATACACACGAACCCACCACACACACAGTTTTGGATCGTGGTGTTTTGCTCCTTAATTAGCCTCATCCCATTTTAGGGAAAGACTGCCTTTTTGCCAGCAGAGAAATAAAAAGAGAAATATGCTGCCCCCTGACCTTCTTTTTTTTTTAAAAATGAACTACATTTCTGGGGTTAAATTTTACAATCCCAAAAGACAGAGACACTTTGTTGAAGAAGGTAGTATCAATAAAAAACCGTAAATAGGAAGAAATCCCCGTAACCATTTCAGCCCGTGCTTCCAAATCCTTTGACAAAACTGCGGCATCCTTTTAGGAGCCAAGAACATGGATGTAATTCACAAACCAGTGCAGTAAACCCCTCTTTGTAATTCTCTAAACACAACGGCTCTTAATGCGGTGAGTGAATACAAATTAGCACATGGAAGAGATACCACGAAGTTAAATTAAATTTAGCAGACCCTTCCTGCAGGGGATACTTCTGCCCCCCAAAATTATCTGGAAACTTCAAGAATAAGGTGAAATAGGACTGCATTGCTGCCTTCCCAATGCAGGTGAAAACAATTAGAAGCCTAACTGACAATGTGATCTCAGTTTCTATGGCAGCTATCTATTCAAGGCTTTGAACTAAAATGTGTATTAAAGGAAACTCTTTGGCGTTCCTGATTTTATTCATGAAGCACCCCCCCCCCATTTTTTTTTAGGAAATCATAAATTAAATGCTATCACATTGATAACAATAATGTTGGTTTAATGTTAAAAACATCCCCACAGGTGCCCTCTGGCAGGCATCCTTACCTGCACTGACAAACATCACAAGCCACTAATAACAAACCAACTAGGTAAAAATAGGATTATTCATTGAGAAGTGGACATCAAAGAAGGAGACATAAAAATGCAGAACGAAGAGGAAGGTTCTGAAAGGCCATGCAAATTTCCGGAATGAGAAAGAAAACAGGAGCATGCGGTGCATTTATAAACTCTTTAAGTCTGAAAGGAATTCTTCTCTGCTTAGATAAATATTCTGTCCACACACTGGGTAGGGATTATTTTACATAATTGAAGTCACCTTCTGCGTGTTTATTTTGTTCTCATTTTCACTTCAATTATCTAGAATTTATTTCCTTGGTTAGGAAAAATTTTTTTAAATGCAGATGTTACAGATCAAGCTGTTTACTGCTATTCAGTACTAGGATTTTTGTTTTATTGTTACATATATATTGCTATACATGCACATAGAGATATTATGCACATATAGATCATATATATTTAGGTGTTTATACGATTATATATGTATATAATTCACATATATTGCACTATACATGCAATAAATACATGCATATAGAGGTATATACGTTTTTATTTATACACAGACTCATACCAATATGCAGTCAGTGAAAAATATGCAATTCTACATAGTTCTTAGCCACAGTAGAAATGATTAGATGCACTTTTGTTCATACCCAAAATACCAGATGCCTTTATTAGTAATAGACTAGGACCTAAGGATTATTTATATTTGTATAATTTTTCGCATTGAGTGAAGGTTGATTCTGGGAAAATATTGTGGGTTTTTAACCAGTAAAGAAACTGTGAATATGACGATATACATGTTGCATGAGGTCATGTGCAGACACAGAGATTTGACCCTGGATGAAATTTGCAGTGAATCAAAATATGGGGCAAGATGCTGGGAATGTGATATAAGGTGGGAATAACCCCAAAGAGGTGATCATTGAGTTCATTTGTTCACTGAGACAGTCTGGAGGAGAAATGAGGTATATACTTGTGGAAACAGTAGCAGAAAGGAAGTTGAATAACAAGCCAATGAAAAAGCCATCTGAAATGATGGGTCAGAAACAGGACAGTACAACAGCCTGATGTGGAGGAAGGGGAGTGACATTCTACTGTAAAAAGGCATTGGGGCGGGGGAGAGAAAAAAGAGAGAAAACGTTGAGTTTGGCAATCTTACTTGATATTTGGAAACTCGATGACATGAAAAGTTCTGTTATTATTGTTTGAAATAGTATTTCTCTCGTTATTAGGGAAGGTAATCACCCTTTTTAAAAATTCTTTATTCCAATTTTTCTATTTGTATCTTGGCTACACTATTTCCTTTTAATGCCCTTAAATTTTTTCCTTTTTTCCTGCCAACTTTGGGTTTAACTTGTTCTTTTTAACAATTTCTTAAAATGGAAGCTGGGGTCATGGATTTAAGAGCTTCATTCTTTTCCAGTATAGTCATTTAAAGCCATAGATTTCTGCTAAATACTGCTTTTGTGTCATCCTACACATAACAAATTGTACTTTTTTCATTTTGCTCAAGGTACTTTCCGATTTCCCTTTTTATTTTGATCCATTGATGACATAGAAGTGTGTTTTTTAGTTTCCAGTATTTGTGGATTTTCTGGACAGGTTTCAATTATTGATTATAATTTAATGCCACTGTGGTCAGAAAACATACATTGTGTTGAATGGATTTTTAAAAATGTGATTGAGACTTATTTTTAGGCCCAGAATATGATCTAACTGGGTAAACATTCTTTGTCCATTTGATCATTTATACAGGGATACCCTGTTTTATTGTGCTTTGCTGCATTTTACAGATTATATTTTTCACAAATTGAAAGTTTCTAGCAACCTTGCATTGTCAGAGGATGGTTAGCATTTGTTAACAATACAGTGTTTTTTAATTTAGGTATGTATGTTGTATTTTTAGACATAATGCTATTGCATACTTAATAGATGACAGTATAGTATAAACAACTTTTATGTGCACTGAGAAACCAAAAAATTTGTGTGACTGGCTTTATTGCAGTGGTCTGGAATTGGATCTGAAATATCTTTGAGATATGCCTGTATGCATCTTAGAAGTAAGCTCAATAACACCTCCAGGATAAAGATTCAACACCCAACAAGGTAAATTTTACAATGTCTGCCATACAAACAAAAATTGCCAACCATGGGAAGCAGTTGGAAAGTATAACTGACATAGCAAATAATAAAATAAAGCAATCAACGTGGACGCACAAATGACCCAGAGGGTACAATATACAGAGAGTAACTTTAGAGAGTTACTGTAACTGTATTTTATAGGTCCACAAAGTTAGAGATATGTAAGGCATAAAAAGATCTAAATCAAACATCTAGATATGAGAACTACAGTGGGTGAAATGACAAACCCATTAAGTGCAATAACAGTAAATTAGACTTTGGAGGACAAATGACTCATGAACATGCAGACATGACAATAAAAACTCTACCATTTAAAACACAGAAAAGAGACTTTTAAAAATGCATAAAACTTCTATGAGAAAATGTTAAGCACATTAATATCCATGTAATTGAATTTCCTGATAAAGGGAATCACAAAAAATATTTGAAGAAATAATGAGAAATCACTTTCCATATTTGATGTAAAATTTATAATACCAAGCTCCAAGAAACTCAGTCAATGCAAGCACAAAAATTATGAATTAAACTATGATTTATCAAAATCATAAGATGATGCTAAAGCAGTATTTGGGTAAACCACATAGCACTCCATAAAAAAATTGCTGTAAAGTAGTGATTAAGAGAAAATCTGACAGCATCCAGAAATAAAAGTTAGCTTACATACCATGAAGGAAAGAGAAAGATGAATGCAGATTTCTTCTGAAAAACTATGCAAGCAAGAAGACAATGGCAGAACATCTTTAAGGAACTGAGGGGGAAGAAAGTCAATCAAGATTAGAAAAGATACACGCAACCCCTATGTTCATAGCAGCACTATTTACAATAGCCAAGACATGGAAGCAAGCTAAATATCCATCGACAGAGGAGTGGATAAAGAAGATGTGGTACATATATACAATGGAATATGACTCAGCCATAAAAAAGAATGAAACAATATAATTTGTAGCAACATGGATGGACTTAGAGATTATCATACTAAGTGAAGTCAGAGAAAGACAAATATCATGCGATATCACTTACATGTAGAATCTAAAAAAAAATGATACAAATGAACTTATTTCCAAAACAGAAATAGACTCACACACTTTGAAAACAATCTTATGGTTACCAAAGGGGAAATGGGGGGAGGGATAAATTAGGAGTTTGGGTTACATATACACACTACTATATATAAAATAGGTAAACAACAAGGACCTACTGCATGGCACAGGAAACTATATTCAGTATCTCGTAATAACCTACAATGGAAAAATAATGTATTTATATGAATATATATATGAATGAATCACTGTGCTGTACACCTGAAACTAACACAACATTGTAAATCGACTATACTTCAATTTAAAAAGAAAAATTAAAGTAAAAAATTAAAAAATAAAAGCTCAAAAAAAAAATCATACAACCAGCAAAAATATATTTGAAAATTAAAGATGATGTAGACATTTTCAGACATACAAAAGCAGAAAGAATTCATTAACAGAGACTACACTACAAGAAATGTTATGGGCACCCTTCAAGAGAAAGGTGTGATTTTGGAATGTATTTATACAATGGAATAAGGGAAATTGGAAATTGTAACTACATTGAAAATGTGTAAAAATTTTTATTATTATTTAAATCTCTTTAAAGATAATTGATTACTTAAACAAATATGATAACAATGTGGAAATTATAATTACATGGGTAAATATTTTTCTTATTATTTAAATCTCTTTAAACTAATTGATTCTTTAAGCAAATATGACCTGCTGAGGGGTATTATAACATATGTAAATGCAACATTAGCACAAAGTTCCGAAGGAGAGAAACACAAGTACAGTCTGGAAATATTCTTAAGCTCTGTGCGAAATACATTGTCACTTGAATGTAGATTGTGATAAGTGAATAATACATACTATGAATCCTAAAGCAACCAGCAAAATAACAAAATGAAGAGTTACAGCTAACGAATTTACAAAGGAAATAAAATGGAATCATAAACAAAATTCAGTTAATATAAAACAAGTGAAAAACAGGAAAAAGAGAACAAAAAACAAATGAGACCAAAATACAGAAAACGAATAGCAGATATGTCAAACCTTGCCATATCAACAATAACATTAAATGCAAATGGTCTTAAAACCCCAATTAAGAACAGAGCTTGCCAAGTTGGACAAAAGGCAAGACCCAAACTATGTGATATGCTGACAACTATTAATGTTTCTTTAAAACTCCCTTTAAATAAAAACATGTAAGGAGGTTAAAAGGAACTTGATAGAGAAAAGTTATACCATGCTACCTCAATCAAATGCAGTTTGGTGTGGCTGTATTCCCATCACAGAAAGGAGTTACTACTTTTTTTTTTTAATTTATTTATTTTTATTTTTAGCTGCATTGGGTCTTCGTTGCTGCACGCGGGCTTTCTCTAGTTGTGGCGAGCGGGGGCTACTCTTGGTTGTGGTGCGCGGGCTTCTTTGCAGTGGCTTCTCTTGTTGCGGAGCACGGGCTCTAGGTGTGTGGGCTCAGTAGTTGTGGCACCCGGGCTCAGGAGTTGTGGCTTGTGGCCTCAGTAGTTTTAGCACACAGGCTCAGTAGTTGCAGCACACGGGCTCTAGGGCACGCGGGCTCAGCAGCTGTGGCGCATGGGCTCAGCAGTTGTGGCGCACAGGCTTCGTTGCTCCGCGGCATGTGGGATCTTCCCGGACCAGGGCTCGAACCCGTGTCCCCTGCACTGGCAGGCGGATTCTTAACTGCTGCGCCACCAGGGAAGTCCCAAGAGTTACTTCTGGACAATAAAAATGTCAATTTACTAAGACAAAGATGTCTATTTACCAAGACGCTTATACACCTAATAACAAGTTCCTCAAAAAGGCAATAGCCCAAAACCGGTAGATATGCATGGACAGCCAGGGAAACTCACAATTTAAGTTTAATTAATTTAATCAAGTTAAGATCTAAGTACTCCTTCTTAATAATTGATAGAAAAAGGAGACAGAATTAGTAAGGATATGAGAGATTTGTTCAACACGTCCAACAATGTGTCCTAATCGTTATAGAACTGTCCACCCAAGAACAGCCAAATAACATTGTAAATCAGCTATACTACAATAAAAAATTCAATACTCTAAAAAAAAAACCACACACACAAAAAAGAATTTACAAGCTATTGCTCTGAAATTTTACCCACTGCATTTAATCCTAAAACGTTAACTTAAAAATATATTACAATTTAAAAGAAAAAAAACAGAATAGCCAAAGAGGCATTAGTTTCAAGAGGACACATTTAGTATGTTAGACCATATTCTGAACCACAATACTTTTCTTAATAAATTTAAAATGACTCTGGTCATATCTAGAACATTTTTTTAATTTTAATTTTTTAGTTCACATTTAAAAAAACAGAAGTATAGTTGACTTATTTTATTTTTAATAAGGGATTTCTGGAACCTATTGGAAGGGTAAAGGGAAATATTAGTTACCTTTTAAATTAGTATAGAGGGTGCTTGACTCTCTGTCTTTGTTTTCTATACTTAATTTTATACTTAAAATACTTATCATTTGAAAAAATTAAAGTTATATATTAAATAATTCTGGAATATTATTTCCTTTTATGTAGTAAGTATAAATTAGTACCTCAGGACAACAATCTAGTGAAACGCACGGGTGTTCACAACTGTCAAATTTTTGCACACTAGTATTCCATTTCTTAAGAAATCCAAGGACTCTTTATTTTTCTTCTTCAAATACAACATTCTGAGGAGTTTCATGTGAAATTTCAAGCATGACAAAAAGCTATCAGAGGGTTGATAACTATGACTTCAAAAGAGCCTGAAAAGAAGCTTTGCTCCAGTATTAAAAGAACCGGGTTTGACCTTGGGGTGCAGAGAATTGTATATTCAGAGAGCAGAGAAATTCTGTACAAATTCTGACATGAAGAACACAGTGAGCGAGAGGATGAAGCAAAGTATAGAGCAGCTGCTTAAAGGATGAATATATATATATATATATATATCACGAGTAACTCCTCCTAGATGTAGACCTTCTTGAGACTTTAATAAAGAGCCCTCAATGAGGAACGCGCAAAACTGACTCTCAAGGAGGTTATTGGTCTATGGTTCCTGCATTAATCTCATCCTGTGGGGTTCAGTAGCCAACACGACCTGCACATTTTAGAGCTTGAACTTCTCAGGAGTGTGAGAAGGAAAGATATGAGTAGGAATTAATTGTAGCATCTGGGCTTAGAGAAGAGGAGAAGGAATACATCTTCACTGCCGGTGACTAGGCTAAAGATGTAAATAGAATTGAGGATGAAACTACTACACCATTTGCAGCAACATGGATGGATCTAGAGATGATCATTCTAAGTGAAGAAAAGTCAGAGAAAGACAAATACCATATGATATCACTTATATGTGGAATGTAAAATATGATATAAATGAACTTATTTATAAAACAGAAACTAATGCACAGACATAGAGAACAGACTTGTGGTTGCCAAGGGGTGGGGAAAGGGATGGAGTGGGAGTTTGGGGTTAGCAGATGCAAACTATAACATACAGGATGGATAAACAACAAGGTCGTACTGTATAGCTCAGGGAACTATATATAGTATCCTATGATAAACCATAATGGAAAAGCATATATATGTATAATATATATGTACATATGTGTATATATATGTATAACTGAATCACTTTGCTGTACAGAAACACAACATCGTAAATCAACTGTACGTCAATAAATTTTTTTTAAAAAAGATGTAAATAAAATTAAAATCAGAACACATGAATTTTTTTTTTCTGTCAGTCTCGATAACTTTAACTAGATCATTCCCAAGGTATGCTACACAGCAAAACCACCACTTTTCTACCTGAGCCCAATTTGATGTGTTCCTAAAATGTAATCTTATCTTCTTTCCATGCTGTAAATTGCTTTTGTCGGCTCAATATGGACGAGAGCGTAGGAGTGAGCATTCTGTTAACATGTGTGGACTCAGGTGGACCAACTGGGGGTATTAAACAAGCGTACACAAGCCTGAGGAAGAACTCTTGTCCCTAAAATGATTCAGTTTTAGGTATGTTTTTCTTTTCAGAACAGGTGTTGTGCATGAAAGTTAGACAAGCTGATAAAAATTTCAAAAAGCGTTTATCTATTTGCAAAGATCTCCCAACCGCTGGGTATTTGAAAGGACTTACCGGGCTCTATGGAGCTTAGTAGATAGAGGTTTGGTTTAAAGGCAAAGAAAAAAGAAGGGAGGGAGAGGGGGAGAGAGAGGACAGAGATGGAGAAGAGAGACACACGGAGAGGGCAAGAGACAGAGACTAAGTGACACAGAGATGGAGCAGGCAAACCCCAGGGTCCAAAAGACATCCCGGGCACCAGCTCCCTGGGGGTTTATTCTTCCATGTCCTGTGCTCCGTCTCAGAACTGGACCTCCCACGCCTGTAGGGGAACCTTCATCCTTTCTTGGTAAGAGTCACAGCAGAACTTCCCAGCAAGCTTTGAATCCCCTTTTGCAACCAAGCCACACCATGTAACCAGTAAGGCCAGCTACACACCATCGGTAAAGAAACTGACTTTTGGCATCGCCACGGGAATTTCGGACTTTAATCATACATCACAAAATCCCACTGCCCTTGTACAAAAATCAGAGAAAGAGAGACAGCTTTTCCAGTCTGCCTGTGAATCAACTCTGTCCTTCATCACTGCTACATTTGTCTGGGGAGCGATGCATTCAGGAATGAATTGAGGGAAGAAAATGTATTTATGGGCTGATCCTTGTCTCCAGAGGGTCACATTTGACACTTGGGTGTAATGCACGAAGCATCTCGAGGTTTATAAAACAAACATCACAAATTCCTAGTATAACACACACTCCTGGTAACTACAGTCACCAGTCTGTGTATCAGATGCTCACAACGTATTCACCTTATAACTGAAAGTCAATTATACCTCAATAAAGCTGGAAAACTAAAACACACACCACAGTTAGGACTTGAAACTCATGGACGTAAGCTCTATCATCTACCAATCAGGAGTGAATAGAGCTACCTGCTAGCTAAAAGCCACTAAATCACTGGCTACTTATGCAAGTATCATAACCAAAAACCAAATAACCACCACCACAAATTAAAAGCAAACAAAACCCAAACACAAGAAGTTTAACTCCTGTGACTGTCATGAGATCTACCCCAGTTAAACACCGGGTACCTCCCACAATGAGAATTGTGATCTTTGGGGCAGTGGTATTACATGCTTTATGAAGGCACACGCACACTTTTGGTTTATCCTTTTTTAATTTTTTCTTTTTTAACTTTTTATTTTATATTGGAGTATAGTTGAGTAACAATGTTGTGTTAGTTTCAGCTGTACAGCAAAGTGATTCAGTTGTACACAGACATGTATCTATTCTTTTTCAAATTCTTTTCCCATTTAGGTTGTTACATAATATTGAGCAGAGTTCCCTGTGCTGTACAGCAGGTCCTTGTTGTTTATCTATTTTACATATAGTGGTGTGTACATGTCAATCCCAAACTCCGAATCTATCCCTCCCTCCACCCTTCCCCCCCAACCATAGAGACTTCGTTCTCTGAGTCTGTCTGTTTCTCTTTTGTGAATAAGTTCTTTTGTATCATTTCTTTATAGAGTCCACATATAAGCAGTATCATACGATATCTCTCTTTCTCTGTCTGACTTATTTCACTCAGTATGACAATCTCTAGGTCCACGCTTGTCCTAACCACTGGGGTCTGCAGGTCAGGGGTTGAAATGGTTGCATAAGGAGATTTCCTCCAAGTGGTATTGCACTATGGTCTTAACCATGAGAAATACTGGTTTAAACAAACTCAATTTATTCCCATTTCCCCTCTACCCGGGGCTTCAGGGTATTAACTGACCAACCTCCAAGAAGGTGAGTTAAAAGAAAATAGCTTCTCAAGCATATTTAACCTCAAAACCTGCCCAACCACCTTCATGGAAAATCTCATTCTGGGAAATATGGACCTAAGACAAGAGTTCCTGAGCTCAGGGGACTGATCAGATACGTCTAAGGAGCTTTTAGAAACATATCCAGTCCTGTTTGTCAGTCTAGACCTCCTCCTGAATCAGGGTCTCCAAGGTACCCCATGTATTCCCAAACTATCTCTTCTGGTGTTTTGGGGAGAGAGTAGACACACAGGCATTTCTGTCTCCCCATGAATATGCACTTTCTCCAACATCTTTAAGGTAACTGTTGCAAATACTGATGAAAATCGTAGGACTTTAGATCATGTATGTCAAAGGAAAGGAAACAGCAAGTCAACATAACTTTGTCTTCAGGGTATGGCTCAACAATCCCTTTTAATTTTTTCTTTTTATAATTGCACATTGATATGGCTTCCATTAAGCTTTGCCAGGGCTCCCATCACTTTCCCTGTCAAGGTGTCACGCATCTGTTGCAACTGATTTAGATGATAGTGGCCAGACGACCTGCAGAAGTCAAGCAATTAATCAGATAACAGGAAACATGCTACTAAAATAGGCAAGTAATTGAAACATCCCTGAGAAGCTGTAATCAATCTACTCGTTCCTTAGAAAATATATGGATATTGAATAAGTATGTCACATCCCTCTCCCACCCTACCCCCGGCAAGTTTAAAATATCTGGGTGATGCTTAGCTGCATATTTTAGTGTTATCAGCCTTTTAGTCCCACCCCTCAAAAATCCTTCCTCTTCCTCTCTCCAAAGGGAAGGTGGGAAACGGGAAAGAAGTATCAAAATAGGAAGAGCCGTCTTTTCTTTTTAAAGCAAATTAAGCTAGCATCCGTTTTTGAGGATCTGTAGTTTCCAATGCAATTTTCCCTGAAGGATAGACAGAAATCCGAGTTTGCATTTAAAATAAAGCAAAAGAAGACCTAAAAGACATTTCTCCAATGAAGACATACAGGTGGCCAACAGGCACATGAAAAGACGCTCAACATCATTAATTATTAGAGAAATGCAAATCAAAACCACAATGAGGTATCACCACGTACCAGTCAGACTGGCCGTCATCAAAAAGTGTACAAACAGTAATGCTGGAGAGGGTGTGGAGAAAAGGGAACCCTCCTGCACTGTTGGTGGGAATGTAAGTTGGTGCAGCCACTATGGAGAACAGCATGGAGGTTCCTTAAAAAACTAAAAATAGAATTACCATATGACCTAGCAATTCCACTACTGGGCATATATTCAGACAAAACTATAATTCTAAAAGATACATGCACCCCAATGCTCACTGCAGCACTATTTACTATAGTCAAGACATGGAAGCAACCTAAGCGTCCATCAACAGAGGAATGGATAAGGAAGATGTGGTCTATATATACATTGGAACATTACTCAGCCATAAAAAAGAACAAAATAATGCCATTTGCAGCAACATGGATGGACCTAGAGATGATCATACTAAGTGAAGTAAGTCAGACAGAGAAAGGCAAATACGTATGATATCACTTACATGTGGAATCTAAGAAAAGGATACAAGTGAACTTACAAAACAGAAACCGACTCACAAAGAAAACAAACTTACGGTTACCAAAGGGGAAAGGAGGGGGAGGGGTAAATTAGGAGTCTGGATTAACAGACACACACTACTATATGTAAGATAGATAATCAACGAGGACCTACTGTATAGCACAGGGAACTCTGCTCAATATTCTATAATAACCTAAATGGGAAAAGAATTTGAAAAAGAATAGATACCTGTATACCTGAATCATCTTGCTGTACACCTGAAACTAACACAATATTGTAAATCAACTCTACTCAAATATAAAATAAAAGAAACTGAAAACCATTTATATGCAGGAAAAATGAAAATGAATAAATTACTTTTCCAGTAAAAGTGGCAACAGAGACCTTACATCTGGAGAGTTCAACTCTGAAATCATCGGGCCAATTTCAGAAGTGGACAGTGCAGGAAAAAGTCCAACAAGAAGACAAATTTGGAAATAAAAAAAAAAAACCGATTCCCATATACAACCTTGTCTCTGAGTCATTTCTATACTTCAGCTTATTCCATTGCTACTGAAATAGTAATGACCTCCTACAGGCTGGAAAATATCACAATAATTTACACATATGTTCGTACTACAGACTCGCAAGTAATTATTTGGAATGGATTTTATAGTCACTAATCTTTGGCTTCGTTCTTAATTATAAAAATATTAAAATAAATTTACTCAATAATTTTTTTTTTTTTCTGAGGCCATCAGATTACGTGCTACTACACTGTTCGGATTCTATTAGGCTTCCCTAAAGGAGGTGACTTTCTCTGGCTTTAGGTTTTTAAAAGAAAAAGCATGTTTAAAAGTCAGAGAAAGGGCAAAAAAGAAAAGGTTAAAACAATATAAGTTCCTCATAACTTTGCCCACTGATTACACACATGGCCCCTGGAAAATGAAAAGGGCACATCATCAAGGGGAGAGTTTGTTTTCTCAAGCCTGGAAAGTAATCACTTTAATTTTCAGGGCGACAGACTGTCTATTCGTGACAAACTAACTAAATTCTGACCATACAATGCTTGTGGATCAGTGTGGGCATTTTCCCCCCAATCACTGCCATGGAACGGGCAGTGGGGAGCATTTGGGCATCTTCTCGTTTTCTTCTGTTTAGTTTTGTTTTGTTTCCCCTTTTAGAGATGCTTCTCACCGTCATTTCAACATAGATCACAAAGCCTCTGAATACATTTTCTGATGGCAGGGATTAAATGCCATTATATTCTAGAACAGAAGGTGGTGTATGAAAATACATACTATGTGGTACATGAAGCAACAGAATCAACCCAGAGGCTGCAGAGAGGAGGGACCAGTTAGGTCCCTGGGGAGGAGGCCTTTCTGGGAGAGCTGCTTAGGGGTCTTTGGCAGGTGGACACGCCAGGAAGATAAATTGCACACAAGGTGCACGAAGCCGCAGAAGAGAATCACATACTCAGAGAGCAGTGGGTGTTCGAACAAGACGTGGTCTCCTGAAGCTGCTGGCTGCCCTTCCCAAGATCAAGCCCTGAAGAACGCAAAGGACAAGAAGGAAAAGAGAGAGACAGCAAGCCCACGTTTGCCTGGGGCCGTCGCAACTGGTGTGTTGATGGGGTGCGTGGAGAAGTTGATGGCGGGGTTAGCCTGGGGTAGCCCTGGAAGTCTGTGGAGACTAAACTAAGAGGAGGAGAGACTGCCTTTTGCTTTTGTTTCTCTGCCACCCTGGCTTCCTCCTTCACCAGTCTTCTTGAGGCTCTTAGTCTCCTGAGTCAAACAAAGGCAGTGTGAATGAAAAACGTGTCACCTGCCATATCAGTAAACAAAGGATGTCGCAGCCATCAAGCCCTCAGCCACTGCAGCCACCCCCAACGGTGCCCCCTGAGGAGATTCAGGATGGAGAAGAACAGGATCCTGGCCCTAGAGAGTTAAGATGCATATCAGAGGAATGATTTCAGTGAGCCCAGACTCCTGCACCTTCCCATGCAGAGAAAGTGCTAAATCCATTAACTTGAGGTATGTGGTTTTCTTTAGTTAACAGTAATCTTTTGACATTCTGGTCTTTGTTGCCAAAACTTCTATACATCCAGCCTCCTCCCAGACCTCTTTGGAGCAATCCCCCAGAGCTACCTGAGAGGCTGCCTCCCGGACTCAGGTCCTCAGTTTTGTCCTCCAAATAAAACATAATTCTCCACTTCTAGGTTGTGCAGTTTTTTCAGTTGACCAGCAGCATGGCAAAGTTTGAGCTTGTGAGAAGCTGAGAAAGACAGGTGGTGGGCGGATCCCCTCTGCATTGATTGTGTCTCATGACTGCACATTTGGGGATGAGAAGAGGAAGGGGAGGGCATTGGTGTTGGCCCCCATCCTGCATTTGCCAAATGTGACCCCCTAGACGCCTTGACGCCCTCCTGTTTGCCCTGAGAGGTCGAAGAAGTCTGCAGTTTTGAAAAGGTACTGTTTATTTTTTTTCCTCTTTTCATCCAGTTTTTTGAGACATAATTGACGCCCAGCACTGTATCAGTCTAAGGTGTACAGCATAAAGATTTGACCTACATACCTCATGAAATGATGATCACAACACGTTTAGTGAACATCCATCATATGGTATAGACACAAAAGTAAAGAAATAGAAAAAAAGTTCTTTCCTTGTGATGAGAACTCTTAGGATTTACTCTCAACAACTTTCACATAAAATGTACAGCAGTGCTAATTATATTCATCACGTTGTACATTACATCCCTAGTACTTATTTATCTTGTAACTGGAAGTTTCTGCCTTTTGACTACACCTTTATCCAGTTCCCCTCCCCCAAGCCCTGTCCCTGGTAACCATAAATCTCAACTCTTTTTCTGTGAGTTTGTTTGTCTTTCAAGTATAATTGACCCACAATGCCGTTAGTTCCTGTTTAAAATACCCACATACTACTCTTCAAATCCTACATGGACTTGACCACCAAGGCAATAAGCATAACAGGTGGTACTAAATGATTCTGAAGGGTCTACAAAAGTGTGTAGGTGTCACAGAGACCATTTTAAAGGTATATTTTTTCCTAAGCACTTACTATTACAATAATTGATTATGTATTAAGTCATAAAAAATCTCAACCAAGATCAAAGATAAAGTATCCTAGAGACCATACTTTCGGTCCCTTACTTCATACTATGTGAACATTGATTGACATTAATTTATAAATTAATAAGAAGGTAGGTAATGAATTCTTGCATATTTAATAAAATATAGACACGTGCATAGGTAAATAATCATGAGTTACAGAAGAACACATCACCAGAATTCTAAAGATTAGCACTAAAGAATAATGGAAATACTACCTATCAAAATACTATGTTTATATAAAATTGGGTCATGGAGGGAATTACATTCTTAAAATTTTTAATTAAAAAATAAACTATCTTAAAAGTGATGATGGGGCTTCCCTGGTGGCGCAGTGGTTAAGAATCCGCCTGCCAATGCAGGGGACACGGGTTCGAGCCCTGGTCTGGGAAGATCCCACATGCCGCGGAGCAACTGGGCCCGTGAGCCACAACCACTGAACCTGCGCGTCTGGAGCCTGTGCTCCGCAACAAGAGAGGCCGCGATAGTGAGAGGCCCGCGCACCGCGATGAAGAGTGGCCCCCGCTTGCCACAACTAGAGAAAGCCCTTGCACAGAAACGAAGACCCAACACAGCCAAATATAAATAAATAAATTAATTAAAATGTCCTTGTTAAAAAAAAAAAAATGAGGATATGGGGAGCGGGAAGGGTAAGATGTGACAAAGAGAGAGAGTGGCATGGACATATATACACTACTATATACTAACGTAAAATAGATAGCTAGTGGGAAGCAACCGCATAGCACAGGGAGATCAGCTCTGTGCTTTGTGACCACCTAGAGGTGTGGGATAGGGAGGGTGGGAGGGAGGGAGATGCAAGAGGGAAGAGATATGGGGACATATGTATATGTATAAATGATTCACTTTGCTATAAAGCAGAAACTAACACACCATTGTAAAGCAATTATACTCCAATAAAGATGTTAAAAAAAAAAAAGAGAATAACAAACAGCAGAAACCCCAAGAATGTAAAAGGAAAGCAATACCATAAATAAGAGAAGAAATAAACAATACAGAGTAGGAAAATACAACTGAGAAATTCCGCACAACCAGGAGTTGTTCTTTGGGAAAAAAATAAAAAACCAAAACTGGAAAAAGATGCACACCTCTGACAATACTAAGAGATAAGGAGATGAAATACAAAATAACAACATTATAAATGGAGACGGAGTCATAACTACAGATAAAGCAGAGATTATAAAAAGAATACCATCACGCCTTCAAAGACTTTGCCATATGAGACAAATGTCAAGGCAAAGTTTAAGAATCATTTTAGGGCTGGTTTACTAAGAAGTAAAAAGATGGAAAATCCTATGTGTTAAAGACCCTGCAGTAGAAGCTAAAAGTCTTCCCACAGAGTTTAAAACTTCAGGCCCAGAAGACTCCCATGGGCTGTTCAAGAATAGATCATACTACTAGTTTTATGGAAAAAAAAAAACCCCAAAACCAATAAACAGTGGAAATGGAATGGCCCCCACCTCACTCTTTAAGGCTGAGTGAGCTCAACACTCAACCTTGACAAAAAGACTGTGAGAAACAAAAAAAATCAAAATTCCATTGCACTTACAGATTTAGTTTCAAATATCTAAAGAAACGATTCACAAGTCTTCTTCCACCATGGATAAAATAAGAGTGTACCACGACCTCCTTGGGCATGTCCCTATGTATCAAAGGTTTTTTTTATTAGAAAGCCTAGAAATGCAATTTCTCACAGTGTTGGATTTTGAGAGGAAAAGTACCATCATCGGAATGGAAGGAGAAAACGCAGGGATAATACTGGATTCTCCTGTCATCAGGAATCCACTGGAAATTACTGAAGAGATGATAACAATACACAAAAATGATACAGCAAACACCACCTTAGATGGGGAAGCGCCATCTTTACATCAGACATGAGAAGGGGATACATGCCTTGAGGTGATATTTGACCCTCCTGAGTTCGGCAAATATAAATGAATCTGCTCAGATGAAGCGAAGGTTCAGATGTGAATCCCCAGCATCCCTCATGCATTCTGGGCGGGAAGAAGGAAGTGGGTCAACCCACTTAGGAAAGCATGATCTCCCAAAGCTGATCACAGACAGAGCCTACAGCAAACCGACGATTACCCTCTTGGGTGCACCTAGAACCCTGTGAAGGCACCAACAAGATTACAGATGGCATGCAGCCCTTTCTTTGTAAAAGGCAATGAAAATTAAAAACACATATCCATGTAAGGACGCATATCCATGTAACAGACTTCATTTAAATAAAGAAAGAAAACCCTAAATGGAGGATTCCCAGTGACATTTAACTCAGGTTGGGGAGAGGGGTCACTGAATACATTCATTTTTTTGGTCCCCATCCTGGCTTTTGTTTGGTGTGGTGAGGCTATGGATGGTTACTACATGGATTACAATACCTAATTAAACAACGAAGTAGAAGTAGATAAAACTACACAGAATTCACCATGCAAGAGCCAAGGAAGGGGGTGCCTGATCCAGCTCTGACGATGGACCAAATTCTGCACCCCAGGGTGCAGATATAAACCCAATGTAACAGCTTGCCAGGGGGAATTTGTGGAGAAGGTCATTCCAGGAGGAAAATCATCACAGAGAAGTGGTCGGGTACCCACAGCAGGATATATGCAGGGGTCTGTAAGCACATGGGGTGTGTGTGTGTGTGTGTGTGTGTGTGTGTGTGTGTGTGTGTGTGTGTTCAGGAGCTTAATACTGTCACCTGCGAATACTTAGAAGAACAGACAGAAGGAGAATGGAAGATAACCAGCAAAAAATGAGGGATTCCGTTCCTGAAAACGATTCTCTGGGAACCACAGTGAATCTTTTTTTTTTTTTTTTTTAAATAGTGCAAATTCTTGCACTATGTAGCAGTTTGTTCCTCGTGTTAAGAGCGGAAATGATGAATGATTGGACTTCAGGAATTGAGAAATTTCCCTTGTCAACAAAAGAAATGGAAGGGAGAGTTGCCTGCCAGACCTTAGCCCTACCCTATGCCCGTTGCATGGACATGACGCACATTTACATGGGGTGAACAGTAAACTCTCTCACTCTCTTGTATTTTATTATTTTTCCTCCTCTGTATATCCGTGGGAAAAGCACTTTCAAAAAATAAGAAAAAGGTGCCTAGTCAATACTGTATGTATTTACGTGGCTATAAAAAACCACCCCAAACTAGATCTTTGGAAATTAAAAAAAGAAAAAAAAAGGTTATTTCTTCCAAAGTCTTTCCAGCATATCATTCTGAAACCACACTTTGTTAACACAATATTTAACTTGGGTGTTGGTGAATATTTTCTGAAGTTGGTATGCATCTCAGGCTTGTAAACCGAGAACTAGCAAAGAATACGAACTCTATGCTTTCTGCATGTTTACATTTGTACATGAAAGTTCATTAAAAACAGGGATGATTTAATTTAATTAATAATCTATCTAGAAATTAGAAACCAATACAGACCAATACAGACTTTGGAAAGTCAGTGGGATTGTCTCCACAAAGTTTTTTGCAAACGAAATAAAACCAGTGCTATCTTTCAACAAACTCCTGACTTGAGCATGTTAACACAAATCTTTTAAAATGTAGCAGTTTGAAGAAAAGGAAAATGTGAAGGAGGTGTATGTCAAATCAAAGAAGGTAATAGAGAATAATTTTTAAAAATCCACATAAATATCTTTGTATCAAGTCTTAAACTCTGTCAAGGAACATACTTCATTCCTCAGCTGGGAGTGAAAGGTATACAAGTGGTCTACTCAGAGGGGTTACAAAAGAAACAACTGTTTTAAGTAGAAAACTGCAGCTAGAAGCCCCCTGGGTTATCACGAGTATATCATAGACTCCTAAGATGCAAGAGCAACGCCAGGCAGGCTCATTTTAAGTGCATCTCCTTCCGCTACTTCCACCAGCAGCCTGGAGCACACACACTGGCTACTTAAAGACAGGAAATGTAGCATTTGCCTTCAGACAAAATTTTTTTTGAAATAAAGTAACCACCACCCATTTGGGGAGCTATTTAAAAATACTGGGGCTTCCCTGGTGGCGCAGTGGTTGGGAGTCTGCCTGCCAATGCAGGGAACATGGGTTTGGGCCCTGGTCCGGGAGGATCCCACATGCCGTGGAGCAAATAAGCCCGTGTGCCACAACTACTGAGCCTGCGCTCTAGAGCCCGCAAGCCACAACTACTGAGCCCACGTGCTGCAACTGCTGAAGCCCGCGCGCCTGGAGCCCGTGCTGTGCAACGGGAGGGGCGACCACAGTGAGAAGCCCGCGCACTGCAGGGGAGAGTGGCCCCCACTCGCCACAACTGGAGAAAGCCCGCACGCAGCAAAGAAGACCCAGCGCAGCCAAAGATAAATAAATAAAATAAATTTATTAAAAAAAAAAAAATACTGATACGTGGGACTTCCCTGGTGGCGCAGCGGTTAAGAATCCGCCTCCCAATGCAGGGGACACGGGTTCGAGCCCTGGTCTGGGAAGATCCCACATGCTGTGGAGCAACTAAGCCTGTGAGCCACAACTACTGAGCCCGTGAGCCACAACTACTGAAGCCCGCGCACCTAGAGCCCGTGCTCCGCAAGAAGAGAAGCCACCGCAATGAAAAGCCCGTGCACCACAACGAAGAGTAGCCCCTGCTCAGCAACTAGAGAAAGCCCACACACAGCAACCAAGACCCAACGCAGACAAAAAATATTTATATAAATACTGATACTTGCATCCTATTCCAAGAGAATACATCGTTCTGTGATGGGGGGGAGGTATATATTTCTGTTCCAGAAATATATAACTTCCTACAAGCACTCCCAGGTGAACTGGATTCTGATGAGACCGGCATAGTTCGCACTGGGTGCCTCAGATCCATGCAAAGACTCACACACCTGGGATAGTCCACAATTGGCTCTCAATACTCAAGGAGATTGGCTCAGCCCCCAGCTGGGTGGGGAGGCGGATGGAGGTCTTGGGGAGAATGATGGGTAGTGTTGGTCCAATGAAAGCAGACGGTAAAAAAAAAAAATTTAAAAAAGGGACTTCCCTGGTGGTCCAGTGGTGTGGCCACAAATAAATAAATAAATAAATAAATTTTAAAAATTTTAAATTTTTAAATTAAAAACATTTTTTAAAAATTAAAAAACAATTTTATTTTTTAAAAAATTTTTAAAAAAGGAAAGAAAGGGGACTGTAATTGGGAGAAGTTCTGGATCCGAATAAGAAGCTTACCCAATTTCCCGCCATGAATAGGACTAATACTGAAGTCTCGATGGACAGGATCTCTTCCATTATTCATCAGGTCATGAGTCCCACTCAGGAGATGGATTCCAGCAAGTGGGTGGCATGCAAAGAGTACACACCGTGGTTTGAAAGATGTTGTGCATTGTCCAAGATTGAGATGCTTTCTCAGAAATGAGAAGGTCCTCTCTCACGGGCACAAGTCCCCATCAGGGGAGGGTTCCACAGAGGTGCCAGTTCTGGAAAGCTTGATCAGGTTCCATTGGGTGACTAACATTATTCAAATAGACGCATGTATTTGTACTGAGGCTTTGGAAGCAGGTAATGGCCAGGTAGTCCGTGTTTCCTTTCCATGAGGGGGCATTTTACTCTGTCTGAGGTTGTTTTGTCATTAGCAAATGCATGAGCCCATTTTAATGCCCGTTTTGTGTGCCATTCTGTTTGTCAGATGCAGAGAGACTAGTGAATGATGTTTTAGGGCAGATGAATGAACCTGATACAGAATTCTCTCGGTTTTGAGGTGCCAAGTTTTATTGTTTTTAAATTCAACTGTTGTATGAAAAAGGAACTGTATCTATGCCTCTATGAGATAATATAGCTCCAAAGAGACACACGCAATCCACCATCATTTAGGGAAACAAAAATTGGGGAAGAATATGAAAAACAGCATCTAACTGAGAAAAATGAGTAGGAAATTGTGAGGCATCTTTAATTAGAAGATGTAAAGATGTCCCCTGATCTGCCTCACACACCCAGCTCCAGACATGACAGCAATTATATAACAGACCCAATAAATTCAGTGTCACAGAGACACCCCTCTTCCTCCCAGACTACTTGATATTTTGGTTTTGAATCTTCAGCATCTAACACATCCTCATTACTGGACGAATGAATGAGTTTATTTAGGTTGTTATCACTTTCCTAATATTTTTGCGTGTACAGTATCTCACATGTACTGTGGTTTTGTTTTACATCTCAAATGAGCTTTAAAAGGTAGGCACGGGATTTTCCTTAAACAGGAAAAAAATGAAGGTCCAATGTGGTCGGACTTGCCTAACGATCAGTTGAATATTACGGGAGACGTACACTGAGGTGGAGTCGCGAGGGCCAGTGATACGTGGGGGTAACACCTCTGAACGGTGAAAGGCTGGGGGAGAATTGGGCAGGAAGATTCTGCAGCATATGACACAGATCTGATACCTAAGAAGGCAAAGGGCTAAAGGGAGAAGCAAGACGGCACAGAGGACGCCCCCGACAGACGTGCTGATCTAACTGGGGCACGGCCGGCCCAGGGCAGGTTCCGAAGCAAGGCTGCCCCTTGGAGGGGTCTCCCGCTGGGAGGACTCGCTGAGAACCCCGTTCTGCTCAGTCCTGAACGGGGGGCAAGATCCGAAAGCCCTAAAGCTGGAAGCGCTCCGCCAGAGGCACACCTCGCAACTGCGTGGCGAGTCCCTGAACACAGATCTGAGCCTCGCTCTCCCGGGCCATCAGGCTCACGGCACGAAGCCAGAACGGAACACAGCAGCACAGTCCAGCCCCTGAGAGCCCCAAACCGTGGCTCCTTCCAGGCCGTCGCAAAGACAGACGACACTGAAGAGACCTGCCTCCCAGGACGAAATTGGGAAACGCTGCTTTGCAACGTCGTACGTGTCTACTCAGGGCTCTTTGTCCTTATGAGAGTCAGAGGCCGACGGCCCAGAAGCAGAAGTTGGTTTGAGGAAGGCGCCGATGACGGATCGGAAGGTGGAAGAACAGATCTGCTGGCTCGCTCCCGCAGCTGTGTGTCCTCAACTTCCCCGCCGCGAAGGGTCACCGGGAGCCCACGCTGAAAACTCCGCTTCCCTCCACCGTGAGGAATGCTCGCCAGGCAAGGGTGACAGCTACAGAGCTGCAAGACTCTAGCCTCTCTGTTTCTGCTTCTACAATGTTTTTGCTTCTAGCTGTTCTAGAACAGCTTCCCTCTCCCCCCCCCCCCCACGGTGATTTCCTTGACCTGCTGAATCCCTACTCCTTGCAGCTCACAGAATACATTTTTCATATTCTATGTACAAGAGCCTCCTGTGTCCACACCTCAACCTCCTCTAACTGTGCTCTCTCCTCTTTATTCTTCCAAGAAAAGGTGAATAAATAACATTTCTTTGTTGTCATTGTTCAGCGCTTTCTTACAATACCTGGGATATTCACCCAGGAGAACCTTTTGTTTCAAATAGTAGCTAGAAATTTGTAGTTTACTTTGATGCAGTGCCAGTGTGCTTACGTCCAGAATTATGAGAACATAATTTGCTACGGCAGAAAAAAAAGGCTCTACTTTCAAGACACAAGATTGCATTTTCCCCCGATGTCTCAATTAATGTTCAATATTATCAGTAGCCTTCTGTTTTCACAGTTAAATGATAATTTAGGGTGAAATAATGTAATTCATATCAAGTAAAGGTCCTGAGAATGGTAGAGACTATTGAATGCAATCCACTATTCTTCCAAACGTTAATCATTCCCATCAACGATTTCTATATAATGTATTTGAGGTGCTGGACTGTTTGGAACATTTTTAGAGGGTAGGGAAAGGGTTTAGATGTCTTCTGCTTTAAAATTGTCAAGATAAGCAACATGAAATTCTGCAAAATGCAGACTTTTCATGTAAAATCCCAGAGTCCTTTAAAGGCAGCTCCTGATAGAAGCTTTGTGGATAGTAAGGAAGGGGGATTGGTTACACAACATTAAAAAAAAAACCCACAAAAACTGTTAAATGTCTAAAATTGAAAATAACATGTCTGTAGGGATATCTTATTATACACTCATTTCTATTTGTGATCAAACAGCCATTAGGATTGGAGCAAAATAAATGAGTCATTCTGAGCAGAAAACGAGGTTTGATTTATAACATGAACACCAGGTGTTGGTACAGCCTGCAACTCTTAACGTTCCTTTAAATTGAAATTGATCCTTTCTCCAAGAGTGTAATTTGAAACACCTTGCAAACGATTATCCTGAAATGAAATTATTGAAAGTGTCCATCGGACAAGGTGCATTTTAAAATACGTACCTGGTGCATTTGTTAATGAAGACCACAACAATTTTGTAAAGTGTTTGTAGAATTACTAGTATATATTCCACAAAAACCTATTGAATTAAGGGTAAAAACAAGCGCTATGGTGTGTCTTTCAATTTGTTCTTTTCCCCCAAATTATCAAGGAGGGTTACAGTGTTGCAGATAATGTTGGCAGATACAGTAAGATGTGATTAGATACAAAGAAGTTGTCCTGAAAATTTATTGGAGGCTGAAAAAAGATTTACTCCATCCTCGTCTTCTCAAAGCATTAAGTGTTTCTAGCCATTACCTAATATTTCTGGGTCTTGGGTTTTAATCCATTTCAGAATAAACGGTTGAGTCTCTCCATTGAACAGTCACTATGTGTAGCAACTCTACTGTCATTTTTTAAAGATTCATTTTATTCAAGTAGAGTTGATTTGCAATGTTGTGTTCATTTCTGCTGTACAGCAAAGTGACTCAGGTATACATATACATGTATTCTTGTTCATATTCTTTTCCATGATGGTTTATCACAGGATACTGAATATAGTTCCCTGTGCCCTACAGTAGGACCCTGTTGTTTATCTGTTACATATATATATATATAAATTTTTTTTTTTAATGTCATCTTAATTTGAGTTTGAAAACAGAAGCTACCATTTCAGGCCTATTCCCTACTTTGCGTCATGAGGAGAGGAAGCATTGGTCTTACGTGGGAAAACAGGTGGAAACCATCAAGGTGGGACACAACTTCAGAAGACTTCCCTTCTGCTTGCTTCTACTCCATCAAGGCTTCCTCACCCCAGATCCAGCAGAACTTCATTTCAAGAAATTAGTGAGGAATACAACTCTGTTGTCTACTCTGGAAATCATTTCAAAAATATTCCTTAAACAGAAAACTGTCCTTACTTTTCTTTAGTTCTCAACACCCTGATTCAGTTGAAAAATTCCCTCTATCTGAAGCAGTGTGTATATATTATGTTTTCTACTTCATCCTCCCCAAGTAAAAAAAAAATTTTCATTGGGAGAACAAATTCATTACAGAAATTCGAGGCAGTCAGTTCTAAGCGTGTAAGTCTCAAATCACCCATGGAAGACAAGGAAAAACATATCTGAAGAGATTGCTGGGACAAAGCTTGTTCCATTCTTGATGACATTAATATTTCCGGCAAAATGTGCTTTTGATTTAAAATGGTCTTTTTATCATACAATTTAAGTCTGTGGGCTATCTGGGATACAACATTGAGAGACTAGATTTTCTGGGTAATTTTGCCATCTGTGAAGAAGCCTCAAGAACTGAGCTCCATTCACTTACGAAGTACTTCTTTTAAAAAGAGGTCCCTAAAAAAATTTTTTTAAAATAAAATTAAAAAAAAAAGAGGTCCCTGACTTTGAATAACACTTTTATATTCATGCAGAATCTAAGGAGGCAACCTCTCAGATTTCCTCACTACAGAACTGAGAAGTAGCCATAAAAGGCACGTGTCCTCCTAAAGGTCTCCAGCTCAAACCTTCTGAAGACACATCCACAGCTGTGGGTACCACCTCTTGGGTCTCCATCAAGCGTGAATCCATAGAGACCCCCAAGTGATTTTGTTACAAAGGAGAATATGAATTAAATGACATTAATATTTGTAAAAGAGACTATTTATAGAACAACCTATAAGAAGGCAAAGCAACAAGAACAAGAGTGGTAATGAGAAATATATACAACAAAACAGGAGGAGGAGAAATACATCCTACATGAACGGGATGATATAAACAAGGACACTCTGCTTCAATCTTGGAGAAAACATTTGGAATAAAAGATTTCACTGTAGTCCCTGTAGACAGAAACTCTTGGTTTAAATCTGTGAAGATATCTGCCTGGAATAGACTGTTTTCCCCCTCATAAAATCTGCCAGTGTTTTGTGTTTACGTAGCTGACCTGTCCTCCTGTTTCAGTAAAGATGTACGCCTTCACACCAAATCAACAGCAGTTGTTGTGGTCCAATAAATAAATGCACACGGATGAGTCAGGCAGAAAAGTCCGAATGCCCCATTAATTTGGATGCGCTGAGAAGTGCATAAAGCTCATAAGATTTAACCTTCACGGGGCACCTAGAGATTTCGGGGGAGAAGAGGAACTGCCATTTGGTAGTGTTTCAGTTAACAGGGGTGGAAAGATTTCTTTAAGCTATTTTGTTGCAGTACTCACCATTACTGAGCCATCCATGTAAAACAATCCCAAAGGATTTTCCACCGAGAGGATATGACTAAGATTAGAGGCAAACCTGATAACTATATTTAAATACTGTTGACTCTGTCCAAGCAGGAATGCATTTGTTCTTAATTTCAGGAGGAAGATCAGGAATGAAGAACTGTTCCACCCAGATGTCCTAATGGGAAACTCAGCACGGGGTACATTTTATATCTACTTGCAGTAAACATGTAGAAATGATTTAAAACAAACAAATATATACATGCATGTGTGTATATGGTAATACCTGCAGTCAGTATGGGGATTTCTCAGGAGACCAGACACAAGGGTAAACACTAACACCAGACAGGAAGCAACTGAAGGCAGACATCAGAAGAGGCACCCAGTGCAGGGACTTCTGAAGGTGGAGGGTAAAGGACCAACCATTGGGAATAGAGCACAAGGCAATTCTTTTTTTTTTTTTTTTTTTGGCTGCGTTGGGTCTTCGTTGCTGCATGCTGGCTTTCTCTAGTTGCAACGAACGGGGGCTACTCTTCGTTGCGGTGCGCGGGCTTCTCATTGCGGTGGCTTCTCTTGTTGCAAACCACGGGTTCTAGGCACATGGGCTTCAGTAGTTGTGGCACGCAGGCTCAGTAGTTGTGGCTCACAGGCTCTAGAGCGCAGGCTCAGTAGCTGTGGCGCACAGGCTTAGTTGCTCTGCAGCATGTGGGCTCTTCCCGGACCAGGGCTTGAACCCGTGTCCCCTGCGTTGGCAGGCGGATTCTTCACCACTGCGCCGCCTGGGAAGTCCCAGAGCACAAAGCAATTCTAAAGGAGAAAATAAGATGCTGGGTGTGGGTGGCTCGGACTATTATGAGGAGAATCTGGGGCCGTAGATCCCCAATCAAAGTCATTCCCATGGATGAGTGAGATGGGTCAGCAATGTTGGAAGTGGTTGTCTCCAGGTGAGAACAGCAAGCATGGAAAGTTGACTTGAAGACTTCGCAGCTACTAAGAGAAATGAAGAATCTGGAGGATAACATCCATCCCCACTGACGTGGAAAACAGTATTTAACCTATCAAGAGCTAAATGCACACTCCTAGCCAGGCAGACTAAACAAAGGCTCTATCAGACGAATGGATACTCAAGCATCAACTAATCTGATTAAGTAGGCATTCAAGAGGTGGAAATCAAACTGATGAATGTGGATGTAAGGATCAATAAACATTTCAGAATAAAACACATAAAAGAAACAATCCATTTGATAAAGCCAAGAACCCCATCCAAGTGAAGAGTTAATCAAGGGAACAAAATTATATTTAAGTTTGTTTAATAGAGTCAAAGTGATAAACAAGAGTAGGTGATCGTGAAACAAGAACAGTTACCAAAAAAAAAAAAAAAGACAGATTAGATTTAATGCAGTGGTAAAACTAAAGAACAAAGAAAAACCTCGGTGAACAGGGATCAGTGAGGCTTACTAAACATAAAATGCAAGGTTGTTAAGAGTTGAAATGCCCCTAAGAGAGGTGTGATTCAGAGCCTATGCCGTGAACCAGCGCAAGATGGCAGAACTTATCAAAGGATTGCCACATGAAACAGAAGTGGAATGCCCAAAGGAGAGAGGAGAAAAAAACTGGTGTGTAGCAAGCAGCCCTTGTTTTAGCCTCAAGCAATCACACATTAGCTGCTGTAGGAATACCTCTCCGATTTAGGTCTCCAGAAATTCCAAAAATTAAGATCCACCAAGTAAGAGTTTTCAACCAAAAATCATTTGTCACAATAAGTCAAGAAAAACTAAACAGCCACACTATGGATACTAGAATAACTGCATTAAGAATATCAACTATGTATGCAATACAGAGACAGAAGATGTAGAATCACAAAATTTCTATTATTAGAACAGCCGTTCAATACTCTAAAATGCACTGGTTTTGTAAACGCACAGAGACAGAGAAAAAATGAGATAGAATGGAAATACAATTCTTCCTCCAAGATGTGAGAGAAAGACGGGTGTGTGTGTGTTTGTGCATGCAAGAGAGTACATGCACATATACCCACGCCGATCTGTCGGCTAACACAATTTCCTCTTTGCAACATTCCATTTCCATTCTGTGCCCTCGCAAAATAAAATAGAACGTGTAAAGGATGTGGAAGGTATTCTAAGGAAGCTCATCCCTTGCTTTAACAAAGAAATGAATCTTCTAATCCAGGGGTCATTAAAACTTTTCTGCGAACAATAGATAACAGGTATTTTGACTTCACAGACCACACGGTCTCTGTTGCAAATACTGAACCCTGCTACTGTAGCGAGAAAGCACCCATGGACCAAATGTAAATGAATGGCGTGACCGTGTGTCAATAAAACTTTATTTACAAAGACATCGGATGGAGCAGAGTTGGTCTATGGGCTGTATTCGCTGGGCCATGCTTCCCTTGCCACACAGCTTCGGCAGCCTTGGGAGATGATTAGGACCACAGTCCCACCAAGACATGTGGAAGCAGAAGCTGTATTGTAACAAGAGGTCCAAATGAACATCTTAAATGCATTGCTAACCATTCTGTTATGCTCTGTCATCTTTTAAGATGCAGGAGCAGTAAGGTTAGGTATTCTTTGTGGTCCCAGTGTATGATGAACAAGTGCACGCACACAGGCATCATGCACAGACACGCATTCACACACACCAGTGTTTGAAGAGCACTGCTCCCAACACACGTTATTAACAATGTCAATTATTAATGAATGGTCCTAGTTAATTCCTTGTTAGAGGAAATATCTTCATTGTTGACACTACCTGAAGAATTGTTATGAAAGACTCAAAGTGGGGAAAAAACAAAAATAAACTCCATAAGGAAAGAATATTAGAAGTTTTTCAAAAGGAAGATTCTCTTTTTTATCTCCCATGTGTTTTCAGTGAGTTCTGACGGAAAGGCAAGCTCTTCCTTTCAGGCCTTTCCTGAATCTAGTGTCTTTCCAGGTACAGGAACCCAGTGCCATTGGGTGTTCTGTCTGCTCAGGGTCCCATAGCCCTTTGATCAGGAGGAATGTGGGTGATTTGAGAAGATAAGTGGCAGCAGACACACACAAGAAGCCCTAAAAATAGGCCAGCAGGTAGAAGTGGGTCCCAGAGGATTCAGGGGGAACCTCAGCAGCTCATGGGGCAAAGAGCCTGTCTGCATGTCCCAGAACTGCAGGAGCAACAGAGAACACAGACAACCTTGTTCAGGGAAGCCTGCACCTGTGGTGGCAAGAGCATCTCACTATAGAGCCTTAGCACATCCAGTGTTCATCCATGGATGGTAAATGGCACAGATATAGATGTAGATGAAGATGACAGAGACAGGGATATATGGATGCAAGTACAGATGTAGACAATGACATAGATGAACAGGTAGATGTAGATGATATAGATGCGGATACAGGGATGCAGATGCTGATGAGATAGATAGATAGAGAGAGGGAGAGAGAGAGATAGATAGAGATGATGGGTGGATGGATAGATGATAGATACATAGATAGATAGATGATAGATATAGATAGGTAATATAGATAGGTGATAGATGAAAAGACAGATGGTAGGGATGATAGATGATAGATACATAGATAGATGATAGATACATAGATATAAACAGATACATAGATGAATAGATAGATAGATGCAGATTTAGATGATGATATAGATGTAGAAGTAAATGTAGCTAATATAGATATAGATAGATAAAATACATAAATACAGATGTAGATGATATAGATAGATCTATATAGATACAGATAACTGCAAGTAGATGTAGATGATATAGATAGACATAAGACAGATACAGATACACAGATGTAGATGAGGTGTAGATGATGATACATAAGTAGATGCAGATGACACAGATAAGTTATATGGATGCAGATGTAGGTGTAGATGTGGATGGTATATATAGATACAGATACCTGGATGTAGATGATGATACAGATGTAGATGATGTACATATAGACACAGATGTAGACACACATCAATACGGACACTTAGACTTGTATACATACTTCCATATATCCAAGTCTCTCTGTCTATTTCTATCTCTACATCGCCATCTCAGACTGGAGCCACCTTCAAAGAATGTCACTCTTGCAGAGCTTCAACACACTTTGACCTTCCTTCAGATGCCACAGAATGTTCCACCCACATGATCAACCTCAACACACCAAATCTCCAGCTCTGAAGCTCTGCATGACACAGATAAAGATCACTTGTAGGACCCCCAGGAAAAGAAGGAAAACCTCATCACTTATGGTCAGTTTTCATCACTCCTGTTCATATAATTTGTGGACCAGAAGTTAACTTTCCCTTCCCCAGACTTTGAGCTTCAGGTATAAGAGGAAGAAATATAGTAAATAAAAAATTAACTGCTGTAACAGACATAATTACTGAGTAAACTGTATTCCATGGACCTATTTAGACAAATGTATCCTTTTCCTTATATTTCAAAGATTTTCATCCTATTCATTTGAATTTTTTTTCTCTACTTATGCTTGGGAATAAATTTTATTTGGATGGCTACCTCTTATAAATGAATACAAAAGGAATCTTTAAGAAACATTGAAAATAAAGGCTTGACCCTTCTGTTATGAAATGTAGTCTTGTAAATTTCAACAGAAGTTCCAAGCAGTCACTGTGGCTCCAATAAATGCCTTGAGTATGTACACACACACACACACACACACACACACACACACACACACCATCACAATAATATACATTCCACATACCTTAGGCAACTACGGTACCACTGCCATGCAATTAGCAATAGCTTCATCCAACTGATGAGCGAAATTTCCAATATAGGAAGAAAAAAAGCCCCACCTGTCTCTTGTTGACTAATTCTAACAAAACTAATGAACCTACCACAATCAACACAGAAAATAACAAAATGAAAAAATAAAGTTGATGTTGTTTCTGCACCAATCTTCGCTTACCATTATACACCAAAAATACTTAAAAAGTGATACTTAATATAAAAAAAAAAAAACTGCCCATCTCTGCTAATAACCTCAATCCTGTTGTGTTAAAATCAAGAATATAGTGAAGAAGGGAAAAGGAAGAAGATACGGAATCGAATAGACTGTAATTCCCATTAAACTGGTGACTTGGACATGAAATCTATTCAAGTTTCCTCAGTTCTCCCAAACCCCACCTCTGTTCACACACCAGGAGCCTTAAAGAATTCCTCTCATCATTTCTGTTTCTCGAAAGACAGGTCAATTTTTGTTCATTTCCTTACATACCCTTGCTTCTCCAGACTTCTATCTGAGCAGCTACTGAAAATGCCTTCAATGTTTTCAACCATTAGTCTTTTGAAAAATCCTTTGGAAAACTGACAGCACCTACCTTATGGGAGTTTACAGCTATATCACTGTATCCCTGAATTCCTCAAGTGACCAAGATAAACAGTCTCTTTGCCAGCTGTCAACCCATAATGGAGCGTGGACAAATGAGATACATCCGGGTTGATGTAGGCTTCGGTGATGGGGGGTTGTTGGTTACGGCAGAGCATCCCCCTTGCCTACCTGACAAATACATCACTTTCCCCAAGGATGTGCAGTAATACCTTGCAACGTCTCCAAGAAATGCCTCAAACACATACTTAGGTGAAGAGTCGTAACCAGTCTTGTTTTGAGGATGTTTCTGCTTCTTTTGGGTTCCATCAAGCATTTCTACTCTGCCCAGCATTCACTCTTGGAGAACCTGCCAGCTGAACCCTGAATTAAGCTACTGACAATAAATTAAATAGTGATATTATAGGACTTCCCTGGTGGCTCAGTGGTTAAGAATCCACCTGCCAATGCAGGGGACACAGGTTCGAGCCCTGGTCTGGGAAGATCCCACATGCCGCGGAGCAACTAAGCCCGTGTGCCACAACTACTGAGCCCACGTGCCACAACTACTGAGCCTGTGCACCCAGAGCCCGTGCTCCGCAACGAGACGCCACCACAAAGAGAAGCCCACACACCGCAACAAAAGTAGCCCCTGGTCGCCGCAACTAGAGAAAAGCCCGCGCGCAGCAACGAAGACTCAATGCAGCCATAAATTTATTTTAAAAAATAGTGATGTTATGAATTAATGAATAGCGATATTAATTTTAAAAATCTGCCCATTGAATTATTTGCCTATTAACATGACATAATCCCTTCCTACTAAATACCAATACTTAAATTTCAGGTTAAAATGAAAGATGGGTGCTTGAAAGATTTTGAGGAATGCCCTCAAGGTCTATTAGAATGTACAAAAAGCCTTTGCCTTAATTAAGAGAATCAATTCAAGTTTTGATCAATATTTGATTAAATCTGCCTGCCCGTTTAAACCCTATTTGTGGGAAGAAGTAGATCAATGTGGAATAATTAAACAGTGTTTATTTTTATTGAAATGTATCTAATATATCCCTATACAAATCATATCTCAGGTTTATGTCCTACCTGTACAGTTTAATTCAGAACCCCTGGACAGAATTTGGGTGGTGATAAAAATTTAGAGAAAATGGATTTTATCCCTGATTTTCTGTAGAAATGCAGTTTCATACCAGCAAGCTTCAGAAGCAATCAGTAAAACCTTTGCATTACAAAATAAAAATAAAAATAAAAACAACCCCACACACCTAGACAGTTATGGTAAGACCAGCAGACCTTGACTTTGATTGTGGAATAAAATTTTAGTCTAAGATAGCATCCATTTTTAATAGCATTTTTTTTTCATACTCTAGATGGAAACACAATGCATTTTTGAAGAGGAGATGCTGCAAATATCAACCACAGTCTCTGACAGAATAAAATGTTTGCTAGCAGTAGGCAGATATAGGCGTGAAATGCACACCTTGAATGCATTTTGCCACATCTGTGGGTTATGTCACACGTGCAATTTTACATCTCAGCTTATCGTGTTGGGGAAGGCACAGTGGTTTGATTCAACGGGGTCCTGACTATCGCTAGCTAAGTGATGGTAGGCATGTACCTCAGGTTCCTCGAGCATCTTTCTTCTTGTATAAAAGAGAAATAAGGTACATTGGATAAATATGTGCATTGCAGAGCTCAGCGGCAAGGCTCGTATCTGGTCAAGAATCACGAGGTGAAGGAGATACGTCCTCTCTGGAAAACAGGTCGTCATGAATACTCCAAGCGTGTATGTCAGGAGCCTCAATCCTTCCTTGAAGTCTATTATATGAAGAGATGTTTCAGAGAACATGCAAGCAACTAACTGGACAAGCCAAGGAGGTGACTTAGTGTATTCGTTCTGGGAAGTTTTAAATAGATAAAGGTCGGAGTCAAGACTGCCCAGGCTCTTGCCTGAAAACTGCCTGAATCTCTTTGGTATGAGGGTAAAGCAGAATCCTTTTATGTATCATGACATTCAACTGAACAGTGATAGATAGACAGACAGATAGATAAGATAGTAGATAGACATAGATACGTAGATACAGAGATATATGACAGATAGCTAGCTAGTTAGATAATATTGATAGATACAGAGATAGATGATAGACAGATAGATGATAGATAAACGATATATGATTAGATAGGTAGAGAGAGAGAATACACAAAGTTAACCATGAAAGTTTAGTGTAAAACGTAATGTATTTTCCAGCACTATTGAGGTACAATTTACGTACAGTAACACCCATCTTTTTGAAGTGTGAAGTGTGTGAGTTTTGTCGATTGTATTATTTTGTGTAATCACTGCCACGATCAAGATATAAAACCCTGTGAACATCCTTACAAGTTTCTCCATCCCCTTTGCAGCCCTGACTTTCTTACTCCCAGCCCCAGGCAAGCATGGATTCATTCACTGTGCCCCTGGCTTTGTCTTTTCTAGAATTTCATATAAATGGCTCTTGGTGTCTGGATTCCTTCACTTAGCATAGAGTTTTTTGAAACTCATCTATGTTGTTGCATGTATTAATGCTTTGTTCCTTTTGACAGATGAATACTATTCACTGTACAAATGGGTAAACAGAAGTTGATCCATTCAGTATTTGATGAATATATGGTGTTTCCAGTTTTTCTTTTCTATTTTAAAGAAAGATACTATGAGTTCATGTTCAAGTCTTTGTGTGGACACGTTTTCATGTCTCTGATAGATACCTGTGAGTGGAATTACAGGATCATGTGATTAGTATACGTTTCAATTTGATACAGTCCAGCTGTTTTCCAAATGGGCAAAATATATCATGAATGATTGATTTCTTGAACTTTGAAGGTTTAACACTTGATCACAATTGTTAGCAAACAGTAATAAGTTAAGATTATGGCTTTGTGGGTCTAAGCCTTTTAATTTTTTAAAATTAGAATATAGACACCTGATGTGTTCTATGTTATTTATAATAAATGCACATGGTCAAATACTTAATCTAAGAATAACTGTACACCAATGTTTAATTTCTCCCAGCACTGTAGAATTCCTTGGAATATTTAACTCACATTTCACAGGCTACTATTGCAAACACACATCTTCAATTAATGCCATATCTAACTGACCACCTTATCATCTGTAAAAATTCAAAGTATATTGAATATATATTTTCAAGACAGAGGTTTCTCAAATTTATCTTGTTTAAGATCACAGCATGTGTGTCAAAAGCCCACAAAACTCAGTAATAATCGCCTTTGGAGTTCCTTTCTGTTTCATCCCGTTGCGATGTATAATAAATAATTTTGCAGAATGCGTGACTAGTTTTCCATGCACTGATTTCTTTTTCTCCATTTTTTCTACATGATGCTCTGATTCTTTTCACTCATCACGATAGTGAATAACACTCCCACTGACTGCTGTAAATCAGTGAGTAGGTACATAATTTGTTCGTAAGGTTTTTTTTTTTTTAAGGTGTCAGCTTGCTCTATAAGATAATTTAAAATGAAGAATAAAACTTTTTTTTAGAGTTATGTTTTTGCAGAAGGCAGAGTTCACTCTTCTTCAAAATGATTCACTGATTAGAAACTTTCCATGTGTTCTAGCCTGACATCTTCATGGAATGCTAATCTATTGTCAGAGTGTTGAATGATACATGATTGTCTAATTAGATACACTGAAAAAATGTTAAGTCCAAGTTTACTACACCATACATTTTTGTTGATTCTACTGAAGACTGCCCATGCTGTTACCTGCTTTCAGAGGTGGCCAAAAATATCCAAGTGAATAATTACATTCTCAAGTACAACAATTGTGGCATACTTGCATGTTGATCTTTGCCCTCGGATAGAACGCAATGTGAGGTTTTACAACACTACCGAAAGGAACCATAATGAAGCTTCCCCTTTTGTAAGGCAAATTATATTCTGTTTATCATGCTTATTGAACAAATGAAATCTGAGTCTTCTACAGTTAAGGAGAGATTATTTTATGCATTCTACGGAAGCATATTTTTCTTGGAAAAGCGAGGTCAATATAAACAATTAAAAGAATTAGTGGTTGTTCTGTTTGAATATGTGATTTCAACTATAGTTCATAGACTTCTCAATTTAAGGAGTTCTCAGTAGTTCAGAGTTGAAGAATGTTCATGAAACACCAAGTTTCAAGGACAGAACTTATTTCTTCATTAAAATAGGGCAGGAGAGAAATAAAGCTTTAGAAAATAATTATCCCATAAAATACCTTTAAACGCATAATTCCTTTTTGTAATCTTCTGGGCATTTAAATATGTGTGAACTTTCCATTTTAAATTAGTTTTTGTTATTCATCCCATCAATGGATGTTTAGTTAAGTAATATATTCACTTGATCCATTTCCTTGCCCAAGAATTGGCTTTTAAGTCAGAAGTCAGTATATCATCAGAAGATTATATAGCGCTAAAGAAAATAAACTTGTTAAATGAATTTGCTGACATGTATATTGGAGATTCTAAAACTGGGCTTATATATTTCATTATTTTTTGTCTTTAATCCATTGTTCAAGACTTAGGAAAGAATCCCTAGATGTACTTTCCAAACCTTGTTTTCCTCTACCACAATTGAGATGTAACTTATTTAGGGTGGTGAAATCAACTATGGCAATGGCAAATATTGCAAACACAGTTGATGTTTTAAGAATAATATTGATTTATGGATGCTAAGAAGCCATATGGCTACTACAAAATAATTCAGAGAAAAACAATGATCCTTTGTTTTAGAATGGATTTATAACATTCAATCTGATTGTACCTTAACTTCTGAGAATTTACTTAAAATTAGTGAAATAAATATAAAAGGACCCAGAACATTACTAGATTAGCACATTTTTCGAGCACATAGAAAAGCACTGTGTTGGCTGGAATAAACAGCAGCTGCACGTGGATATATACCCCGAATTCTAACTGGCTTTATACAATAAAGATATATTTTTCCTATCATGGTCATGACCACCACATGGACAGAACTCAGACATCTCGTTCCCTCTGTACTCTACGTAAGTTATATATATAAAGAGATACATATATTTATACACACATATATGGATATGCATTATATATCCACTATAGATATCTATGTAGCTATACATATATATATATGTAGGATGTCTACATAGGTAGGCTATCTATCTATCATCTAAGTTTGAAAGCTTTCATTTCCATGAGCCTTGTAAAATGTCAAGAAAAAAACAGAGTTCAAATTTCTTTTCTTGATGGTAATTCCAGTGTTCAAACACACAGCCCATAAATGACCAATGCCTGATACCTGTTATTCATAAATATATAAATTCTATTTTTGTGATATTTCCAGAACTACGAATGCCAATAAATGTCAGTGCCATTTTGTTCCCTACTATAACAATGTTCCTTCTGCCATCCAGGCTCCATCCAGAGGAGAAAGGACCAGTTTCCTACAAACGCCTGCTGTACGTCCATGGATGCTTCGGTGCAGCTTAGAAAGACATGTATTTATTTTTCTTCTCATCCCTCATTCTAGCCAGCCACGAGGAGGGGATGTGTCCTCTTTGTTCCTGTGAGATGCTACCTGACTATTCTTCATTTCTCCACCTGAAAACACCCAATTTTGAATGTTAAGAACAACCTGAATTGCTCACCATCATCCTTGTAGAATCATCTACCTACAGACCAGGTCTCAGAATCACCCTTAATAAATCATCTACCTGCAGACCAGGCTCACCATCATCCTTGCACAATCATCTACCAACACCCAGGTCTCTGTCTCAAATTCCTGGACTACGTTAACTTCTGGCTTGCTGTCATCACATCCAACATGGCCTTTGCCTTTATTTGTGCTGATACCCATGAGGTTTTCCCCTTAGCCTCAAGGACCTTGCTTTCATTGACTCTCTGCCATGGTCATACCCTGGATTGCCATTAGAAAAGTTGTATCACCTCCATGCCTTCCATTCCTGGCATCCCAATGTCTGGCCATCACCTTGTATCATTAGGCTTTTCACCAGTATTGCAAGTCCAACAAAACTTCAACTCACTGGGATATAAAAGTCCACTCAGCTGACCTTTGTGTTCACAGCCCCCCATCGCTTACATTTGTAAGGACTCTGCCTAAAAATCAAACAAAATCTGCATTATTCAGTTCACGAATCACTTTTCTATTGACTCACCAACTCTGGGCAATATTTGTGATTAAATGCAGTATTTATTAAACACTGTCTGAGTTTTATGTAGTGTAATAGAAGATCAGGTCACATCATTTGACTGACTGGCTGATTGATGAAGGTTATATTTCTCTGTGACAACCCTATTAATAAAGCAAAATAAACTCTGATAGCCTTTAAAATTCCCTCGACCGCTGCAGCTAATTTTCTCACTTTGTTATTATTTCCTTAAGAATGCATGAGATTTATCTTTATATATCCTTCCTTATTGCCATTTTATGGCAACTAGCAGGTGATTAATATTTGTTACAATGAATGTTTTTATTTTAATTAGTAATATGTTTATTCTAAATCTACTTTATGGTAGTAACATTTCTTATCCTGTATTCCTACATCTCTTGTCCTGTATTCCAATTCTTATTGGTACAAAACAAAAATTGCTTCTCCCTAAAATTGCTAATTCTTGCTAGTCAAACCTCCTTGATGGATTCACAAGCCCATTATTTTTTAAAATGCAGTCTCTTTTGTACTTTTGATACATCCTTGATCTTTTCAAATTGCTAAAGGTTTCTTCATTGATTTTTCCCCTGAATGGAATGTAGCGTCTTATTTTAAGTTAAAGAGAAGTAGAATCTTGATGGGCAAATCCCACTGGAAAATACTATGGCTTGTCTCCTCACGTCCATGTTAAAAGAAATCTACAAGCCCATAATCTCCGTCAGTTTTATTTGACAGTGCACCTGCAAGAATCATTACACATCTTCACGAACATTTTTGATGCCCATTAGCTGGATTACATATATTTCCCATATACCATAGTTGAAATAAATATGATTGTTAATATCTAAAGACTCTTAGTGACATTAGCTTTGCTATTTTTTCCCCTTCTATTGATGTATAGTTGAATTTGCCTATCTATGGGAATAGTTTCCTGAAATACTATCTTTCAATACCACTCCAGTCCTGAGTCCTATGTACTAGGATGTGAACTCGAGTTGGGGTCCTGAGGGGGGCTAAATTATGCCAGACATGGGGACTAAGGTCTGAAAATGAAATGAAAAAGCTGAAAGCTGAACTTCAGCCATCTGGTATCCTCAGGGGTGAAGGTGACATATATATTATGATAGATGATGATATACAATTTTATATGTATTAATTGTTGTGAACAGAGGTATCCATGGCTAGCTTGTGCTTTTTATGGGGACAGTCTCGTGGCCTGGACGGTTGTATCCCGTGTCTGGGTCACTTCGAGTTTTGAAACGTCCACATCCATTTCCAAAGCTCCCACCAATGCCACAAATTAATGGCCACACGTGAATAAGTCAATGTCTGTTTAAAGTCACTGGAAGACTTCCACTGTGAAGAATGCTGACTCCTGGAAATGTGAACTTGATCGTCCTGGCTTTAATTAGTGGTTCGGTGAATGGTTTTGCCAGTGAGCTCAGGGATTCCAACATTCCCAAGGATTCCCACAACATCTCAAAGACGTGGTCATTCTTTTCCAAACTTCCCCTTCCTTCACAGCCCTAATTTCATCCTTACATGTATTGTCTATGTATTTATTTATTCAGATTTGTCATAAATTAGCACTTTGAATAGAAGAGACATGTTGCTAAATAAAAATCTGCAATGTGGGAATTAGTCCAAAGCAAAGCACATTCATCACAAGGATATCAGTATGTTTTTTTTTTGATTTATTTTTTTAAGTTTATTTATTTTTGGCTGCCTTGGGTCTTCGTTTCTGTGTGCAGGCTTTCTCTAGTTGCGGCGAGCAGGGGCTACTCTTTGTTGCGGTGCGTGGGCTTCTCATTGCAGTGGCTTCTCTTGTTGCGGAGCACGGGCTCTAGGCGCGTGGGCTTCAGTAGTTGTGGCTTACGGGCTCTAGAGTGCAGGCTCAGTAGTTGTGGCGCATGGGCTCAGTAGTTGCGGTATGCGGGCCCTAAAGCGTGCGGGCTTCAGTAGTTGCTGTGCATCGGCTCAGTATTTGTGGCTTGCAAGCTCTACAGCAGGCTCAGTAGTTGTGGCGCACGGGCTCAGTAGTTGTGGCGCATGGGCTCAGTAGTTGCGGTATGCGGGCCCTAAAGCGTGCGGGCTTCAGTAGTTGCTGTGCATCGGCTCAGTATTTGTGGCTTGCAAGCTCTACAGCACAGGCTCAGTAGTTGTGGCGCACGGGCTCAGGTGCTCCGCGGCATGTGGGATCTTCCCGGACCAGGGATCGAACCCGTGTCCCCTGCATTGGCAGGCGGATTCTTAACCACTGCGCCACCAGGGAAGTCCCCCTACATGTTATTTTAAGAGCACTCACGCGGAATATCTAAGAGCAGATTCATGTTCAATTCTTTCACATATTTTAAGGAAGTTTTTATTTCAAATTTTTCTTCTTTGCGCCATGTTAAGACTTGCCAGTTCTTACTAAAATTTCCCCAATGCGATACTTCCAGGTACCTTTGAATTCTGGCATCTTTCTCTGGAAATAACTGTGATTGTCTATGTTCGCATGTGGTCCAAGCTCTAAACAAAACCCTGTATGTTTATCAAGACCTGTGACATATATGACCCTCCAATGAAACTGAAAACAATGCAGTCTTTTGGGGGAGGTTTTTGGATTTTTTAAATGAAAATAATTTTTTTTATTGAACTATAGTTGATTTATAATGTGTTAGTTTCAGGTGTACAGCAAAGTGATTCTGTTATACATATATATATGTATATTTTTTCATATTCTTTTCCATTATAGGTTATTACAAGATATTGAATATAGTTCCCTGTACTATACAGTAGGTCCTTGTTGTTCATCTATTTTACATATGGTAGTTTGTATCTGTTAATCCCAAACTCCTAATTTATTCCCCCCACCTTCCCCTTTGGTAACCATAAGTTTGTTTTCTATGTCTGTGAGTCTTTCTGTTTGTACATAAGTTCATTTGTATTATTTTTAGATTCCACATATAAGTGATATCATATGATATTTGTCTTTCTGTTTGACTGACTTCACTTAGCATGATCATCTCCAGGTCCATCCATGTTGGTGCAAATGGCTTTATTTGACTCTTTTTTATGGCTGAGTAATATTCCATTGTGTGCATATACCACTTTTTAAGACAATCGTCTGTTGACGGGCACTTAGGTTGCTTCCTTGTCTTGGCTATTATAAATAGTGCTGCTATGAAGATTGGGGTGCATGTATCTTTTCAAATTAGATCTTTATCTTTATCTTTTCTGGAATTATGCCCAGGAGTGGGATTGCTGGGTCATATGGTAGCTCTATTTTTAGTTTTTTGAGGAACCTCCATAGTGTTCTCCATAGTGGCAATGCAGTCTTTTTGGATTTGCTTTTCCAGTCACAGATAATAGCCACAGGGAGCTAAGATCCAAATCACGCGTCTAGTATTCTCAACTTGAATATCTACCAAGATGAGAGGATTTTGAAGAGGAAAGCAAACATCTATGCACCTACCATATGGAGGTCAGGACTTTCACTATTTGGAGGCATTGCCTTCTATTCCTTCCTCCCTTCTGTGTACAGAAAGAAATCATTTAACTATTTGGGATCATATATATGCTCTTTTATTTGTGTTCTGCTCACTTTTCTAACACTGTTTCTTATGATTCGTTCAGATGATTGTGTCACGAGTATGTGTGAAGAGCTTTAAAAATACCTGCAGTAAGCATGTGACGACACTGAAGAAATTCCATTTGCATCAGGAAAAAGACTTGGATGGCAGCAGAAATTTCTACTAAAACTGGAAAAGGAAGGAGGGCTTAGCCAGGTCCATGAAAAACATAAGCATCACATCTGGTAATTGCCATGGAAGGGGGGAGATCTTCTCTATTAGAAGATGATGCTATGTAACCTGCTTTTTAGGTATCTCTATGGCAGGGATCTGATCTATAAAAGTCTACTGTTTTGTGTTTTATCTTGGAAATTTCTAGATGAGCATAGGTGGAATTCTTTAGCTGTGCCATTTACTGGGGATTTCTGACAACAAGCAACACGATTTTTTTTCTGCAGGATTCAGTAGATGCATTGGACCCGCCTTCTTTCTGGTTCTCTAAAAACCTACCCAGGAGTAAAGGTTCCTAGGAAAGAGATTTGTTAGGAAGGGTTCCCAGGAAAAACAAGTAAAAAAGTAAGGAGATTGCTGGGCTCATCTGGTAATGCTATGTTTATCTTACAGAAGAGCCGTCGAACTGTTTTCCACAACAGCTGTACTATTTTCCGCTCCCATCGGCAGTATCTGAGGGTTTCCATTTCTCCATAGTCTTGCCAGCACTTGTTCCGTTCTTTTTCCTTTTTTTTTTTTTTTTGTTTAAATTGAGGTATAGTTAATTTACCATGTTGTATTAGTTTCAAGTACACAGCAGAGTGATTCAGTTATACATATATTCTTTTCAGATTCTTTTCCATTATAGGTTATTACAATACGGTTGTATATATTGAATACTGTTCCCTGTGCCCTACAGTAGGTCCTTGCAGTTTATCTATTTTATAGATAGTAGTGTGTATCTGTTCATCCCAACCTCCTAATTTATCTCTCCCCCTCTTTTCTTTTCTCCTCTCCTTTCCTTCTTTTCTTCTCTCTCTCACTCTTTCTTTCCTTCTTTCTTCTTTGAGGCTATGGGTGTGAAGTGGTATGGATGGACCTTAAAATCACTATGGCAAGAGAAAGAAGCCATAAAAAGGTCACACATTGTTTGCTGCCCTTCATATGAAGTGTCCAGAATAAGTATATCCATAGAGATGGAAAGTAGATCGGTGGTTACAAGGAGGTGAGGGAGGGGAATGGGAAGTGACTGCTGCCGGTACAGGATCTCCTTTGGGGTTGAAAATATCTGGCAGCAGATAGAGGTGGTAGCTGCAGAGCATAGCAAATATACTAAATGGCACTGAATCGTCTATTTTAAAATGGGTACAATGGTGAAATTTATGTTACGTGTATTTTATCACAATGAGAGAGAGACTAAAAAATAAAATAAAATATATCAGCTCTTCCAGTCTACCTCACATGTAGCCAGAACAGACTTCCATGGTGTATTAAAGCTTCCTGAGGCTACTTTTTAAAAAGTTACAATGTTGTTGACCTAATACAATAGGAATATATCTTCTTACAGTTCTGGAATCAAGGTGTGGGCAGGGCTGAGCGTCCTGCAGAGGCTCCAGGGGAGGGTCCTTCCCGCCTCTTCCAGCTTCTGGGGGCTCCAGGCGTCCCTGGGCTTGTGGCCACATCCCTCCCGTCTCTGCCTCTGTCTTCCCGGGGCTTCTCCTCTGTGTCTGTGTCTCTCCTCTTCTGTCTCTTAGAAGGACCCTGTCATTGGATGTAAGGCCACCCTCTTCCAGGAGGACCTCATCTCAGACACTTCACTTCATCACATCTGCAAAGACCCTGTTTTCAAATAAGGTCCTGTTCTGAGGTCAAGGTGTCATCAGGGTTGGTTTTATCCGGAAGCTCCAGCGGAGGGTCCCTCCTGCCTCTTCCAGCTTCCGGGGGCTCCAGGCGTCCCTGGGCTTGTGGCCACATCCCTCCCATCTTCAAATCTGCAGAACCTTCAAATGTCTCTCTGTCCTGTCATCACTTCTCCTTTTCCTCTGTGAGTGTGCAAATCTTTTTGCCTCCGTCTCATAAGGACCCCTGCAATGACATTGGGCCCCCCTGGATATTAGAGAATCACTTTCCCATCTCAAGAGGCTTGGTCACATTGGCAGAGTCCTTTTTGCAGAATAAGGGACTCTGAAGAAATTCTGGGGATTAGGACGTGCTATCTTTGGGAGGGCCTTTTTAAAGTCTGTGACACCCATGTTGAGTTGCCTCTTTCTGTACCAAGTATGAAACCCAAATTTTTCAACTGCATGTGTGTCACTGGTGGTTTTCAGCTACATGATATGACCAATATGGGGTTAATATTCAAAATATATAAACGGCTCATACAACTCAACATCAAAAAACAAACAAACGACCTGATTAAAAAACAGGCAGAGGACCTGAACAGACATTTTTCCAAAGAAGACATACAGATGGCCAACAGACACAGGAAAAGATGCTCAGCATCTGCTAATCATCACTGGAAATGCAAATCAAAAGCACAATGAGATATCACCTCACACCTGTCAGAATGGGCCATCATCAAAAAGAACACAGATAACAAATTTTGGTGAGGATGTGGAGAAAAGGGAACCTTCCTACACAGTTGGTGGGAACGTAAATTGATGCAGCCACTGTGGAAAACAGTATGCAGGTTCCTTAAAAAACTAAAAATAGAGCTACCATACGACCCAGCAATCCCACTACTGGACATATATACAGAAAAAAATGAAACTTCAAATTAGAAAAGATACATGCACCCCAATGTTCATAGCAGCACTATATACCATAGCCAAGATGTGGAAACAACACAAGTATCCATGGACAGAGGAATGGATAAAGAAGATGTCATACATATGTACAATGGAATATTACTCAGCCATCAAAAAGAAAGAATTCATGCCATTTGCAGCAACATGGATGCAACTAGAGATTATCATACTAAATCAGAGAGAAAGACAAATATCATATGATATCACTTATGTGGGGAATCTAAAAAATACAACAAACTAGCGAATATAACAAAAAAGCAGCAGACTCACAGACACAGAGAACAAACGAGTGGCTTCTTGTAAGTTGGGGGTGGCGGGAGGGGCAGGATAGGGGGAGGGGATTAAGAGGTATAAACTAACATGTAGAAAATAAATAAGCCACAGGATATATTGTACAGAACAGGGAATAGAGACAGTATTTTATAATAACTATAAATGGAGTATAACTTTTAAAAATTGTGAATCACTATATTGTACACCTGTAACTTATATAATGTTGTACATCAACTCTACTTCAGTTAAAAATAGACCAAAACCAGACAATGACCACCTAGCCGGTAAAACTCTTCCAAAGCCAATTCATCAGCAAGAAGAAACCTTTTGTTTTGCAGTCTCCCCGCACCTTCCAAGAATGTAAAAGCAGCTGGTTCATAAGCTCAGATGTGAAATTAGATTCCTGACTTGTCTGCTCACAATACCCCCATGTAGCTTATGGTTTGTAGTTCCTGGGTTTTCTGTGAACAGGAGACCGGATCGCGCTGCCTTTATAATGACGTGCGTTGAGATTCATTATCTTGTGCCAGAGACTAACAAAATTAATGTCAGTGATTTCAATCGACCCCAATGTAGTTGACTGGGCTGAGTTTCATCATTTAATTGTGAATAGCGGGAAGTGCAGAATTTTAGCTTTATAGTTTTCCAAAGTCCCTTCGAGGGAGAATCATACATTTCAGGTTGTTCCAGAAAAAAAGAAACGATGCCCGGAAGGGATACTTTGTCATACCTCTGCCTGTGAGAGAAATTCCATTGGAATTTTTTTCCCTCACCCGTTGAAAAGAGCTATAACTTTTACTGCAAACCCTTTATGAAGAAGCATGATCTTTATATCCAAGGTTAAGTAGGACAAGAAGAGCTTAAAAATTTTTTTTGAATTCCTCTCGCTAAGGATTGATCAAATTGCATTTCTCCTCCATCAGGATAGCTCTGAAATCAGTTGGGCTTAAGTCAATGAATAATTGTTATACATCTGGGTAAGAAAGCAAAGGGGGTTTCCACAAATTCATTCCATTTTACTTCTCAGATACTTTCCTCTTCCTTTATTCTCTCCTTCCTCCAGGTATTTATTTATCAAACATGTACTGAACACCTATTAAGTGAAAGGCCATGGAGCAATCAAGATATCAGAGCCATGCTAAGGAGCTTAGAGCAAAGAGGCAGACTTCTAAAAAAAGTACCAGGAAAGGAGACATTCTAATAATAACTGAATGACAGGTGTGCCAATGTCCATCGTAGTCAATATTGGGAACAACAGACGTCTGAAAATGACCCAAGCCCAGTCAATTTGAAATGAGGATGGTGAGTTTTGGGGGACCTTGGGGAAAACTGACAAACGTGAGTTGTTGTTCTTACTTGTACAACTTGGACCCGACTAGAAGGCAAATGATAAAGAGCATTGCTTTCTTCTGCCAGGCTCGCAGATATCTTCCTCCGATATCTGGTGATTAAGTAGAGACATTTAAGATATATTATGCTGCTGAAATTCAAGGTGAGCGATTCACTTTGGAAACCTGCTTTGCCATGATTTACACAGCGAGAGCACAGCCTGCAAGAATACGGTGAGACATTTGCAAACATCTGAGCACAGTAAAATGCTGACTCACTCAGTAGGGCATTTGAAGCAGGAAAGACCCCTTTTGGGGACCTATAAGAAAATTTCAGGATTTTACAGAGGAGTGTTTCCCTATGGCGGGGGTGGGGGAGATTGCTAACCTTATCACGGGTATTATAACGTCTTGCAGAGAGGCACATATCAAATTTCAACTTTTTATAGTTAAGTTTTAATTGAACAATGTTTTCCTGTCTGTACAGTACCCACTGATGGGATAGGATGTCGGATGGATACCAGTCTTTCTTGTAACGGATGTATGGGTTTAATCTACATGATACGCTTTGTAAGGGACTAAACCACTTCTTGTTCATATTTGATGAACCCTGTTTGTTGGATGTATAAGGTGCTTGATAAGTATTTACTTGAGACTGTGTAAATCCCAACCTCCGGTATGCTTGATGTAGTGATTTCACGTGTCAGTAGTACTTTATAGCACGTTACAGACTTAAAGACACTTTCACCATTTATTATTTCATTTAATCTGCCCTTAAACTCCTTTGCACTGGTATGGCTTTATGCTGGAAAGATTTGGGTATCGGGCAGGATGAGACAATTGTCCGTGATCTTGCAGCTCACAAGAAATAGGATCAGGCTAAAAACGCTCTCATTTAACATCCTCTGTTTTATACCCACGCAAGACAGTCTGAGCATTGACTTTTATAAATTCCTGCACTGGTACATAGCTGTTGGACATTTCATTTAATTTTTTTCTCCTTCCTTTGTTGTCTTCTCTGTACATTTTAAGAACTGGGTCAGGTAATTTTATGCTCATTTTAGAATTCACAGCTCAAACGAACATAAAATTACCTGACCCGGTGAACTCTGTGCTATTCTATCACAAGTGTTTTTAATTAGCAAGGAAGTTCTGGGAGCTTTTGATGTTCAATGAACTACTGGTATTTTTTTTTTTTTAATGAAGTTAAGTTGGTCTAATGAGCATGATTTACTTAGCAAATTCTCTGCAATAAATTATTAATATTTAACTCTACATGTCATAACGTATGATTATTGCCAATGAAGCAGGAGCTTTGAACTACACCTACTAAGGTCCAAGGCACAGCCCAACTTGCCTTTCTGCTCTGATTTAATCTGCCATAATTATTCTGCAGCAGACAGAGATTAGCAGAATTTTAAGTCACTAAATCCCTTAGATGACACACAGCCCACAACCCCTTAAACAAAGGGGGAAATGACCCAGCTAAGGGTGGTTTGCCCCACAGCAAGCAGCTGTCATTCACAGAAGCAAAACTAGGAATGTTGTTGCCTGGATCCTAATGCAATGAGGTTTCCAAAGCTGCTTTCAATAGCAACAGTGCTATGGCAACTATGTAATCCACAGTTCCAAATGGACATCCTTCTTAGCTGAGCCATGCAGAGCCCAGATGTACCCTATGAGCTTAGCCGCCCATTGGAATCACCAGAAAACTTTTAAAACTACGGAATGCTAAGTACCACCCTCAGCGACTTATTGAATTGCTCTGAAATGCACCCTTGGCAATGGAATATTTGACAAGTGCCAGGGGATTCTCACACACAGAAATGTCCAAGAATGTGTCTGCATCCCCAGCCAGGAAGGTCAGATTCATTATCACCCAGGATGTCTTTTGCAGGGACTATGTTTACTGCATGCATGGCGCACGAGACTTCATCTGAGAGCAGCGCTGCGTGTTCATAGGCGCTGCGACAGAAATAGCTTTGCTGACGCTCAAGGAACCTCTGCAAAATATCCCCGGAAGAGCTCGATGGCGCGTGCAGTTCCAGAGGGCGGCCAGCAGGTGGCAGTGTTGATTTGAGCGCTGAAAACTGACCTAAGTTGGTTGCACGCAGGCACTTAGGTTCTTCCTTAAAATCTGGCCTCTCCCTGGGACCCCCCGCCTCCCAACCGCCATCCTTTAAAGGCTGTGCTCTGTTTTAACTACACCCAGATGCCTGGAGAGGCTCCATTAGGGCATCATAAGCATTCTACCTGCGATGCTGAAACTACATGCTGTTATTAACTGTTTCTCTCCAAACCACGTGAATGTGTCTATCATAAGTATTTTGTTCTCTGTGTCGTGTGCCCCACACAGATGTTTGATGATGGAGCTGGATAACAGAAACGGTGCATGCTGCAGGAGGAGCCTGAACGAGAGAGAGCAGATAAAGGGCTGGTGGAGAAATGCTCCCCCGGAGGCAACACAGAGCAGGGTAGAAAACAAAACACAACGACAACAAAACCCACTTCAGGCTGGAAGTTGAACCCAGACCAAAAGAGGTGCATTCACCCGAATTAAAGTCAAAAGAGCCTTCAGTGAGGTGAACAGAAGTTTTAGTTCCTGTACAGTAAAACACGGAACACCACCAAGAAAGGATGGGGGAATAGAAACAGAGTTTCACCCAGCAGAGGTCAATTATAGGGTGAATAAAATCAGGTCAGACGCAGGTAAAAAACACTATCACCAAGAACATTTATGGGGCATCAGTTTAGTTTTCAGGTATAGTGATTACAGACAGCACTGTACATCATATTAGCTATATTTTTCTCTAGTACACGATATTATAGGCATTAGACCGTTCACTCATTCATTCATTTACTCATTCAAGGTATATTGAGTCCCGACTACACGCTAAATAGAGACAAAAGTAGATAACCTTCAGTTTCTTCTAAGAGTGCTTCTTCTACCTTCAATGCTGGATCTATGACAAATTACATCTAAGGTGGCTTCTATCTGCTTCCCCATGTGGATAAAAATTACTGATACCTGGGCAGTACTCAAGATCGTCAAGGTCTTAAAGGGTAAGCAAAGGTTGAGAAATGGCCATAGACGAGAAGAAACGGTGGAGACATGACATTAAATGCCATGTGACACCCTATATGGGATTCTTGAATGGTGAGGCGGGAGGGGAGGACATTAATTTAAAAACCCAGTGGAAACTGATAAACGTCTGGTGTTTAATTGTGATGTACCAATGTCATTTCTTAGTGTTGACAAATACGCCCTAGCAGTGGAGGACGTTAACATTCAGCACAGAGAGAACTGGATGAGGCGATACTGAGGGACTCTAGGTATATGACAATCTTTCTGTAAATCAAAAATCATTAACAGATACACACTACTGTATGTAAAATAGATAACCAACAAGGACCTAATGTATACCACTTGGAACTCTACCCAACATTTTGTAATAACCTATAAGGGAAAAGAATCTGAAACAGATTATATAACTGAATCACTATGCTGTATACCTGAAACTAACACATTATAAATTAACTATACTTCAATTTAAAAAGAAAATATTTGGAGATTAAAGAGTCTATTTTTAAAACTCTACAGTAAGAAAGTGAACAACCCAATACACCCAATAAACAATCTGATAAGAATGGGCATGTGATTTAAACAGATACCTCACCAAAGGTGATACATAGTAAATGTGCCCTTGAAAAGATGATCATCACCTTCGGTCATTAGGGAAATGCAAATTAAAACCATAAACATAGGGAGATGCTATATGGGAATTCTGAAATATAATCAATATACAAAAAAAAAACCTTATGTTCATTCAAAAACCTGTAATGAGTATTGATCATGGCTTTCTTTATAATCATGAAAAAAAGTAAACAACCCAGATGGTCTCCAGCAAATGATGGGTAAGCAAACTATAGGACATGTATAAAGGGAACAGAACCCAGCAATAAAATAGGAATCAAGTACTGACACCTGTAACAACCAGGGTGAAATTAAAATGGGTTCATCTACGTGAAAGAAGCTAGTCTCAACAGGGTGCACTCTGTTTCAGACATTTATAGAACATTCTGGAAAAGACACTATAGGGGCAGCGAAGAGACCAGCAGGTCCCAGGGGCTGAGGGATGGGTGAGGGGTGGACCATGAAGGAGAAATTGGTGAGGAACTGCCTTTTTTTTTTTCAGCTGCACCACACGGCATGCAGGATCTCAGTTCCCCAACCAGGGATCGAACCCGTGACCCCTGCATTGGGAGCACGGAGTCTTAACCAGTGGACTGCCACGGAAGTCCCAGGAACCGCTTTATGTACTGATTATGTTGTCAGTTTGGCGGCTATGTTTTTAGCGAAACTTGCAGAATGGTCCAATAAAGAGAGTAAGTTTTACATTATATACATTAGACCAACCAGGATTTAAAAATCATCATCATAAGAAATAATGAGAATCTGCACCAATTATGGAACATATATACCAGGCTTTGGACAAACCCATTAGAAACTTAATTCTCATGATTCCTTTGAAGGTTAGAAACCATACTTACTTCCAGCATATCCAAGAGAAAAGTAAATCTTGGCATGAGAAGACCGTGCATCCTCAAGTCACACACCCGAAAAAGGCCTGAATAAGGGTTCTAACCCGGGTCAGACTAGCCACAAAGACAAAGCCTTTAGGACTCTCTGTCCACAAATCTTACTCTCCACCACGATGATAAAGCTTTGCGGGAAGGACAGAAAGGTCAGGAGGTGGAAGGGCAGGAGATATGGGGGAAACAAAGCAAAGCAGCACTGATTTTCCAAATTCCTTTAAGTAGACACATACTAGCTCTGTTTCTAAATTGACTCATTTCTGACAGCTACCCCCACCCCAGATAACACACATAAAAATCACATTTTTTAAAAGAAGGACAACTTATCCCTTTGACAGTCCATGGGAATGTCAGACATCAGTGCACTTAGTTAAAAATATATTCACAGACTTGCTGAGAATGAAAATAGTTTTAAATCGATGTTCTCTGCCACTCAGGAAACTGACCCCAAAAGTAGTAATTCGAGGAGATACCATCAATCTCAAAATGTTACCTGATTCTAACGTTGAACTTCTCCAAATTTCTTGGACTCTACCTAATTTCTGTACTTCTCCAGAGATACTAATTTTTAGGCGCCTGTTTTAACGTGCTAATGGTGTATCGACAAGAATAGTTTGTTTTAAATGTGTTCCATGGTTCTTTAATTTGAGCCTCAGAATTCCTTTGCCTTCGTCTGTTTTTCTATCTCCTATTAAGACTATAGAAAAGCAATGGCTGAGGTTGAATGAAGGATTTGAAATTCCAATGAAAGACCCGGAAGTCCTGTCCCCTTTAGGTCCTGGCCATGGTAGCTGGTAACTTTAGGTGACCAGAGTGAGGATGTGTACTTTGTAAATTGCCATGATTGAGATGAATGAATATCATCCCCTACAGGGACCAGGTAGCTTCCAGGCTTTATATAGAGTCTTGCTTACTTAAATCAACTCTCCCTGCCTTTTCGCTTGTGCCAAAAACTAGCTAGTCTTCCGGTATCAAAATGAAAACTCCTCATACACTGAAATAGGTTTAGAATATGCTTATATTTTTTTCAACGGTGGAAATAAAATTACAAGAGGGAAATCTTCACCGACAGTCTCATTCCAGAGCTCTTTTCCCCCTGGTTTTTCATTTACATCACATTCTAATTTTAAACGTACTTTAAGTGTGTGGTTCAACGAAATTCAGAAGCAAATGCAATGCTCTCAGTAATAAGCATTATGGGATTTGGTTTCCCACAAAGAAGCTAGTACTTATGTAAAGGTGGCTTAAGGAGAGCTGAATGCTTTTTTTAAATGTCACTGAAAAAGAAGCTGTTAAGGCCCCACTAGGATTCAATTCAGGATTAAATAATAGCTGAAACACATTCATACATCCGTATTATTCTTTAAGTCGGTTCACTCAAATATGAAACGAAAAGTCTCTGTAATTTTCAGATATACTGTCCCAAATTAACTGTCCATCTGTGCAATTAGTAAATATGATTCATCATGTTATCCACTTCATATTTTTGCACTTCACTGAATATTAGTCATACTTCAATAAAAAACAAAAAAATGAAGATGAGATCCTAAAAATATATAATTTCTTCCTAATGAAACTGTTTTTAATACCACTTGGCCTTTTGGTGTATTAACGTCATTTAAAAATGATCATACAGATTATTGATTTCACTTAGTCCCTTATGTTCTTTTGAATTATACTTATGTTCAGTCTATGATATTACATCCTCCAACATTTATTAGGCTTTTATACCTAATCCTATTTCATATAATGAACTGGTTTTTTTTTTTTTTAAATCATTTCCCTCTGTTTTCTTAGCCTCTCAACACCACAGTAAGCTCCACTCTCTTTAGCTCTCCTTTGACAGAAAATTGCCAGCATAATGAGTTAGAAACTCAGCTTTGCAAATGGGACCAAATCAAACTTAAAAGCTTTTGCACAGCAAAGGAAACCATAAACAAAACGAAAAGACAACCTATGGACTGGGAAAGAATATTTGCAAATGATGTGACCAACAAGGGCTTAATTTCCAAAATATACAAACAGCTCATACAACTCAATAACAACAACAATAAACAACCCAATGAAAAAAAGAGCTGAAGACCTAAATATAGGCATTTCTCCAATGAAGACATACAGATGGTCAACAGGCACATGAAAAGATGCGCAACATCGCTAATTATTAGAAAAGTACAAATCAAAACTACAATGGGGTATCACCTCACACTGGTCAGAATGGCAATTGTTAAAAAGTCTACAAAAACAATAAATGCTGGAGAGGGTGTGGAGAAAAGGGAACCCTCTTGCACTGTTGGTGGGAATGTAAATTGATACAGCCACTATGGAGAACAGTATGGAGGTTCCTTAAAAAACTAAAAATAGAGCTACATACGACCCAGCAATCCCACTCCTGGGCATATATCTGGACAAAACTCCAATTCGAAAAGATGCATGCACCCGAGTGTTCATAGCAGCACTATTTACAATAGCCAAAATATGGACCAACCTAAATGCCCATCAACAGACGAATGCGTAAAGAAGATGTGGTACGTATAAAATGCAATATTACCCAGACGTAAAAAAGAATGAAATAATGCCATTTGCAGCAACATGGATGCAACTAGAGATTATCATACTAAGTGAAGTAAATCAGAAAGAGAAAAACATATGATATCACTTATGTGGAATCTAAAATATGACGCAAATGAACTTATATACGAAACAGAAACAGACACACAGACATAGAGAACAAAATTGTGGTTGCCAAGGGGGTGGGAGAGGGATGGATTGGGAAGTTGGGATTAGCAGATGCAAACTATTAATATATAGGATGGATCAACAACAACGTCCTACTTTACAGCACAGGGAACTATATTCAATATCCAGTGATAACCCATAATGGAGAAGAATATGAAAAAGAATGTATATATATGTATAACTGAATCACTTTGCTGGACACCTGAAACTAACACAACACTGTAAATCAACTATATTTCAATAAAAAAAAAAAAAAAGAAAGAAACTTAGTTTTGCCTGCCCAGAGCCAACTTTATGGGTGTGTTACGGATTCTCAAAGCAGAGAGAGAAGCATTTTGCTCAGGGCAGGGGAAGACCCAGGGAGTAATGCCAACACACAGGTGATGACATAATAAAGGAAATGACATCATAAACCTAGTCTCACGTCTACACCACACCCATCTCACCATGAGGGTTTATGGGCACTCAGTGTCACCACGAGTTCTCATGGTTTCCAAGGAAGGAAGATAGCGGAGGACACATCCGACTCCATTCAGCTGACCCTTTCCTCAACAGTCAGGAAATTTACTGATTTACTCTAGTATTTTTTCTTTTTTTTTAAAGGGAAAACTTTGCTTTATCTTATTATTATTTTTTTAACTGAAGTATAGTCAATTTGCCAATCATGTTAGTTTCAGGTGTACGGCAAAGTGATTCAGTCATATATATACACACACACACACACACACACACACACACACACACACACTTGTATTTTCAGATTCTTTTCCCTTGTAGGTTATTACGGGATACTGAATATAGTTCCCTGTGCTGTACAGTAGGTCCTTGTTAATTATCTATTTTATATGTAGTAGTTTGTATATTTATTTCATATGTAGTAGTTTGTATCTGCTAATCCCAAACTCCTAATTTATTCCTCCACCCCCTTCCCCTTTGGTAACCATAAGTTTGTTTTCTATGTCTGTGAGTCTGTTTCTGTTTCGTAAATAACTTCATTTGTATCATTTTTTTAGATTCCACATAAAAGTGATATCATATGATATTTGTCTTTCTCTGACTTACTTCACTTAGTGTGATAATTGCTAGGTCCATCCATGTTGCTACAGATGGCATTATTTCATTCTTTTCTATGGCTGAGTAATATTCCATTGTATATATGGACCACATCTTCTTTATCCATTCATCTGTTGACGACCATTTAGGTTGCTTCCATGACCTGGCTATTGTAAATAGTGCTGCAATGAACACTGGGGTTCACATATCTTTTCAAATTATGGTTTTCTTCAGATATATGCCCATACTCTAGTACACTCTGGAACCTTGGGTTTCCAGAAATAACTAATGCATCAAGAGTTAAAGGTACGTTTCCATGTCTCTTTCTATCTCAAAACCCAGGAAGTTTTCCCAACTTCCCAGGCCAACTTGGAAGAGAGAGAGGAATTGGCTCCCATTGTGCTTTTCCTCCAAAATATTTCTGTGGTGCCGGCTGTGACCTTGTTTGGAATATTTACTGCAAGTACACCTTATTATTTGAATTCCTGAGGCTTCAAAACATCACATACTTGTGGATGTCAATTATAATCCACTGTGATAGGTTCTTATGCTTATAGAAGATGAATTTTTCATATTTAAAAATATTTAAAATGCCAGGAAAGAAGAAGGATCACGGAATTCCAGCAGCCACAATCCAGCAGGAGTAGATTTAAACATTCAATTTTCCATTCAAATGTTTATTTTTTTAAAAATGTAACATCATCTTCACAGCAAGCCTGTCTCCTGCTCTCTGGCTAGACAACCCTTTTCACGAATCTGTCTTTTATCATTCAAGTGAATACAGGATTACTACTCATACACACACACCCATGAATACTACATAGTATTTTTTTTTTACATTCAAATGCATTTATTATTCTGCATTGACTCATTTTCACACAATGACTCGTACATACTGAGTTTGTTCATTTTAATTGCTGAGAGTAATCCCTTTATTCCATTTTTTACCACTTATATATGTATTGTTAATTTTGTCATTTTATGTTTGTATATTAACACGATGTTCTTATTTCCCTTTCATGTTTCCTTTATTCCTCTCCTTTTATTGCCCCCTTTTGGATTGATGAAATTTTGATTAGCATGTTTCCCCTCTATCAGTTTATAATTTGACTTTTCTATTCTTTAGTGGTTAATCCTAAAATTTTAATATGTGTGTACAAAATATATATGATTAATCGATAGCTTAACGTCTTCCTGAAAGATTCAAGCGTCTTAAAATAACATAAATGTTATCTTCACCTTCCAACTTCCATGCCATTATTTTCTAGGGTTTTAAATCCAATGTTTTTGCATATCCCACAAAATTAAACAATTATTTTGACTATGGTAGTTATCAGATTTTGGCTCAGAATGGCTTTGTATACTACTACTTATGTTGCTTCTTGGTCTAACTGTCATGTTCTTGAAGCCTACAGGCATACTTCTGGATAGTGTATTGTAAAGTATTATGGCACTTTTCCTGTGCTTGGCAGATAATTATAGTTTTTTTTTTTTCACACATTGAAATTTTGTGACAACCCTGCATTGTCAGATGGTATTTAGCACTTTTTAGCAATGAAACATTCTTAAATTAAGGTAGGTACATTTTTTTTTAGATATAATGCTATTGCACACTTAATAGGCTACACTACAGTGTAAACATAACTTTTATAGGCACTAGGAAATTTAAAAATGTGTGTGACTCGCTTCTCTGTTGCATTTGCTTTATTGTTGTGGTCGGGAACTAAACCCACAATATCTGGGCATGCCTATATTCTCCGGAAGTTTTATTTACCAGAGTCGCAAGTAGGTTATGCTTGTGTGTGTGTGCACTCCTGAAAGTATTTTCTTGGCTCCTCGATCCGGAATGACATTTTAATTTGCTATAGAATTATTTCCTGGTGTTTCTTTCCATGCAACTCATTTACGATAACTATGGTGTCCTGTAATCTAGCACTGACTGAAATGATGTATATTTTTATTCCTTTATATGTAATATGTTTTTTCACAAAAGCATTTCAGCTCTCCCCGCCAACACACACACACCATTTAGTCTGTGTTACTGTATTTTTACTTCCATGCTGGCATTTGGAATTTCTCTTTCTTGTTTTTGAGGCCAGTAATGGTTTAGAATGTTCTAAATCCAGTATCTCTATGTGTTTGCAGCTCTATAGGGGATTTCCTGCATCCTTTTCAGAAAGGATGTTCAGCTTTTACTGAACAGAGGCAATGATTTGTGTTTTTAGTTTTGAGCTTATGAACATTAATCCATGGATGGCTACAAAGTTAGAGAATTTGAATTATGGTCAGTCCGCCAAAATAAGAGTTTCAAACTTCTGCTCCAATTAAAAGGATCCGTCTCTCACTACGCTTGTGTGTGCAAACACACGTTTACAGAGTTGCCCCCAAAGCGAGGAGTATAATTTCTTATAGATGGAAAATAAAAATGCACTCTCGAATCTTCATGTTCATTCTATTTCCAGGTGGGAACCAGGTGGTAAATACCTCTGTAAGACTCATCTTTTCATTGGACACAGCAGATACAAATTCTCATTTCTCAGTAATTGTTCTATGGTAGCCGCTCAATTAATATTTCATATCAAGTGTTAAAACCAAGATGATGTGATTCTTTCATTAAAACTGGAATGGGTTTCTGGCATGCTGGCCCTGGTAGTAACTGCATCGTTTCTGGCAATTTCCAAATCCCTCCACATGAAGAGACAGAAGAAGCACATAGCAACCCCTGAAACTAGACAAGACGTCCCCCCAGAACTGCCGCCAGCGTATAAAACGGGTGCTAGTGGGATTCTTCCATGACGTGTTTTAAAACTGTGGTATTTGTTGGTGGATTCCAAACCAAGTCCCATTATTATTACGTGTCCCGAATGAAGTTCTTTTCACATCTGTTTATTTGATTCTTTGTATACCAGAGCCAGCTCTGCAAACACCCAGATTTTAGTATCTGAGCTAACTTATAGATATGTAAGTTAATGTAAATATTTAACCTGTCTGTGATCCCAAATCAGTCATTCTATCTATCTATTTATCTATCTATCTACATATCATGTCTATCTATCTGTCTTTCTACCTATCATATCATTCTATCATACCTATCTAGTTATTAGATCGATATAGATTACATATTGATATATATTCTATATGTAAAATATATCTATATAGGCTATAGATACAGGATACATAGATATAGGATGTATATATAATATATATGATATAGCTATATAGAACACATAGTCTATATTCAGATTCTACTGCACGATAGAACATGTATAAGACAACTCCCATTTAGCTAATTTTTATCTTAAAAATTGTTAAATACTCAGGTAGACCACGTTTTTATTGAGAGAACTCTCATGAAGCCATTCCACAGTAGACTGATCTAACATCCTAAATGGAAAACTGCTAGGCAGTGCTAGGGAGTTAATATGGAATGACTGGACTTGATTTTTGCCAGGCGTTCCTTCTTTAGAGTAACTTCTCTTGCTAAAACAAAAATACTCCATGGCATGATGAAATGCTCACTTCCTGGGAGACACATGGACGGCTGAGTACTTAGGTACCCCTCACACAAGATCTACTAGAAACCTCTCACCACCCTCCACTTGCTCTGCAATTATCGTGTCTTCTTCCTGAATCCGATTAACTGATGGGACAGAACGATTTCTGAACCTGCCCAAGAATGATAAAAAAACAATGATAAAATACATCAATAAAAACACATATCATTGCCTCTGTTCAGTAAAAGCTGTCTCACATCCTTTCTGAAGGATGCAGGAAATCACCTATAGAGCTGCACACACACAGAGATACTGGATTTAGAACATTCTAAACCGTTACCGGCCTCAAAAACAGGAGCCATGCCAGCATGGAAGTAAAAACAGAATCACACGGACTAATTGTGTGTGGCGGGGTGGGTGGCGGGAGCTCCCTTTACTGAAGTGATGGTCCCAATTTAATATTTTGTTCTTGTTGGAGAATCCAATGAGAAGCCGTGTACTACTGGTTCACTGAAGTTAAGGAAAACAATAAAGTTTCAATTGGCTTTTCCATTACTGAGGAAATGTGAGACCATAATTTGATGCTGTACATGACCCAGGACTGTGGACAGACATTGGAAAGTGGATAACGGAAGTTATAGGGGAGATGCTAGGATGCGATAGAAAAGATGCCAGAGGCAGGTGCACGAGTCCTGATGGGGGGATATTCTTGGAGTTGGTGGTGTGCTCACCACTATTCATTGAACATTCTGCATTCTAATGTACGTTCTAACTGGTTGCATGGTGGCCACAAAGAGATATACCCATGTTCTAATACCCAGAACCACTGAATGTGACCTTACTTGGAAAAAGGGTGACCCCTAAATCCCCTTCTATCCTGTTTCCTTTAAGGGCTCTTGTCACTGGATTTGGAGTCCACAGCGTTAACCCAAGATGACCTTTCTTCCCCCCAAGTGTCTTTATAAGAGACAGAAGAAGAGGAGAGAGACAGACACAGAGGAGAAGCCCCATGAAGACGAAGACGGAGGCAGAGACGGGAGGGATGCGGCCACAAGCCCAGGGACGCCTGGAGCCCCCCGAAGCTGGAAGAGGCAGGAAGGACCCTCCCCTGGAGCCTCTGGAGGGACTGCGGCCCTGGGACACCTTGACCTCAGATGTCTGGTCTCCAGGACTGAAACAGGATGCATTTCTGTTCTTTTAATTATATGTCAAGGACAGGAAACTTATACATACATATACATAAAAATTATGTTCTTTTCAATACATATTACATAGAAGTGTTAACCCATCAACAGATGAATGGATAAAGGAGGTGTGGTACATATATACAATGGAAAACTACTCAGCCAAAAAACGAAGGAAGTTTTCCCATTTACAGTAGCATGGATGGACTTGGAGGGCATTACAGTAAGTGAAATAAGTCAGAGAGAGAAAGAGAAATAGTGTACCGTATCACTTATATGTAGAATCTAAAAAATGCAACAAGCTAGTGAATATATCAAAAAAGCAGCAGGCTCACAGTTACAGAGAATAAACTAGTGGTTCCCAGTGGGGAGCGGCAAGGGGTCAGGGCAAGATAGGGGAAGGGATTAAGGGGCACAAACAATTAGGTATAAAATAAGCTACAAGGATAAATTGTACAGCACGGGGGATAGAGCCAATGTTTTCTACTAACTATAAATGGAGGATAGCCCTTAAAAATTGTGAATCACTATACTGTATACCTGTAACATAAAATATTGTACAGCAACTATACTTCAATTAAAAAATTAAAAGTAAAAAAATAAAGGTTGCATTTTTCAGAACGAAGGTTTTCATAGCTGCCAACAGACGAATGAAGGATTTGGGCAGCTCGCTTCTTAGCAACGACACCAGGAACTGAACGGACCTGCATGAATTCATGCAGAACTTAAAAGACAACGAAGCCCACAGGAAATAACACAGCAAAACGCCGAAACCACAGCTCTGGCACCGGGGCAATCACCCCAAACCACTTCTCATTTTCAGCACTGATAGGTAGATACTTGCAGCACACTTTGTGGTTTTCCATGTATGCTACAGAGTTACACGACCTCTTATAACCCGTCAGAGTTACCCAGTGGATTACTGTAGTGTCCCCACCGCCCCACAAAAAACTGCACAGTAACAAACCACTTCTAGGACTACTAACCCCTTTCCTTAATAGTTCTAGATGTGGATTGTTAACAGAGATTTCTTTGGGTGGAGGGCTAAAGAATAAAAAATTCTGCAAACGTCGCTGTGAACCCCTTCTGCACCGAACCTGGAAACCGGCCCCTTGATTAGGAATCTTTGCTTCTTAGCACGGCTCTACCATGAGTTATACTTAGTGTAATGGTCCAAACCTTATAACGCAGCTTTCCCCACATTTACTGTGCTCCTGCAGCCCAAGGTCTTTTCCACGAGAAGTAATGCTATGGGCTAAGGGAACGCAAATCAGACGGAAATCCCAGCAACCACCGTGTATTTTCCTTGCCGTGTTCCATCTGGATTTTGCAAAATGCACTTTTCAGAAAGTCTACCTCTCACTTGTATCCTCCCCTGGGTCTTACTAATTCGATCGAAGAGATAAAATCTGCTTATTATTTAAGTAAAAAGCGTGGATTCCGCCACTGCACAGAATTACAATTGTGTTGTCATCTGGCATATCCCTCATCGGCAGTTCTGCATCTTGGACACTGTGGCATATTTTCTTGGCACCTGCAAGGACCCTGGCCACTCAACCAGCCTTTTTGGAAAGTGAAGTTCGGAGACTAGGCGCCTGGCTGGCCTCATTCTATTTTCTTTAGCCTATGATGTCCCTCAAGCTTTTCAATATAATACCACTATTTGCATTTTTAACTCCAAACTTTAAAAAATAAGGGAAGGGCACAGTGCAACCACTGGAAGTGAAGAACCACAGGAGATGCAGAAGACGTGGAAAGAAATCGGGCAACTGGTTGTAATTCTTCACACGTTACTAATTTTCTGAATCTCATTGTTCCTTGATGTGCTTTTAAAATGCACACAAACTTTGATTACACTGTGGGGAACCAAACACCAATGTATATATTAGAACTCAACTTTATGCCAGATCAGCCATTCGACTAATGCAGGGGCAAAACCCATGTGACCAACGAGAGAGACAAGCTCAGGGAGGCCCTGGAGAAAGGTGTCCAAAGGCATCTGTTAGGATGTTGCCCTTCACCCACCCTTTCTTGGAACTTGAAAGTGGCGGAAAAACAATGAAATAAATGCTACATTCAAGTTTCAATGTACTGCCCTTAAAAACCTCCCCTTCAGTTTTCTCCCATGTTAATAATTATTGATATTTAGTGAGTATCCACCTTGTGTCCAGTTCTAATCGAAAATACATGGAAAATAGGGATGAACAAAATGTTAATAGACATTTTTAAAGTTTCTGCCGTTATTAACTATCCATTTTGATGATGAAGGCAGAAAATGAATGACACACATAAGTACCATGTTTGACAGGTTAAAAAGTTAGAAGGGAAAAATGATATATAAAGGAAGGGGTATAAGAAAAGGGATGTGCCAGCTGACAGAGAGAGAGAGAGAGGGAGAGAGCGACGCAGTTTTAGGTGAGATGGGCACAGAAGTGTTGTTTAGATAAAGACCTGAAGGAATCAAGAGGCCATTCTGCTGCGACCAAGACTGTGAGTGAACTTGGAGATGGGAGAGAGATGCAGGTGAGTAGTTAGAACACAGGTGGGCATTTTTAGCCTTTGCAAAGTCCTAGAAGCAGAAGCTTCCTTGATAAAGGAAGCCAGCAAAGGAAAGGTCAAGCTCTAGCTAAGATCACTGTGATTTAAGGCAACCAAATATGAAACCTGGCCTCTGACAACCCTCTGGGTTAGAATTCTTGCCTCTCAAGTCCCAAGATTGACTGTAGGCTTCCTTCCAACTGGGATGTAAGCTGGATGATGGCAGAAAGCTCCTACCTGGCTTTCTAGCTCTGTTTTCACCTCTCATGAATCTGAGCCCTGCACAGGTGTTCAAACGATCTGGAGTAAACTCAACTCGAAAAGATCCATGCACCCCAATGCTCATAGCAGTGCTGTTTACAATAGTCAAGACGTGGAAGCAACCTAAGTGCCCATCAACAGAAGAATGGATAAAGAAGATGTGGTACATATATACAATGGAATATTACTCAGCCATAAAAAAATGAAATAATGCCATTTGCAGCAACATGGATGGACCTAGAGATAATCATACTCAGTGAAGTAAGTCAGACAGAGAAAGACAAATATCATGTGATATCACTTATATGTGGAATCTAAAAAAAACAAAAAATGGTACAAATGAACTTATTTACAAAACAGCTATAGAATCACAGACATAGAAAACAAACTTATTGTTATCAGGGGGGAAAGGCACAGGGAAGTGATAAATTGGGAGATTGGGATTGACATATACACACTACTATATATAAAATAGATAACTAATAAGGGCCTATTGTATAACACAGGGAACTCTACTCAATACTCTGTAATGACCTATATGGGAAAAGAATCTAAAAGAGTGGGTATATGTATAACTGATTCACTTTGCTGTACACCTGAAACTAACACAACATATACTCCAATAAAAATTTAAAAATTAAAAATAAATAATACAAATGAACAGATCTATGAAACAGAAGTAGACTCACAGACATAGAAAACAAACTTATGGTTACCAAAGGGGAAGGAGTTGGGGAGCGATAAATTAGGAGTTTGGGATTAACAGATACATACTACTACATATAAAATAGATAAACCACAAGGATTTACTTATAGCACAGAGAACTATATTTAATATCCTGTAATAAACCATAATGGAAAAGAAGAACATATATATATATATGACTCATATATATATATATGAATATATATATAACTGAATCACTTTGCTGTACACCATAAACTAACACAACATTGTAAATCAACTATACTTCAATAAAAAATATGAAAAAAAAAATGATTCGCCATCTTGGTGACATCACCCTGTTGTTCAGTGGTTCTCAAAGTGTGGTCCTCACACCTAAAATGATTCTTTAACATTTTCGAAGCAGTAGAGTCATGTTTAGCCTCTAGAAAAGTCATTTGCATGATTCCCGTTCCTACAAAATAGAACATGAGCCCCATACATCCTGGCCACTAGCTTCCGCTTCTGCCATGTTGTCTATTCCTAGATCCTTCCTTATTTGATGTTCCCAAATAATCTAACTGTTTACACTGCCCCAAGCACACATGGTCCTGCAGTCTAGATGTTCCCACCCTTTCTTAAAATGTACCTGGTGGGAAGCTAATTTTTCTTTCAATCCTAGGTCACATGCCACCTCTTCCAGGCAGCCTTCCTTTTGTGAGCTCTCAGGTAGACTGAATCACTCTCCTTAATCCTGTCTCTGTAGTTAAGTCTCCTCTGGGACTGTAAAGTGACTGGGTTGTTTTATGTGTGTTTCTCTCCTAATGAAGTGAATTCTATTAGATTTTTTCTTACATTTCTCAATTGAGTTTTGTATAGGAAGGAAGGAAAGAAGGAAGGGAGGGAGGGAGGGAGGAAGGGAGGGAGGGAGGGAGGAAGGAAGGGAGGAAGGAAGGGAGGGGAGGGAGGGGAGGGAGGGGAGGGAGGGAGGCAGGGAGGCAGGGAGGCAGGGAGGCAGGGAGGCAGGGAGGGGAAAAAAAGAAACAAAAGCAATATTTTCTTTCAATGAAGTGTAAGTGATATTTGGAGAAAATGAAATAACCATAGATTGCATAATGAAAATTAAAATAAAATGGTTATGTCATCACCCAAGCTAGCAGAAATGATCCAACACATAGGTAGAGTCTAATATTAATAGATTTATGAGGGGATTCAGCCTCACTTATTTATTTTATTTTTAAATATTTTTTATTTGGTTGTGCTGGGTCTTAGTTGCAGCAGGCAGGCTCCTTAGCTGCAGCTCACAGGCTCCTTAGTTGTGGCAGGCATGCAGAACCTAGTTCCCTGACCAGGGATCGAACCCATGCCCCCTGCATTGGGAGTGCGGGGTCCTCACCACTGCACCACAAGGGAAGTCCCAGACTCACTTGTTTAAAGTTGAAGTAAGTGATCATGGTCATGTAACATTGAGGATGGCTGTGTACATTTATTTCCCAGCATCTTCCTCATGATAGGTCCAAAGTGACGAGAGTTACTTCTAAATTTTTTTTTTTTTTTTTTGCTAATTCCTCAGCTTCTCACAAACCTCCGACACCATCCTTTCTTACAACCCAGGTTCTAACTTCTGACCTCTTCCCACCTCCTAAGATTCGTATCTCTCCGCTCAGCCCTGCAAGTGGCATCCCGTGATTTCCAAAACCCTTTGGTATGAAACTGTACTCCTCAATTTGCTTACATTGGTAAAACAAGCTAATGAATTTCTGGTGAAATGAATACTTCTATTAGAAGGAATTTTTATTAGAAGGTTTTATAACAAGATCTACAAATCACCGTTATGATGGGTCATTTGCTGGGGTGCAGAAATAGCTCCATGATACAGAAATGGATCTTATAATGATATCTATTCAAATGATGCTGAGTGTAATATTTTATTTCTACATAATATCTCTCATTGGAATGAATTTTACTTGCTTTATGAATATAAAATGAGGAAGTCTGACTGCCAAAGAGCACGAACTTTTAAACTCCGATGAACAAGTTCAATCCTGACTCTCTCTTCAGTGGATGATAAACTGTTCAAGACCAATGCTCTGAGCTTTAAATACTCCATCTCTGTGAAAGGTGAGAAAGCTAGTTAGCTCAGAGAAATTATGTGAATGTTACATGAAACATGATTACAAAACCTTGATTATTTGGTAGGGTTTACTCCTCTTCCCCATGCTCCCAAAATTATAACTTTATAATAATGTGGTCATTTTAATCAGCTCTACCCACAACCAACATCATAATGTTTCTTACTGAGTCCCCTTTGTATTGTATGGCTCTGATAATTGTTTCAATTCCTCAGGAATGCGTTTTTATTAGTTTTCTAATTCTAACTTTATAAACAATTTAATCATCCTTGCATATTTTTTGAAATTTAAATAAGGAACGATTCCCATCAAATTGTTGGTATACATGTATACCTGTAGACAATATGTAGATGATTTCATAACTGCTCTTTTCAAATACCTGTTGTTTTGTGTTGATGTTTCTCTGTGGGTTTTCTGTCTTTTAATTTATTGATTTCTGCTCTAATTTATATAATTGTTTTTCTTCAATGTGCTTTAGATCCAAATTCATCTTCTATGCTTTCCTAAGACAAACACTTAGGTTATTGTTTTTACATCTTTCTTCTTTTCTAATATATGCATTTAATGCTGTAAAATTTCCATGAAGCATGGCTTTCACTGTACTGTACATGTTTCAATAAACTGTATTTTCTGCCATGTGTTATCCAGGACTGTGTTATTTAATTTCCAATGATTTGGGAGTTCTTCATCTATTTTTCTGTTATTGAATTCTAATTTAGTTCCACATGGGCTGAGAATATATTTTGTATCATTTCTATTCTTTCACTGTGGGTATGTTATGTTTTATCACCCAGAATGTGTTCCCAATTCCACGTGAACTTTAGAAGAACGTGTCTTCAGCTATTGTTGGATGAGGTCTTCTGTAAATGCCAATGAGATCAAGTTGATTGATAGGGCTGTTCCGTTCAGTGATGTCCTTACTGATTTTCTACCTGCTGGATCTATCAGTTATTGATGAAGGTAAGTGGAACTCTGCAACTAGAAGAGTGAATTGTTCTATTTCCCCTTTCAGTTCTGTAAGTTTTTACCTCATGTATTTTTATATTCTGGTGTTCGGTGGATACACATTTAGGATGGATGAGTCTTCATGGAGAATTGTCCCCTTTAACATGTTTTTTATCCTCAATAATTGTCCTTCTTCTAAAGTCTGATTTGTCTGAAATTAATGTATCTTTTGATTTTTTCCTTTGATTAGTGTAAGCATGATTTCTCTTTATTTTAACCTATCTCTGATTTTGTATTTTAAATAGGTTCCCTTTAGACAACATATATGTCCTTTAAAAGAAAATTACATATGCTGTTACAATCTCTGTCTTTTAATCACTGTTTAAAATGTTAACATTTAAAGTAATTATTGATATAGTTGGATTAATATCTAAGATAGTTGTAACCACTTCATTTATTGTATTTGGGGATTTTTTTGTTTTGTTTTTATTTCTCTCATTTTCAGCTTTTTTTTTTCTTAGAAATTCACGTTCTTATTGATTGATTGATTGCTGTGTTGGGTCTTCGTTTCTGTGCGAGGGCTTTCTCTAGTTGCGGCGAGCGGGGGCCACTCTTCATCGCGGTGCGCGGGCCTCTCACTATCGTGGCCTCTCTTGTTGCGGAGCACAGGCTCCAGACGCGCAGGCTCAGTAATTGTGGCTCACGGGCCTAGTTGCTCCGCGGCATGTGGGATCTTCCCAGACCAGGGCTCGAACCCGTGTCCCCTGCATTGGCAGGCAGATTCTCAACCACTGCGCCACCAGGGAAGCCCAGCTTTCTGTTTTTATTTGAGGATCTTAAATAATTTCACTGTCTCTCCTCTGAACATAAAAGTTATACTCTAATAGTTCCCCAAGCATTATCAATATGCATTTTTATCTAATATAACTCCATCTTCAAGTACCACTGTACTGCTTTGTGAGTCACACAGATACCTCATAATACAGACAGGCTGGGATACCAACTTTTGCATAGCAAAGATTCTAATGTTGATGAAATCCAATTTATGAACTGCTTCTCTTATGGGTGCTTCTGGTGTCACCTTTGCCTAACTATAGATCCTGATGATTTTCTCCTACTTTTTTCTTAAAAAAATTATAGTTTTATGTTTTACATTTAAGTTGATGCTCTATTTTGACTTATTAATTTTTTCCCCTGGGGGAATGTAATTTTATTTGGAATCTACATTTTCTATCAATTCTTTAAAAACATAGAACTGATTATTCTTTAAGACACCACAGTTTTAAGACATCTTGTGAAATAAAGTTCATTTTCTTTCCTGTTTTTTTCTTTTTAAAAAATTTATCAGAACTTTTCTTTAGAATTCACTATTTAAAGGAATTATGATGTGAATGCTTTTTGGAAGGGTGGGACATCTTTTGAAGAGTGAAGTCACTTTTTAATGTGTCTGTTTTTATAAAGAAGGACACTTGCTTCAGGGGAAATTTAATTATCCTTTTCTATTCAAATCACTATTGTGGGTGATGTCAGCTATATTTTTTTGTGGTCTTCTTTCTTATTGTATAGTTGATTTATAATGTTGTGTTAGTTTTGGGTGTACTATTTTCTTTCTCTGAATTCTTTATTTTGGTATGGATATTTAATTTGAGATCTACCATCTGAACAGATGGTTCAGTGTACAGTACAGTATTGCTATCTGTAGACACAATATCGTACATCAGATTCCCTTCAGCTTATTCATCTTGCATGAGAGAAATTTTATTTTATTTATTTTTTTTAACATCTTTATTGGAGTATAATTGCTTTACAATGGTGTGTTAGTTTCTGCTTTATAACAAAGTGAATCAGTTATACATATACATATGTTCCCATATCTCTTCCCTCTTGCATCTCCCTCCCTCCCACCCTCCCTATCCCACCCCTCTAGGTGGTCACAAAGCACAGAGCTGATCTCCCTGTGCTATGCGGTTGCTTCCCACTAGCTATCTATTTTACATTTGGTAGTGTATATATGTCCATAACACTCTCTCTGTCACATCTTACCCTTCCCCCTCCCCATATCCTCAAGTCCATTCTCTAGTAGGTCTGTGTCTTTATTCCCGTCTTGCCACTAGGTTCTTCATGACCTTTTTTTTTTTCCTTAGATTCCATATATATGTGTTAGCATACTGTATTTGTTTTTCTCTTTCTTACTTCACTCTGTATGACAGACTCTAACTCCATCCACCTCACTACAAATAACTCCATTTCGTTTCTTTTTATGGCTGAGTAATATTCCATTGTATATATGTGCCACATCTTCTTCATCCATTCATCCGATGATGGACACTTAGGTTGCTTCCATGGCCTGGCTATTGTAAACAGAGCTGCAATGAACATTTTGGTACATGACTCTTTGAATTATGGTTTTCTCAGGGTATATGCCCAGTAGTGGGATTGCTGGGTGGTATGGTAGTTCTATTTTTAGTTTTTTAAGGAACCTCCATACTGTTCTCCATAGTGGCTGTATCAATTTACATTCCCACCAACAGTGCAGGAGGGTTCCCTTTTCTCCACACCCTCTCCAGCATTTATTGTTTCTAGATTTTTTGATGATGGCCATTCTGACCGGTGTGAGGTGATATCTCATTGTAGTTTTGATTTGCATTTCTCTAATGGTTAATGATGTAGCCTCTTCAACAAGTGGTGCTGGGAAAATTGGACAGGTACATGTAAAAGTATGAAATTAGAACACTCCCTGACACCATACACAAAAATAAACTCAAAATGGATTAAAGACCTAAATGTAAGGCCAGACACTATCAAACTCTTAGAGGAAAACATAGGCAGAACACTCTATGACATAAATCACAGCAAGATCCTTTTTGACCCAGCTCCTAGAGAAATGGAAATAAAAACACAAATAAACAAATGGGACCTAATGAAACTTAAAAGCTTTTGCACAGCAAAGGAAACCATAAACGAGACCAAAAGACAACCCTCAGAACGGGAGAAAATATTTGCAAATGAAGCAACAGACAAAGGATTAATCTCCAAGATTTACAAGCAGCTCATGCAGCTCAATAACAAAAAAACAAACAACCCAATCCAAAAATGGGCAGAAGACCTAAACAGACATTTCTCCAAAGAAGATATACAGATTGCCAACAAACACATGAAAGAATGCATGAGTGAAATTTTAAATGGTCTGGTTCGTAAAATCCTTTTCCCCTTCCCTCCAGGCCCTGGTAACCATCATTCTATTCTTTGTGTCTATCAGTTTGACTATTTTATTTTTTTAAATATTTATTTGGTTGCACCTGGTCTTAGTTGCAGCATGTGAACTCTTAGTTACAGCAATGTGGGATCTAGTTCCCTGACCAGGGATCGAACCCGGGCCCCCTGCATTGGGAGCGCGGAGACTTAGCTGCTGCGCCATCAGGGAAGTCCCTAGTCTGACTATTTTAGATACTTATAGAAGTGAAACCATGCAGTATCTGTCTCTCTGTGACTGAGTTATTTCACTGAGCATAAAGTCCCCCAGGTTCATCTATGTTGTCTTTTTTTTTTTTAATTGAGGTATAGTTGCTTTACAATGTTGTGTTACTTTCTGCTGTACAGTGAAGTGAATCAGCCACACGTATACATATATGCCCCTTTTCTTGGATTTCCTTCCCATTTAGGTCACCACAGAGCACTGAGTAGAGCTTCCTGTGCTATAGAGTAGGTTCTCATTAGTTATCTATTATGTGCATAGTAGTGTATATATGTCAATCTTGTGTTGCAGGATTTCCTTCTTTTATAGGTTGGAAAATATGCCATTGTATGTATAGACCACACTTTTTTTATCCGTTCATCTGCTGATGACATTCATGTTCTTAGGACATCTTGCTATTCTATCATTTCTAATGTATTGCATTTATTTTTTTCCTAGCATCATGGGTTGTGGCTGAGTCCACTTAGAAAATCTTTCTTGGGTCTAAAGAATACATTTTGATATGTATCTCACACACTTTCATTTGCAGTACTTTTGATGTCCTCTCTTTTGATTTCCACTTTAAATTATTGAGTAATTACCAGTATAGGTTTAGAATCCAAATAGAAGGTGGTCAGGTAGATTGGGTTTCTTGTTTATTATTTTATTATGTTAGGTTTAGTAAACCTGATGTACATGGTGTGAGTATATTGCAGGCACAGGGGCTAGAACCTGGTCAGCTGGCGTAATACATGTTTATTTACAATAAAAAATGATCCTTACATCATGTTTATTTATTATGCTTGTCAATTTCTCTACACCCTTAGTCTTTGACCTTTTCGTATTTCAGTATTATTGTGGATTTTTAATTTCTCCTTGTAATTATTTGACCCTTAAAACTTTAATTCTTTTAGTTATTCCCAAGGTTTTCATAAATCAGCATAAAATATTCCTCTTCATTGGCTATCAATTCTTTTCGTGTTGGATTCCATTTATCTTATTTTAATGCTAAACCAATTTTCTTTTTGATAGAGTCATCTAGGAGATATATATTGATAGCTATTATCTTTATATCTTATATCTATCGATCAATTGTTAGATATATATGTGTATCTATATCTATATATGCAGTCATACCTCAGAGTTACTGCAGGTTTGGTTCCAGACCTATGCAATAAAGCAGATAATGCAATAAGTAACACAATTTTTTTGGTTTCCCAGTGCATATAAAAGTGATGTTTGCACTACACTGTCATCTACTAAATGTGCCATAGCACTATGTCTAAAAACAACATACAGACATTAATTTAAAACAATACTTTATTGCTAAAAATGCTCACAATCCTCTGAGCCTTCAGCGAGTCATAGTAGTAACAACAAATAGAATCATGATGAAAAAGTCTGCAATGCTGTGAGAATTATCAAATGTGACACAGAGACACAAAGTGAGCAAACTATGTTGGAAAAATGGTGCTGATAGACCTGCTCAAAGTGGGGTTGACACAAACCTTCAATTTGTAAAAAACACAGTATCTGTGAAGCGTAATTGTACCTCTATATAAATTTCCTGTATAATTTTGCTTAAGGCGTGTCTCTTCCAAGTGGCAGACATTTGAATACAATTTGTTACTCTAAATATGGATATACTAAACATAAGAAAAATATTGATTACAGAAGACTACATTACAATTTAAAACATGTGTTCACCAAAAGACAATGTTAAGTAAAAAGCCAAGTTATTTATCAGTGGAAGTGGATATTGAAAGCACACAAGACTGCCAAAATTTCTTCCCGAAGTATGTAAAGAAGGTAAAAAATTTTCATTAAGTACCTTTTTGATGTAGGTCCCCACTCTAAAACTCACAATTATATGTTCAGGTTAGATTTTTCTGTTTACACAAAAGGTACAAAATCTATGTAATATTCTTAAAGTTAATGTTTATGAGAATATTTAGCTGTAATTGAGTAAGTAGTCACTTTTTTAGCAAAATATTTTTATATAAATTTTAATTTTTATAAGAATAGGTAACTTATCTGTTACTGAGTCAACAGTCACTACTTGCTCTGACTACCTGGTTTACAGACTCCTAAGACATCCATAGCAGGGAAGGATTTTATCATATTCATCCTGACCATTTGCCTAAATTAAACACCTTTCAATTAAATTCTTTCATTATTTCAATAACATTTAAAGAACAACATCTATATTCGACATTTTTCTACGTATTAGGGATACAACAGAGGAGAAAAGACATTGACAAGGACCCCTGTATTTATGGAAATTATTTTTGAGTTAGTAAACACAGATAGTATAATAAATGAATTCTCATATTGTAAAAGGAGATGAGAGTTGTAGAAAAATCTAGACAGAGCATGGTATGAATAATTAGAAATGTAAAGATGGGGAGGCGGCAGATTTTAAATAGGATGATCAGGACACAACTCTCTGAAAACGTGATATATGATTGGAGACTTAACAGGTGAGAAAGCTGAGGAAGATTCTATTTAGAGGGGTGATGTTCCAGGGAAAAGAACTAGTTGGGGTAAAGCCCGGAGGTGTAAACCTCACAGGCATGAGAGTCATAGCTGGGAGGTCCGTGTGGTTCAAATCCAGTGGCTACTAACGTAGGTTCATAGACAAGAGGGACCAGATGACATCAGCCCTGTGGTCATTCAGAGGACTTTGGCTGTGACTCCACATAAAAAGTGAGCCATGGCAACGTTCTGAGAAAGGAGGGACACAGACGGCTTCTGTTCTCCCAAGAGTAACCCTAGCCACCTTGTTGAGAAGAAAAATAGGAAAGAGTGAAGAGAGAGAGGCCAGTTAGGTTGTTCAACAACAATGTAGCATGTTGGAACTGACGGATGGTCCCACCAAAGAAAAGCAAGAGAGGGTCTGTCCTGGCTATGCCTTGGGGGTGTGGATAACAGGATGCAGGGGGCAAAAGAGAAAGAGAGATGAACCCCAAGGATATTTTGGCTTAGCCGCTGCAATAATGAAATAAGAAAGCACAGAGGATTTTTGTATCTATGTTCATCAGTAATTTTGACCTGTAATTTTCTTTTTTTATGGTATTTTTGTCTGGTTTTGGTATCAGGGTGATGGTGGCCTTATCAAATGAGTATGGGAGTTTTCCTTCCAAGACATGGAAGCTACCTAAATGTCCAACAACAGAGGAATGGATAAAGAAGATGTGGTACATATATACAATGAAATATTACTCAGCCATAAAAAAGAATGAATTAATGCCATTTGCAGCAACATGGATGGACCTGGAGGTGATCATACCAAGTGAAGCAAGTCAGACAGAGAAATACAAATATCATATGATATCATTTATATGTAGAATCTAAAATATGATACAAATGAACTTACTTACAAAACAGAAACAGACTCACAGACATAGAAAACAAACTTGTGGTTACCAAAGGGGAAGGGGGGGGAGGGATAAATTAGGAGTTTTGGATTAACATATAAACGCTAATATATACAAGATAGATAACCAAAAAGGACCTACTGTAGAGCACAGGGAACTCTACTCAATATTCTGTAACAACCTAAATGGGAAAAGAATCTGAAAAAGAATAGATACATGTATATGTATAACTGAATCACTTTGCTGTACACCTGAGACTAACACAACATTGTTAATCAACTGTACTCCAATATAAAAAAAAGAAAGGAAGGAAGGAAGGAAGGAGGGAGGGAGGGTGGGAAGGAAGGAAGGAAGGAAGGAAAGAGAGAGAGAGAGGGAGAGAGAGAGAAAGAAAGAGAGAGAGAAAGAAAAGAAACAGAGCAGGTGCGAAGGTGAGATAAAGTCTGACTTTTTGATGTGTTGAATGTAGGGTGTCCACCCACCAAGCAAACGGAGATACGGAGGAAACAGTTGGACTGACAGCTTGGATTTGAGAAGAGAGTTCTAAACGGGGGACAAATGAGTATGTACACACTACTGAAAGACGTGATACTTGGTGACATCCAGTCAGGGAAGAAAAATGGAAAAAGAAGGGGAGAAAAACCAACAAGAGAACACAATACAGAGAATGTAACCTCCTGGACGTTGCCTGTAACTTGTTTAGTTGGTGGATAAATTTAAGCATGTAGAAGTATGTGTTGACACAGGCTGGCAGCCCATAAATCCTCGTTGAATCCAGGTGAAAAAGACAAATTCGGCGCTGGTAATTAATACGGGCATAACGATGTAGACAGTTTTACTCTTTGAGATTTAGTCACCTGGAACAAGAAATCATTCCACATGCTAGGTTGGTACTTGTGAAATCAGAGTCGGCAAGCATGAGCAAGGTCAGAAGGCATCTGTAAGCCTAGCGGAAGCATCTAAATTTCATCTTATTCTTATGCCTCTGACAAATGCAAAAATGAGCTCTTGCATCTTGTAGGTAAAAGGAAGGAGGGGCTTTTGCTTTCACACGTGCTAGGATGCATCATGAGACTGGACCATTCTTGAAGGTCATGGACCTTGTAGTTGAGCCAAAGGGAAGATGTCATGGCAACCAAGGCCAGCGTGCAGCCCTCTCTGCTTGACAAAGAATGTTTCCAAGAAACTCTGTCTGCAGAGGTAAAGAGTCTGAGACAGCAGTAACAGCGATGAGATCGTTTCCCACCGGGTATCCGGTAAATGTTCTATTCACGTAACCCCTGATGAATCCCAGTCTCATGTTCCAGGCTTCATGGACACTCGGAACAAGACGGCAGACCATACATGATCCCAATGACTGCATATGGGTAAACATGCCTAATATTTGGGAATTCAAGCACCCAAAGGTTGAGAGTACGAAACGTCCCAGCAAGATAGAAAGTGTTGGGATTAAAATCTAGGCCTCCTCATAGCTTTAGCAGGCAGCTTATCACAACTTTACGTTCACAGGTAAAGTTTGTTGCAGAGGAAATGAATGGATGGTAACATGTGTATTACGGGAGGAGCCAGAAAGGAAAAGTTATCCTGTTGCACTCCAGGAAGGAAGAAGCAAGGAAGGAAGGGAACACCCCTCCCCACACGCATGATTTCTGAATGATTACTGAAGTATGCAAAATATTCGTATGAGAGAAAATATAGATGGGTTCCAAATTTGTTATAAATGTAAACATTAGCAACGTTTCGCAACAAAGCCATTTTAGGGTCTCCGTAAAATTACGCAATAGCAAAAGTCTGCATACAATTGATTCAAGAAAAGCATAACACTGCATAAACCACTGGCCTCTGATTAAATTAAACCTGTGACCAAAGGATTGCCCTGACCAAAAGAACCAAGCCAGATGTGATTGGACCAAGACTCTGAAAATCTTGATGAAGAAATACCTCCGATGAAATAAAATTCTTCTAGAACAAAGAAAAGTAAAAATTTTACTCAGAAAGTACAGCTAGCTTTAGCCTGGTACCAGGCTCTGATATAGCACACAAATAAAATCTGTGTGATAATATTATTTGTCAATAATGGTGTGAAAATATAGAAAAAAAAAGGATCTCCATGTGGCATAAATTGTACATTAGTAGTATTAGTCATGTGATCAAAAAGGTACTGTCCCAGGACTATCAGACTTTACTACAAGGGAATAGAGTATTCAACTCTATTACATACATATGCCAACATCTGAATGCACCTGAGGTGTGTGCAGGAATTAAATACAATTCAAATGCCATTTGCAATGATCCCTGCCTATTAATTATGCCTTTTTCTTAAGATTCTCTCCTGTACATCATTACTTTTCTAAAATTCTCTCAAACATAATATTTGGAGCATTATAGTACTCTCAAAGCAAATGAAGTTTGATATAAAGGCAAATTAATTGAGTTGCTTCTGTTACAGGCATGGTTTGATGGATACGTAACATAAAATAGAGAATCCAGGCATATATACCTAAAGTATAAAACAAGTTAGTATGTGATAAAGGACTCCCTAAAATTTGAATGTTTTTAATGGCAAATAAATAATCTCTCGGGAAGAAAAAGTGATTCCTACTAAATCACTCTCTATATCTATCCAGCAATCAATCAGTGGGTAGATAGATTCTGTGGATCAAGTATTTCAAAGGAAAAAGGAAAATTAATACAGTACCAGAAAAAAAGTTGGAAACTTTCTCATTGAGTAATCTGAGTGATAAATGTTTTTATAGCACCAAACTAAATGATTTTTAAAAGACTGATACAAGGACTTCCCTGGCGGTCCAGTGGTTAAGACTTTCACCTTCCAATGCAGGGGCCACGGGTTCAACCCCTGGTCAGGGAGCTAAGATCCCACATGCCTTGGGGTCAAAAAACCAGAACATAAAGCAGACGCAATATTGTAACAAATTCAATAAAGACTTTAAAAATGGTCCACCTCAAAAAAATCTTAAAAAACAAGATTGATATATTTGACTACATTTTATGCATTGCATGGGAAAAGACCATAAACAAAATCAAAAGGTACAAGGAAAAGCCATTAAGGACTGATTTTTTAAATATATAAAGTGCATTTTAATATATACATGTACAAATGAACAAGCCCAACAGAAAAGCCCAATAGAAAAAATCGGATCATATAAAAAAACAGATCACTGACAAAAATGCTATTTAATTTATGAAAACATATTAGTCTTATACACATTAAGAGAAATGTCAGTTAAAATGAAAACATCCACTCATTCGACTGGTGAAGATGACAAAGTTGGACAACACTCACCAAATTAATGAGTAGATGCTGAAACCGTCTCATATATAATTGGTGAGAACGGAAATCACTGCATCAATGCCAAGTGATGTCGTAACACCGATCACAATTAAAAATTTGCATGCATTTTACTCCAGTAATTCCGTATGTCCCAAATTTTGAAGTAGAAACAAAATTTCCTCCCACTTCAAGTTTACCCAGGCAAGGCGATTAGCACTCAACTCAGATCTTCTCGGAAAGGAAAACCATTTTAATTGGTGTCTAGTAAACATTAAAAGCCCTCCCACGTGGAAACACCTGAAGTCAAGCCATACTTGTTCATCAGCACCTGGGTGTGAATGTTGACTCTGCATCATTTCCCTTTTTCTCGTCCCCAGTTTCAAAAGATTTGCTTGTTTTTGGCATGTCTGACTGTCCCCTCCAATCAACGAGGACATACCATGTGGAAACCGAGAGGAAAATCAGGTTTTACCTTTGTAGATACAGTAGAAATATTTACATGGTCTTTACGATTTTTATGCATGGGAACTGGTCCTCAGTGGCCCAACGACTCTACCTTTTTTGAACACTCTAAACCATTATTTAAACCTGGACATGGGTAAGATCTTGCACTCACAGAGACTGCAAACAGGCAGAGAGATTATATTTCTATTTTATTCTCATTTTCCATCTCCAGCTGGGAAAGTTCAAAGTGCTATTAAGACCTAGAAATAGAAACAGAAATAGGATGCTATCCTGTGGGTAGGCGACCACTGTCATCACAAAATTAGAGGTCAACTAGGGGTGCTGGAAAGAGGAACATCGTCAGAATCAGGTTGAAATGACGACTCCACCAATTTTTAGTCATATAACCCTGAGTGCGTTCACCTCTCTGAGACCTACTTCCCTGGTCTTTGAAGTGAGGAGAATTTAGCTCTGAGAAGTCATATTTATAAGGATTAAGCAAGAAATTGTTTGCAAAGCATCTGTATTCATGTCTGACAGATGATAGAGGGTCAACCAGCAATTTTTTTCTTTTCCCTAAAACACAATTGCTAAAATAAGATGGGTAGAGAATTCCATGGGACGAAGCAAGATGGTGTTGATAATTCTGTAGGTGCTGGGGGCCATGGTAACCGAGCTTATTTGAATCCCAGGTTTCCTAGGAAGAGGGTTATTGATAATGGATGGAGTGGGCACAGGGGCAGAGGAACGGGGCAAGGTGATTTGGCAAATCAGAAGGAGCTGGGGTAGTTGTAGAACTGGCGATTAGGGGGGAGACTCACCATGCAGACTGTGACTCTGTTTTAAAGAACTTTACGAGTCAAAGGTAAGCAGTGATATGTCGTGGGCGCTGATTAAAGAAAACTTGAAGCGTAAGGTATTTGGTTTTTGGTTTGTTTTGTTAAGAAAGATACATTCTTGGAGATGTGTTGAATAATCAGGTAAAAGTTAGAGAAAACATAGGGAATGATAGCAGCTTACCCATTTGTTACAGGTTGAATTGTGTCCTCAAAAATAGATAGATTGGGGCTTCCCTGGTGGCGCAGTGGTTCAGAGTCTGCCTGCCAATGCAGGGGACGCGGGTTCGAGCCCTAGCCTGGGAAGATCCCACATGCCGCGGAGCAACTGGGCCCGTGAGCCACAACTACTGAGCCTGCGCGTCTGGAGCCTGTGCTCCGCAACAAGAGAGGCCGCGACAGTGAGAGGCCCGCGCACCGCGATGAAGAGTGGCCCCCGCTCGCCGCAACTAGAGAAAGCCCTCGCACAGAAACGAAGACCCAACACAGCCAAAAAAATAAATTAAAAAAAAAAAAAATAGATTGAAGTTCTAACCTCCTAGCCTCTGTGAATATGACCTTATTTAGAAATCGGGTCTTTGAAGACGCCATTAAGATATAAGTTAACGTGAAGTCCTATAGGAGTAGGGAGATCTCTAATCCAGCATGACTGGTGTCCTTGTAAGAAGAGAAGCAGAAACAGGGACAGACACACCCAGTGGAGGAGGCCAGGTGATGACGGAAGCAGAGGGTGAAGATGGGAGCCTCAAGCCGAGGATTGACAGCAGCCCCCAGAAGCTGGAAGAGGTACGGAATGATGCTCCCCTAGAACCTCCAGAGGGATCGCAGCCCTGCCCACACCTTGAATTCCAACATCTGTCCTCCAGACCTGTGAGAGGATACATTTCTGTTGCCTTATGGCACTTTGGCGCCGCAGCTCTAGGATTGTAATGACACTTAAAGCTAAAAAATAGAATGGAGAAAGTAAGCACAGTCATCGTAAGAACAGAGAACAAGGCATAGACTCAGTGAATAATCAGAAGTTAGAATCTGAACCTGAGAGGACAGAAAAGGAGAAGGCTGAGCCAGGAAGTCTCTCCTCCCAGGACCGGTTGAATAACGGTGTCTTGAATCAGTTTAATGAAGTTTGGGGAAAACAATGAGCACCCCGCAGATCATACATCTCAACTCTCGGCAGGGGAACAGGAAGACAAATCCAGCGGGAAATCAAGAAAACAGAAAGGAGACATCCAAGAACTGTGAGATGAAATAAACTAAAAAAAAAAAAAAATGGAGCAAAGGAGAACGCTACCTAAGAAACCAAGAGAGAAGGGATGCCCATGGGTATGGGGTGATCAAAGGTCCCCAATGCATGAGGCAGCTGTGTTGGGAGACCTACATCTGATCTCCAGACCACGCAAGTCACATCCTGAGTCTCCATTCTGAGAAGAAGTAGAATCGGGAAAGGAGTTGACACTTCCTCACTCCCAGTCCTAGTGTTCAGGTCAGCTCAGACCTAAACGGGTGGCCAGTGCAGAATTCCGCAAGGTCGTAAAATTTCTATCAGACAAGAGCTTTGGGAGACACGGTTTCTCCCTTAGTCAGATGCATCTGTTGACGGGGACTGGCTCTCATGATAAAAACTCTAGACCCTCCTCGTTCACATCAACTTCCCCTGGAAACTACTTTCTGAGGACGTTTTCGTTTACATCGACCCATTATTTAATAGACAGAAAGAAGAGGGATGGCCCCTTACAACCGACTACTTACTAGGCATTGCGTAAGGTGTCCTATGAAATCAGGACGGCACGGTATGACTGTTTCTCCTGTTTTTCCACACGGGGAAGCAGTGATATGATTTTTCAAGATCAGGCAAATAGCAGTTGGCTCACGTGGTCTTTGAAACCAAGCCCATGCCCCAGGAAACCGCGAGCCCTCTCGACTTTTCATTCTGCTGTATTCCTACATGACATCTAGTGCCTTCCTGAATTGTCTAAATTACTGTCAAGGTAGCGTTGTCATAGGAGTATATCCGTGCATCCCTTTAACATCATTATAAGATATTTTGTCCTTTTGGATATTTTTAAGAAGGAGAAGAACGTGCTGCCTCTTCCGGGTCCGTGTATCATCTTAGCATACTGAGTCCACCTCCTGCTTTCTTGACAACCGTCCAACTCTCAATGCCTGCTTTTGGCTCAGTGTTTCAGGTGATTCTATCAAAAACCCTTTGAGTTCTAAGAGTCTTGCGCTGCTCTGCAAAGGAGCATGGCCCCTTGTCTCCTTGTGAATGCCAAAAATAATATAACCCAGAGCCTATGCATAATGCATGAGCTCTGACTTCACGCTGGGGTTATTTCTGGCATTGAGTGTCTGCCTGCAAATAGTATATAGTATATGTATAGTGTATAGTATCGATATATGAAAAAGCAAGCACTTTTTTTTGATGATGATGATTGAATGATGAAAATAATGACCTGGCATTCAGCCTTGCAGATTCCGGGCTGAAACGTTACATGCATACATCTAATACTTTTAAAGACATAGGCTTGAGATGATTCAGTGGTTTGGCAGATAGATCCCTGGTTCTCTCCTGTATGTGTGTTCTCTTCATTTAAGTAAGATGAGTGGATTTTTTTTTTTTTTTTTTAAATAGTCTGGCTGTGTGGCGGGTTTCTGAATGATGAGAAGGAATTCCCTAAAAGAGCATCACGGCATTCTCCAAATCATTTACTGTAGGATAATCACCACCACTCCCAGAAACAGCCGCCACTAATAATGAGCTATCCTTTACGAGAGCTCGGTGCATCCCAGAGGAAGAGGTATTTTTCCCCACTGAAGTTTGAGTGTTTAGCAGTCAAACAGGCAAGAACATGTCTGGATAGCAAACAATCTGTGGATAGATATTCTGATGCCTTTTGTGCCCAAACACACGTTCGAAATCACAAGGAGAAGACAAGGTTTGGGCACGGGCAAAGATGAACCCTGCACAGAGCTGAATATCTCGCAAAGTTACATAAAGCAGCCTTCACCCAATGTTGGAATACCCCCTCCCTATTTCAGAGAAGGTTTCTGCCAATGCTTTGCATCAAACTCTAATCATGAGGAGCTTCCTACATTGCCGAGTCATCCTATGCATCGTAAGAGCTTTCATTTTGAGGTCTTCTATTGCTTTGACTTTTGATGAAATACGCCTTGTCCTTCCCAGCCCCTGGTGCCTCTGGACACCCCTTGGCTTGTGGCTGCATCCCTTCCATCTCTGCCTCTATCTTCACCTGGCTTCTTCTCTGTGTCTGTGTGTCTTTTCATATAAGAACACCAGTCATTGGATGCAGGGCTCATGATAAATCGAGAATGATTTCATCTCAAGAGCTTTCATTAATTCAGTGTGTAAGACCCTAATACAAATAAGGTCCCATTCTGATGTTTTGGGTGGATGTGGACTTAAAGGGACATTATTTAACCCAGCAAAGCTGCCAAGAGGCAATGCTGAAGCAGGCAAAACTGACAGTCCAGAGGCAAAGAGACTGACTGCAGGATTGGGCCACAAAAGATGCCTGCAGCATGTATACGACTGGCCGGAAGACCAGGAGGAAAAACCCTTAAAAAAGACGGAAGAGCCTGTCACGAGGTCAGAGGAAACCAGGAGAGGGTTGTTTCAGGAACCGAGAAAGGGGATGGATTGAAACAGATGAGGAGGGACCCCCAGAGGAGGGAAGGGGGACGGTTAGTGTTTCATGGGGAAAGAGTTTCGTTTCCGTAAGATGAAAAGGGCTCTGAAGACGGATAGTGGTGATGGGCGCACAGCATGATGAATGTATTTGATGCCACTGAACTGTACACTTCAAGATGGTTAAGATGGTAAATGTGATGCATGTTTTCCCCCAACAAAAAAATACAGTAAATTAAAGAGAAAGTTTTCCAAGCTTCCAAATGCCGTTGGGTCTTCACTTTCTCCTGCCACCCAAGTTTCGTCAGCTCCAGGACATGTGGTTACGCACCTGCCTCAAAGAGGAGTTATTTCTTCCATCTAACCTAAACCAAGAAGTCTGTAACCTTACGTTTCGGCTGTTGTGTATCTTCCGAACAGCACTGAGTTGTGGTAGCTTTTAAGTAGCCTATAAACATGATTTAAACTAGTAGGGCAGAGAATGAACCCATAGTTTAGAGAGAGAAAGAGTAGGAGGAAAGAAAATAAAATTGTCAAAGCCATTTTCAAATTAAACTTCTTTCTCCAACCTTTGGTAAGGGAAAAATAAAGAATGGAAAGCAGTGAAACACATGTGAACATGGCAAGAGGAATTTCAGGTTATAAGCACTTCTCTGCCATTTAAGTTAAGACAGGATTTTATTCTTAATCGTTTATCTAAAACCTACAGTCGTTCTTAAGATAATGTGCCAGAAACCATTTGGAGGATGTCTCCTTTAACCTTCTTTTCAGGATAAAAGTTTAGAAAAGCAAGCATGGTGCTGAACTCAGAGTTAAAGCGGCGATTCTATGGAAAGCACTATCAAAATGAAAATGAAGAATTATTGAACACTTTCCACATTTTAATTATTACCATATGCTTACTTTTGATTTCCCATTGATATTCAATAAATAATGACCAGATATTGAGACAGATCATCTGTAGCATATCCTTATTGATCTCCTGGGGACCTTGCTTATCTACTCAGCTTAAGGCAGCTCATTCAGTGAGACTTGATTTATAATCAGGGTGTACATTTCTAATGAGTGTGTGCAGACTATTTTTTCCACAACCTGAAAGGCACACCACATTAGAGACATATGAAGAAAGAATGGTGATGGTTAATCTAATGTGGATATACATTAGCTACAATCATCATTTTTTATTAAATATATTCAAGTTGAAAGGACCAATGTCAATTTAGGTATAGCTGGCATGATTTCTAATGAAAGAGATTACTATATTTATTAAACCACCTTAGTTTCATGGTAACTGCATGATGACATAGGAAGTTACTTGGTATCAGACACAGAGAGAAAAGATGTATGCTACAATGAAAAGATAAAATAGAAACTTGTTACTTTTTTTTTTTTTTAACATGTGGAGATTTGGAAATGAACAACCAGGAAGAAATGAGCACATAACATGCATGCACTTAGGATGGGGCCAGGTTCTCTCTGAGTCCACCATGGGTGTTGTTAATAGTGGTACCCAATTAATTACATTTAATTATGTCTATAATTGTGGGCGTTCAAAGGCATCACTTGTGGATCTATAAGAGTTATGATTATAATTACTGATCTGCCCTTTTTTCATAAAACAAATTATGCATTACCTCATCAAAATACTCAATCAAAAAATATCTAGAGAGACGTTGATATGATTACATTCACACATAAATATATGTAGAAATTGTTATGTGTATATCTGATGGACCTTCATAGAATTTTGTGAATGAGAAAGGACAACACATACCTTAGCATATGTATCACGCACTACATGTTTCTTTCAGGATTGTACCTGTATTTCTGGGAATTGATTGGCTATGTATTGGCTACTGATGAGGCTAATGATTTAGTTCATTAATTCAAGAAATCTGGCCTAAAATGTATGAAAATAAAAATTATGTCATATTCACCTCTGATTGACATATTTCCTTAAGATTTAGACACCAGGCACTTTGAAAACTAAAAATTGAATATTCCCAGAAAATATAAAGTGATCTTTAAAAAAAAAAATCCATTTTAATTGAATACGAATTATAATGAATGAATATGAATATATGACTATGTAATTAATTAATATAATGAATAAATATATATCATAGTATTTAGTAATATACAGTATATGTTACATATTTCTCTATATAGCAACATATATGAATCATTATAGTCATGATTATAATAATCTAATCATAAAATGAAAAGCACAATGCCATTCGTGATAATACAAAACATACCATAATAGGAATACATTTATCAGGAAAATATATGAATTTAGATGGAAAAGGAAAACGTAAAACTACTCATTTATAGAAAGAGACTTGAAAAGGCTAGCTCAGTGAGTAGCATGACCCAGTTCTATTTTTATAATAAATGTGTTTATGTTGGAGATTGGCGTTTTGGTCCCAGCAGTCATTCCCGATACGTGTGCCACACCCACGGCTCATTTCGAGGCTACAAAAGCTCAGAACTAGTGTTCCACGTAGAATTACCATACAACTGAGCAATGCCACGCCAAGAGAAATGGAAGTATCCACTCAAATACTTAAGCGCACATGTTCATAGCACCTTTATTCCTACCTGCCAAAAAGTGGAAACAACCCAAGTGTCCATCACCAGAAGAATGCAAAGACATTAGGTGGTCTCTCTGTACACTGCAATCTTATTCAGCTATAAACAAGAATGAAGTACTGATACACTTGGATGAACCTTGAAAACATACGGGAAATGAAGGAAGAAAGTCACAAAGACCACACCTTGTATGGTTCTGCTTATAAGAAATGTCTAGAAGAAATAACCCACGGGGATAGAAAATAGGTTTGTGCTTGCCAGGGGCAGTGGGGTGACTGCTAACGGACAAAGTAGTGATTTTTATGGTATATGACTCAACTCTCAATTTTAAAAACTATATAATAATAGATAGGGGTGAATTAAGTGGAAGTGACCTTGCAAGCTCAGGAAAGGGAGTAAAATTACTCATTCATATTGGATTCAAAAAGGAAAGAAAGTATATTTTAATCTCAATAATATCCAATTAAGGAATGGTACAAAGCCACTGTAACAAGCTAATAGATGGCTAGAAAATATGAATATGAATTTTAAGAAAGGAAAATTATTGACAGAGGGTATGGTACAGAAGAAAAACAGAGTATAGGCACCAACAAAATACCACAATTTATAATACAGTATGGTTAGTTTAAAAACATCAGTAATTAGACTGGATATTTATGATCTAAATATTCTGATTTCTATTAAAAGAAAATATTTCTAGACTAGATTAAAACAAAATCCAATTACATGCTGCCTACTGTGTCAATATCTGAAGTATATACTAGTAACAACAGTGTAAGTAGAAAAACAGCAAGTACGGCATGCAAACATTAACCAAAGTAGTCATTATTCTCTTGTCACACTAGTTAGGCTCGAGGACAGAACTGTGGGGTAAATGAGATTCTATAAAGAAAAATGAGCAATCCAGTAAAGATATTAACTATCTTATTTCACATGCATGTCAATGACAAAAGTTCCAAAAAATACAAATTGTCAAAAAAAAAAATTAAAGATAGACATATCCAAAATGAGAGTGGGTGATTTCAACACAATGATCACAGAAACTGATAGAAATTTATGGGGGGGAAAAAAAAAGGATAAAGAGAGTTTCAACAGTATCTTAACAAAATCAGTCCAACTGATTGAACCAAAAATACAGAGTATGCATTCTTTTAAAGTATATTTGGGGACTTCCCTGGTGGCTCAGTGGTTAAGAATCCGCCTGCCAATGCAGGGGACACGGGTTCGAGCCCTGGTCCGGGAAAATCCCACATGCCACGGAGCAACCAAGCCCGTGCGCCACAACTACTGAGCCTGCGCTCTACAGCCCGTGAGCCACAACTACTGAGCCCGTGAGCCACAACTACTGAGCCCGTGCGCCTAGAGCCTGTGCTCCACAACAGGAGAAGCCACTGCAGTGAGAAGCCCGGGCACTGCAACAAAGAGTAGCCCCCGCTCGCCGCAACTAGAGAAAGCCCGCGCGCAGCAACAAAGACCCAACGCAACCAAAAATAAATTAATTAAAAAAAAAATAAAGTATATTTGGAACAGTCATGTGATGTGACAAATATACTAGAACATAATTCACATGGATACACTGACAGTTTTATAGTGTATGTTCTACAGTCTCAGTAAAATAAGGTTAAACATCAACAAGAAAATTACAATAAATTTCCAATGTTTTGAAAATGAAGCAACGCATTTCCAAATAACGCACAGATAAAAGAAGAAATCACAACGTAAATTAGAAAAAAATTGAACTATATCATAAAAAACACACAATGTATGAAAGCAAATGTTATGGATCTCCAACTGAATTTCTTCAAAATATACTGACACTAGTACATATGTCAGAAAAGGAGAGAGACTGAAAAACAATTTCTGAGTTACCTTTCTCACCCATGTGACAAAACAATCAAAAACACCCCAAAACAAAACAGCAAGTATAAGCCAAAGGTTGCATATATAATTCCAAGGAGGCACTAATAAAATAAAACAGTAAAATAAATAGAGGGAATCTGCTTTTTTTTGCAAAGAGTCATGTAATTTATAAACCTCTCATGAGACCACACCAAAATAAAAGAAAGATGACACCACTACTAAAATAAAAAATACCAAAGGCAACCTCTATATACATACCAATAGTATGAAAGATATATTAAAAGAATACCATGTGCAAATTTATGCTAATTTAATTGAAATTTTAGATGACATGGACCAATGCTTTTTACAAATTAAAAAAATTGACAGTTGAAGAATAGAAACTCAATAACCCCTATTAACTTTTCAATTATTCACTATTTTGAAAACCTCCACAAAAGAACATCCTAACCCAATGAATACAATGGTGAATTATTCTAGTATTTTATGAAGAACTGACCGGCTCAACATTAACAAATTTGCAGATAATATAAAAAAAGAAAAAACTTTTCCACTTATTTTATGAGGACTATATGATCCTAACACCAAATCTGAAAATTGCATTAAATAAAATTTCCCTCATGCAGAGAGGCAAATATTATAGATAAAATATTAGCAAACTAAATCCAGGGGCATATACAAGGAGCAATGCATCTTGTTTAAGAAGGATTTGTTTGAGGAAGGCATAGCTGATTTAACACTTTAAAATCCTCAATATAATTCTCCACATAATAGACGAAAAAAATATGTAATCTTAAGAGATGGTGATAAAGCTCGATAATATCATCATTGATTTCTAATAAAACTCTTAACTGTGAATATAAGAAACCTTTTTCATCAAAGGATATTTCCAATATCTGTACAGCTAAAATTATTCTCAATAATTCCTTATTATAGCTTTTCCATAAATATCTGAAATGGGACAAGGATATCTGCTAGCATAATTTTATTATTTCTATTCATCACCATACTGGAGTTTTGGGTTTTTTTTAATTTATTTTATTTATTTTATTTTTGGCTGTGTTGGGTCTTTGTTGCTGCCCAGGCTTTCTCTAGTTGCGGTGAGCAGGGGCTACTCTCCGTTGCAGTGCGCAGGCTTCTCATTGCGGCGGCTTCTCTTGTTGCAGAGCACGGGGTCTAGGCAAGTGGGCCAGTAGTTGTGTCACGTGGGCTCAGTAGTTGTGGCACACGGGCTTAGTTGCTCCGTGGCATGTGGGATCTTCCCGGACCAGGGCTCGAACCCATGTTCCCTGCATTGGCAGGCGGATCCTTAACCACTGCACCACCAGGGAAGTCCTGTACTGGAGTTTTTTTTTTTTAACTTGAAGGTTGTAAAGCAAATTTTGACTGCATATATATATGCATAACTCAGAATGAATTACATATATATACATTATTTTAAATGAAATATATTATTCATAGAAGCCATAATCAGCTACAGAGAAAATTTGACAGAATCTATAGATATACCATGAGAAATAATAAGCTAATCTAGCAACGTGTCTGGACACAAAGCAATATAAAAACATCAATTTCTGTATGACAGTAAACCAAATTTAATGATGAAACAATTTGTCAAAACATCAAAATATGAAATATTTGAAAATAAATCTGAGATATACTAGCCATTTACATTCTAAACTGCAAAACACCATTGTGAGAAAAGAATCTAAATTAATGGAGAAATTTATCCTGTTCATGCATTGGGATATTTCTCCCCAAATTTATAAATGAGTTAGCTTAAACTATTAAAAAAAAATCCCCAGTTTATTAAATACATACTGGTAAACTGATTGTAAAACTCCTATGGAAATATAAAGGAAGATGCATACCTAAGATATCTTGAAACTTCAGGACAGTACTAAAAGATATATACACTACCAGCTATCTCTAAGTTACTACAATTAAATGGTGTTTTATTGCCACAAATATAAACTAATTGATGAAATAGAACAGATCCAATCTATGACACCAGATCTATGACTACTTTCACAGCAAACTGCAAAAAGGAATACGGTCTTTAAAATAAATTGTGCTAGTTCAGCAGGACACCCTGTGGGGGAAATATACATCTTTACTACTATTTAACAGCTTTTATATAAATTCATTCTAGTTGTATTGTATATCCAAATGCACAATATAAAATAATGATGGTTTTAGGAGAAAACAGGAAATATCTTCATGACACTGGACAAAATTCCTTAAATAGGGCATAATAATGATAACCATGGTGGGAAGCTCTGATAAATTGCACTAAAATAAAATTAAGCTCTTCCATTTATCAAAGACACCATTACAAGAGTGAAAGTGCAACCCACTACGTGGGAAAATATAAGTTTAACAGATATGTCCAACAAAGGATTTTTCTTTCTATCTATCTATCTATCTATCTATCTGTCATTCTGTTATCTACCTATCCATCTATCATCTATTTATCTATTTATCTACCTATATAACATCACTCAGCTTTCATCTATCTATCCATCTATCCCTGCTATTAAAACTCCAGGAAAAGATAAATATTCCAACGTAAATGTGGAAGCTCAAATGCCAACAAAAAAGGATGAACAGGTTCTCCACATGACTTGTCATCAAGATAACGGAATTTAAAACAAAATGATACTACTGTATTCTTACTGAAAGACTAGGGATAAAATGGCAGGAAGTACCAAATGTCAATGAGGTGGTAGATAAACTGAAAGTTTCTTACACAACTAGAGAAGAGTAATATGGTGCAGCCACGTTGTAAAATCTTTTCTTACACATTGTGATCTAGCAATCCCACCCTTTAGTACCTCACCTCTAGAAATACATCCATTTACCAGGAAGCATCCCTAAGGACGTGCTTATTAGCAGGACGCGTTCAAAACACCCACGTCCCGGAAAAAAGTCAGACACTGAGGAAAACAGATAATCCCATCAATGTTCCAGTGAAAAAAAGAGTAGTAAATTCATAGAGTGGAATTCTGTATTGTATATCCAACGGTGTAAAACAACATGGATGAATCTTACAAACATACTGAAAGAATTCACTTACCAAAAAAGCATAGCTGGTAAGTTTCCAATTTTATACAATGTAAAAACATGCAAAACAACGCTTTTGTGTGAAAACTCCAGTTAGTGTCTACCTGAGGAGGTCAGGACTGATGCAGCCTAGAAGAATCCTGCACGCCGATGTTTTTGTAGGATTGTGTCCACCCACTTGAAAGAAAATGGGGAAAAAAAAAAAAGAAGTGCAGTGCTGTTTAACAGGAGTTAAACTGACGTTTAACTCCGTGCCTGGCATACGAAAAGCAAACGTGCTGATAAAAGCAATTACTGGTGAGAGGGAAGGGAACAATTTCAAAGCCAAAAAACGACTAGGGAGGGGAGGGGGCTATCTTTGTGAGTACCCGTGTCGGGGGAGGGCCACATAAGGACATTACTCTGTTTATCGTTTCTGAAATACATCTTTTAGGTAGTCGGAGCGCCCGATGTCTTCCCAGTGCCAATGGGACATCATCTCATTGTTCATGAGGATTTCAATATGCTACCAGGTTTGGTGGGCGCATGCATACTTGTATTCTAACATCCCCTCCTGCCCAGGAGAACACAGCGTGTGGATGGCCAGAGTGGTTAGATGGGCAGTGATGCTGTGACCCAGGGGAGAGAGAAGTGTCCTCTGTCTGTCTCTGTCTGTCTGTAGCAAACTCACCTCCCTGCTGGACCCCCAGCTCCCCGTCTGCCTCTGTGTGGGACGTGACCCAGCCCACAGTAAGTGGGAGATTCGTGTACCCTCACTTCCACTGGGCTGTAATAGCGGCTCACTCCAAGCGCTCCCCAGCGGTGCCTGTGGAGAAGGTTATTTTGGAAGCTGCATTAAACTGGATGAGGCCACCAGGTGAGCGTTTAGCGATGCCATTGCCGTCATTTGCCCTAAAATTCCTTACTGGCCTGAAAAAGTTAATGCATCTCTCACATTGCCTCCATTCTAAGAAGAGAATCATAGACTGAAAGAACTGGGTTCAGGGCATGCCTCCCCTGCTTCTCCCACACGAGCCATAGAACCATCATCGTCACCGGCTCTTTAGGAAGTGCCGATGTGCAGTGCCCAAAGCTAACGCAACGGGCTCACGTGGAGCTCTGGGACCAGTAAGCGGGAACTGGAAAAGCAAGCCTGGAAAGAAACTCGGCAACACAAACTGAAAACAGAGGTCTGGCTTGTTTTCTCAACCCCCTAAATGGAAATTAGGCTTCCATTCCATCACTACTCTGAAGACAAAACGAAATAGTGTATTTAAACAAGTGCTGACAGACAACTATATTCAATGGCCTATGATAAACCATAATGGAAAAGAATATTGAAAAAAGAATGCATATATATGTATAACTGAATCACTCTGCTGTACAGCAGAAGCTAACACAACATTGTAAATCAACTATACTTCAATGAAATAAACATTGATTTTAAAAAGTGCTTAGAAAAGTGTATAGCACATAGTAGGAGTTTCATGAATATCCGCAACTCTTACGAATTCAGTAAGTAGTTTTGAGTACTTATTAATGGCCACAATCCCTGCTGTCCATTTTGGAAGATATAGCTGACGGAGCATCTATCATAGTGCTTCTGAATCAAACATTATTTTTTATACAATTTTATTTATTTCTACAATTTTATTTCTTTATATTTTTATTTTTAACTAAAGTATAGTTGATTTACAATGTTGTGCTAGTTTCAGGTATACAGAAAAGTCGTTCAGTTATACATACATATATATATTTTTTCAGATTCTTTTCCCTTATAGGTTATTCAAAAATATTGAGTATACTTCCCTGTGCTATACAGTAGGTAGGTCCTTGTTGTTTATCTATTTTATATACAGTAGTGTGTATATGTTAATCCCAAACTCCTAATTTATCCCTCCTCCCCTTTCCACTTTGGTAGCCGTAGTTTGTTCTCTATGTATGTGAGTCTGTAGCTGTTTTGTAAATAAGTTCATTTGTATCATTTTTTTTTTTTAGATTTCACATATAAGTGATATCCTATGATATTTGTCTTTCTCTCACTTCACACAGTATGATAATCTCTAAGTCCATCCACATTGCTGCAAATGGCATTATTTCATTCATTTTTTATGGCTGAGTAATACTCCATTATAGATATGAACCACATCTTCTTTATCCATTCATGTCAATGTACACTTAGGGATCTGACCACTTCTTGTGGTCACAGCTCAGGGGTAGGGTGGTATTGGCATCTGGTGAGAAGCAGCAGGGATGCTGCTATAAACACCCTGCAGTGCAGGGGACGTACCCTGCAAACAAATGACTCTTCTGTCCACAATATTAATAGGGCCACTGTGGAGAACGTTGATCTTGCAGATGCTATTACACTCAGCGGTTTTGGAAGCTGCTGACACAGAGGGAACACAGAGAGGAAAAGGAAAGAGTTATCACGTAGTTGAAAAATGTCCTTCTTGGGGCTTCCCCGGTGGTGCAGTGGTTGCAAATCCGCCTGCCAATGCAGGGGACACGGGTTTGAGCCCTGGTCCGGGAAGATCCCCCATGCCACGGAGCAACTAAGCCCGTGCGCCACAACTACTGAGCCCGCGAGCCTAGAGCCCGTGAGCCTAGAGCCCGTGTTCCACAACAAGACAAGCCACCGCGATGAGAAGCCTGCGCACGGCAATGAAGAGTAGCCCCCACTCGCGGCAACTAAAGAAAGCCTGGGCTCAGCAACGAAGACCCAACGCAGCCAAAAATAAATAAATAAATTAATTAATTTTTTTAAAAAAAGTAGAGAAAAATGTCCTTCTCAAACTGATGCTCCTGAAATGATATTTTGACAAGAAATGCTAAGACCAAGTTGATCTTGGGAAAACGCTTCAGTTTTTTGAAATCTCAAGAGTTTGTTCAAAGGATATGCCAAGTAAGTCAGAATTCCAATGCTTCCATGGTGGTCAAGCTCACGCTTGTTGAAAGGCTCAAGAGGAGAAAAGCCCACTTACGGGCTTTAGTGCCAAGAGTTTGGTTAAATCATTGGGTGACTGTTTTAGCAACAGTGCATTTTACCAAAATAGCTGCTCATCGAGGTCATTGATGAGCAAGGTCATCCTATGTCAAGATGTGAATTTAGGATTCTATAATAATCTGGCAGATGGTGAAAGTCAGCTTCTCAATGTTACGGGTTGAAGTGTGTCTTCCATAAAGATATGTTGAGATCCTAACCCCCAGCACTGTGAATGTGACCTTATTTGGAAATAAGGTCTTCGCAGAGGTGATCATGTTAAGATGAGCCCTTTTGGGTGGACTTTAAAAAGTAATATGTGTGGTGTCTTTATAAAAAGGGGAAACTGGACACAGATCTTCAGACAGAGACAATGTTATGTGATTGGAGTAATGCAGCTGTAAGCCAAGGGATGCCAAGGGTTTCCTACAGTCTCCAGGAGACAGAAGAGGCGAGAAAAGATTCTACCAAAAGTCTCAGAGGGTTAGGGTTAGGGTTAGCTCTGACCTCGTTTTGATTTCAGACTTCTGGTTTCCAGAACTGTGAGGGAATTTTGTTTCAGGCAACCCAATTTGTCATATTTTGCTACAGCAGCCCCAAGGAAACTAATGCACTTGAGAAAAATATATTTCTTCTTTAAAAAGCCAGTGCTGTTTCAGAATTTTAATTTTATTAACACATACATGTACCCAACTGACTTCATTAAGCAAATTCAAATTGATATAGAAATTGTGGCAAATACTTAGTTTTTAAATTCTACTTTACACTTCACTTCCAGCCACAGTAATCTTTTATTTAATAAAGCAAACGCTCTGGTTTTAAAATAAGATAGGTGTATTGTGAAATGGTAATAATTTAAATCTATAACTTCAAGTGGAAGGACAAATACAGAGGCCAAACAGGAAGAGATGCATTAACGGGTCATGTAGTTGCACGTATCTGCAAGTAAACAGAATCATGATAGAAAGGCGAATTCAGGATTACAAAAAGGTTGGCATCAAATGCTCCAACCCAAAACACGAAATTAAAAGTAAATAAATACCAGGGAATCTAATGCAGAATAGAAACGCAGACACTTCTCAAAATTGGAGATTTATTTCTATGCAAGTGCAAATAAGGATAATCCTTGAGCAATAAGTGTTTGTATTCTGGCCTGTTGAGCAAGGTTTAAAGAAGTGAGCGTGAAGGCACAATATGATACAGACTTTCTGATTTCCGGAATCCTCCTGGAAGGGCGTAAGCCCAGGTACACTGCTTGAAAGACTAAACTCAGTTTTGGAAGCGAAAGTGTCAGCCAAGCTCAAAAAATTATGTTTATAAAAGAATACCACTAAAAACTACACTGCGCCATGCTCAGAGGTATGAGCTATTCACTGTTCAAAGTGTGTTACATCGACTTATTTGTCTTACAGTTACTTTACAGCAGAAGCTTAAAAGATATGATGACTTACTTGTATTTATTTATTTTCTCTATGTTTATGATGATGATGGGTATGCGGGAAAAAATGCAACAAATCAATGTTAATATAACTGGGAAGCCTGATGCCACACTAGACAATATTTTAAGGAATGTTTGCTTTGAACTTCTGATACACATGTAATAAAAACTGAAGTGGTGCACATTCCATTGTAACTTTGCTTCCTCTCTCTATATATATCTTATGCTTTGAACCTTATCTAAGTGTGATGTTTTTAATATTAGATGAAACAATGTTTATAAAGTGGCCTAAGTAATGGGTCCAGATTAAATAGTGACCAAACGAGTGTATTTCCATCTACAAGCTTCCATATTCTGGTGGCTCTAGTATCTGATTTTCTCCTACTCAATAATTAAAAGACCTTTGACCAGAGTAGGAAGTATTAAGAGGTCAGCAAAACAATGATAAATAATAATAAAGTCTCCATCTTATTAAAAGTTAGACAAGTTACATCTCCATTCACAGAATTTGTTGAAACTACCTCTGATTATTCATAAATTAATTTCAGCAAACATATGATAAAGTGCTTGTGACGGTTAACTGTATGTCTCCACAAAGTACTCAGATATTTGGCCAAACACTAGTTTAGAAGTTACTGTGAATGTATTCTTTTAAAGATGAGATTGAGATTTAAATCAGAAGACTTTGAGTGAAGCAGATTGCCCTCAATAATGTGGGTGGGCCGCCTCTAATCCGATGAAGGTCGTAAGAGAAAAAAGACTGAGGTCCCCTGCAGAAAAGGGAAGTCTGCCTCCAGACAGACCTCAGACTTGAGCTGAAACATTAACTGTTGGGTCTCTGGCCTGCTGGTCTATCCAGATTTCAGATGTGTCAATGTCCAAAATCGTGTTAGCAAACTCCTTAAAATAAAATAAATCTGTGTTTATATATATGTATAAATATAGACAGAGAGGCAGATAGATAGATATTCTATTTCTCTGGAGAGCTCTGACCAATACGGTTGTTAAAAGTCAAATTGTTGGTACGTGACTTGCTATATTTACGAGATTCTAGCAAAAATTCCTATACGGACAATGCTATTCTCCAAAACTGACACTGAAATCAACAGACGCATCCACTGGGCCAAACCCACTTCCCTGAGGAAAATGGGCTACAGTGAAGTCACAGATGATTTTGTACTGTTTCATGACATTTTATTCTCCACATACAGCTCTGACGACAGTTGTTTAGAACCATAACTAAGCAAATAATGCTCTTTAAATAACTCAAGTGCTGCTTGGAAGTGATGGGAATGTCAAGTTACTGTTTTAATTTTTCCCATATGGTGAGGCGCTGGCCTAAGGCATTGTATAATGTGCAGTCAACAAACTCTTTTATCAATCAGAGGTTATTCAAATCCCAAAGTCTCTTGAAACTTTGCAAAAAAGGGAAAAAGTGGGAGACAGGTGAGGGGGGTTGAAGGGAATCCAAACTAAGCATGTAAACTCTTGAGATGTCCTCAATATTCTGAGTTGGAGGGCTTCCCTGGTGGTGCAGCGGTCAAGGGTCTGCCTGCCAATGCAGGGGACATGGGTTCGAGCCCTGGTCCAGGAAGATCCCACATGCCGCGGAGCAACCATGCCCGTACAGCACAACTACTGAGTCTGTGCTCTAGAGCCCGCGAGCCACAACTACTGAGCCTGCACGCCTAGAGCCCACGCTCTGCAACAAGAGAAGCCACCGCAATGAGAAGCCCGCAAAGCACAACCAAGAGTAGCCCCCGCTCGTCATACCTAGAGAAAGCCCGCGTGCAACGACGAACACCCAACACAGCCAAAAAATGAAATAAATAAATTTTGAAAAGTATTCTGAGTTGGAAAATGTAAATCTTAAATTCAAAGATGCCACACGTTGAGGAAGCTTTTAACAGTTTACATGAAAACTGGTGCCAAAGAATCATGAGTAATACTGGGAAAATTTATTTTGAAGCATCCCATTCAAAAGCCCAATACTACATAAAGATAATTAGTTGTTAATTGGTCTACACTGGTATTCCGATACTAACGATGAAAATGATTTTCCTGAAAATAAAACTTACCAAGATTTTAGTGCACACAAAGTTCAATCTCTTTTAACAGTACAATGTGGGAGCTTTCAGTAAATTGATTCAGAACCACAATGTAGATAAAGAACATTGCCTTTACCCCCAAACATTGCTTTGTGGGCTTTTGCAGACAACCCTCCACAAGCCCTAGCCTCTGACAACTACTGATCTGTTTTCATCACTGTGGTTTTTGGTAGAATGTAGTAGAAATGGAATCACTGACAAATAGATTTGATCATAATGTAAAATATCATGTTGCCTTTGTGTCTAGCTTATTTCACTCAGCACAACGCTTTCGGGATTCATCCACAGTGTGTGCGTCATTAGTTTGCTTTGTGTTATCACAGAGTATTCCATCTTGTGGCTAGACCACGATCCATATCTCTCCTCCCCAGTTGATGGGGAATGCGTTTTTTTCCCTCTTTGGGGGCTATTTTGCATGAACTCTGCTATGAAAAGTCACCTACATGTCTTTGTGTGAATGTATGTTCACTGATGTGGAGTAAATTTGAAAGACTGAAATTGCAGGATTGTAAGACAAGTGTATTTCACTTTATAAGAAATAGTTTTCCAGTGTGGTCCTACCATAATATACTCATGGTATGAGAGCTCTAGTTGCTCCAAATTCTTGAGAATCTTTGTCTTTTTAACTTTAAACATGAGCTGTGAGGTGGGGTTGATAGCACCCCCATGGTCCTTTAAATTAGCTAGTGATGCTGAGAATATCTGTATGCACATAAAGATCACTCATACCTTATTTGTATGTGTGTGTTTAATTGGGTTCTGCTACGATGAAGCACTCAGATAAATTAAATGAGTCACACAGGATATCCATCTACCTATCTGTCTCTCTCTCTCTCTCTTTATCTACCTGCCTTTAATAAAGTTATAACCTAGAACAGGAGAAAGCAATTCTAAGCAAACATAGAAAAGTAACAAATACAGAAAACTTTGAAAACTTTCAGGCTCAGTCTATACTCCACCCAGGTCAGCTGTATATAAGTCATCTTCCTCTGTTTGACGGTTTTTGTTGTTGTTGTTGTTTTTTAATTTTATCTTTGGACCTTAACAGTTTAATGTTTCCTTCTCCTCAATCCTAGTAGGGATTCATTACATTTCTTGAACTATTAATACATGTCTTTCACAAAATGACGAACTCTACTGCCATTTCTCCTCCATCCTATGAATCTTTCAAAAGAATTTGATATTTTCGTATGGATTCCTGAGGCCCTGTTTATTCATTTTCAATCTTTGTTTTCTTTCTGTTGTTGAGATGGCGTATTTCTATAAATCTGACCTCAGGTTTACAAAACCTCTTTCTTCTGCCATCTCCAAATTGCAATGTTTTCTATAATCCAATTTTAGGAGTGACACTCATCACCTCTGCCTTACTGTATTGATCACACAAACCAACCCCAATAAATGTACAAAGGGCATTGCACTGGGACATGAAAAAAAAAAAGGGGGGGGGGGCCAGGAGGCAAGGGTCATTGGCCCCTAACCTGAAGGCTTGCTATTACACACATACAGTTTCACTTTTTACATGTGTTAAGAGTTCAAGGGCTATAGTGAGTAAAGTAGGGTCCTTTGCCTCCAATTATGCCAATTGGAACAGCAGTCACATGACAGTAATTGCACACCAAAGATCAGGTGGTTTATTTCAAACTCCACACAAGAGATTAGGATATTTTGTAACCTCAGCTCCTGAAATGATGGGGACACGGATGATGATTTTTACTATGATCAAGTAGCATTTTCATGAAAAGAGTTAAATATGTCAACTGAAGAACTTAAAAATAAGGCCAACTGTATAAAGTGCTGATATGACAAAATGGGTCCTAAAATGTCTTTTTATTGTGCTTTGCCAGAATTTGGAATGAATTCAGAAAGTAATACTTTTAGATGCTGGTTGGAATTTGTGTCTAGCAATAGAGACTTACAACAGAAATGGCCAAGGATCTGTCTCTTATTATGCGTTCAAATGTTATTCATTTTATTATAGCAGTAAAGAAACAACTGCAACCAAAAAGTAGTGGTAATTTTGACAATATACTGGGATTTTAAAAACTAAGTGGTGCTAAGTAGTTCCATTTTATCTTGCGCTCACAAATACATCTCAGAATGGTGGTTAAAATTATACAAGTGTACCTAAATTCACAAATATAAATTTTTATGCTATTTCTACTTCTGTGTTTGGTGTTTGGAGGGAAAAAGACTTCACTGTACATATTTGCCGGCTTATTCCTCTTAATATTCTGTCTTCTTTTATTTATTTACGTATTTATTTATTTATTTTTTTGCCACACCACTTGGCTTGTGGGATCTAGTTCCCTGACCAGGGATTGAACTCGGGCCCCCAGCATTGGAAGCTTGGAGTCTTAACCACTGGACCACCAGGAACTCCTATTATCCTGTGTTCTTTTATATTTCCCTATGGTTTCATACGTAACACCCTTAGATTACTTTGTTTCTGTTTCTGCCAAGTGGTTGAGAGACTGTACCTATCATTACAACTACAAGAGTCTGTCTTTACCCTGTGAAATTTAAACAAAATACAATGAATCTAAGCAAATAATTTGATAAAAACATGGCATAATGTGTGTAGCAGAATGTTTCAAAAACTATTAATCATCCCTTTAAATATAGTCCCAAGATCCATTTCTATATTTATATGTAATTCAACACATTTTAATTAACTTATTCATTAAAAGTTAGTAAAATTTTCTCCTTTCAGTTATCTAAGAATTCAGGCAAAATATATTTTAAAAAACCTTCAATTATTCTCACCTTCAACAAAGACTACTTAAGTGAACTGAATAAATTCCTCCATAGTTATTTAAATGTGCCTGCCTTAAAAACTACACTGAATGTATCTAAAAGTTCTTTTTCATATTACGTCTGTGAGTATGGTAACATGTATTCATTTATTTCTTTTATTTCTCATCAAAAATTAACAATGTTCATTTATCTTGTTTAACCTGTCACTGCTTTCTAATATGACTTCAACTGTGCCTAGAACTTCTATACAAGTAGGCAAGTGAGAACCACTTCACTTTCAACTAACACATTCAAAGCTTTCATTTTTGTAGGACAGGTATGGAAGCATTCTGTAATGGTATCCTTTACCTCCTCTTAAAAATGGTAATGTTTCCAATATCAAGCATACTGGCATAGATATACTGTATCAACCTAAACGTGGACCGTCGGGATTTTAATTTTTGCTAGAGATTTAAAATTGGTGAATGGGAGGCGGAGTCAAGATGGCGGTGTGAGAAGACGCAGCATTAGAGTCTCCCAAAACCAGGGCGCCTGCCGGCTGCTGGAGGGGGGGACTCTGACCCCCAAGGAGATAGGAGGAACCCCCAAGTGAACCGGCAGCTTGTGGGATCTTGGTTCACGAGCCCAGTGTTGGGCCAAAGCTCCTGTGGTGGGAGCTCCGAGTCCAAACCACTGGACTAACAGAGAACCTCAGACCCCAAGGACTGTTCATCGGAGGGAGGTCTCCCAGAGGTCCTCATCTCGGCACCAAGACCCAGCTGTACCCAACAGTCTACAAACTCCAGTGTTGGAAGCCTCAGGCCAAACAACCAGGAAGACAGGAACACAATCTCACTCATAAAAATGAGATGGCAAAAAAATATGTCACAGATGAAGGAGCAAGGTAAAAACCTACAAAACTAAATAAATGAAGAGGAAATAGGCAATCTACCTGAAAAAGAATTCAGAGTAATGATCGTAAAGATGATCCAGAATCTCGGAAATAGAATGGAGGCACGGATTGAGAAATTACAAGAACTGTTTAACAAAGATCTAGAAGAACTAAAGAACAAACAAACAGAAATAAACAACACAATAACTGAAATGAAAATACACTAGAAGGAATCAATAACAGAATATCTGAGGCAGAAGAACGAATAAGTGAGCTGGAAGGCAAAATGGTGGAAATAACTGCTGAGGAGCAGAATAAAGAAAAAAGAATGAAAAGATTTGAAGACAATTTCAGAGACCTCTGGGACACTAAATGCACCAACATTCAAACTATATGTGTCCCAGAAGAAGAAGAGAAAAAGAAAGGGTCTGAGAAAATAACTGAAGAGATTACAGTCGAAAACTTCCCTAACATGGGAAATAGTCATCCAAGTCCAGGAAGCACAGAGAGTCCCATACAGGATAAACCCTGGGAAAAACACACCAAGACACATATTAGTCAAACTATCAAAAATTAAATTCAAAGTAAAAATATTAAAAGCACAAAGGAAAAACAAAAAATAACAGGCAAATGAATCCCCATAAGGTTATCAGCTGATTTTTCAGTGGAAACTCTGCAGGCCAGAAGGGAGTGGCAGGATATACTTAAAGTGATGAAAGAGAAAAACCTACATCGAAGATTACTCTACCCAGCAAGGATCTCATTCAGATTCAATGGAGAAGTCAAAAGCTTTCCAGAAAAGCAAAAGCTAAGAGAATTCAGCACCACCAAGCCAGCTTTACAACAAATGCTAAAGGAACTTCTCTAGGCAGGAAACACAAGAGGAGGAAAAGACCTACAATAACAAACTCAAAACAATTAAGAAAATGGTAATAGGAACGTACATATCGATAATAACCTTGAATGTAAATGGATTAAATGCCCCAACCAAAACACACAGATTGGCTGAATGGACACAAACACAAGACCCATATATATGCTGTCTACAGGAGACCCACTTCAGACCTAGGGACACATACAGACTGAAAGTGAAGGGATGGAAAAAGATATTCCATGCAAATGGAAATCAAAAGAAATCTGGAGTAGGTATACTTGTATCAGATAAAATAGACTTTAAAATAAAGACTGTTACAAGAGATAAGGAGGGACACTACATAATGATCAAAGGATCAATCCAAAAAGAAGATATAACAATTATAAATGTTTATGCACCCAACATAGGAGCATCCCAATACATAAAGCCAATGCTAACAACCATGAAAGGAGAAAATGACAGTAACACAATAATAGTAGGGGACTTTAACACCTCACTTACACCAATGGATACATCATCCAAACAGAAATAAATAAGGAAACACAAGCTTTAAATGACACAACAGACCAGATGGAACTAACTGTTATTTACAGAACACTGCACTCAAAAGTGGTAGAATACACTTTCTTCTCAAGTGCAGACGGAACATTCTCCAGGATAGATCACATCTTGGGTCACAGATCAAGCCTTGGAAAATTTAAGAAAACTGAAATCGTATCAAGCATCTTTTCTGACCACAACACTATGAGACTGGAAATCAATTACAGGAAAAAAACTGTAAAAGACACAAATACATGGAGGCTAAACAGTGTGCTACTAAATAACTAAGAGATCACTGAAGAAATTAAAGAAGAGATTAAAAAAAACATAGAAACAAATGACAATGAAAACACAACGACCCAAAACCTATGGGACACAGCAAAAGCAGTTCTAAGAGGGAAGTTTATAGCAATTCAATCTCACCTCAAGAAACAAGAAAAGTCTCAAATAAACAATCTCACCCTACACTTAAAACAACTAGAGAAAGAAGAACAAAGAAAACCCAAAGTCAGTAGAAGGAAAGAAATCATAAAGATCAGAGGAGAAATAAATGAAATAGAAATGAAGAAAACAATAGCAAAGATGAATAAAACTAAAAGCTGGTTCTTTGAGAAGATAAACAAAGGTTATAAACCCTTAGCCAGACTCACCAAGAAAAAAAGGGAGAGGACACAAATCAATAAAATTAGAAATCAAAAAGGAGAAATCACAACTGACACTGCATAAATACAAAGGATTATAAGAGGCTACTACAAACAACTGTATGCCAATAAAAAGGACAACCATGAAGGAATTTACAAATTCTTCAAAAGGTACAATTTTCCAAGACTGAACCAGGAAGAATTAGAAAATATAAACAGACCTATCACAAGTAATGAAATTGAAACTGTAATGAAAAATCTTCCAACAAACAAAAATCCAGGACCAGATGGCTTCACAGGCGAATTCTAACAAACATTTAGAAAAGAGCTAACACCGATACTTCTCAAACTCTTCCAAAAAATTGCAGAGGGAGAAACACTCCCAAATTCATTCTACAAAGCCAACATCACCCAGTACCAAAACCAGAAAAAGATATCACAAAAAAAGAAAATTATAAACTGATATCACTGATGAACATAGATGCAAAAATCCTGAACAAAATACTAGCAAACAGAACCCAACAACACATTAAAAGGATCATACACCGTGATCAAGTGGGATTTATCTCAGGGATGCAAGGATTCTTCAAATATACGGAAATCAATCAATGCGACACACTACATTAACAAATTAAGGAATAAAAACCATATGATCTCAATAGATGCAGAAAAAGCTTTTGGCAAAATTCAACACCCATTTATGATAAAAACTCTCCAGAAAGTGGGCAAAGAGGGAAGCTATCTCAACATAATAAAGGCCATATATGACAAACCCACAGCCAACATTGTTCTCAATGGTGAAAAACTGAAACCATTTCCACTAAGATCAGGAACAAGACAAGGTTGCCCACTCTCACCACTATTATTCAACATAGTTTTGGAAGTTATAGCCACAGCAATCAGAGAAGATAAAGAAATAAATGGAACTCAAATTGGAAAACAAGAAGTAAACCTGTCACTGTTTGCTGATGACATGATACTATACACAGAAAATCCTAAAGATGCCACCAGAAAACTACTAGAACTAATTAGTGAATTTGTTAAGGTTGTAGGATACAAAATTAAAGCACAGAAATCTCTGGCATTCCTATCCACCAACAATGAAAAATCAGAAAGAGAAATTAAGGAAACACTCCCATTTACCACTGCAACAAAAAGAATAAAATACCAAGGAATAAACCTGCCTAAGGAGGCGAAAAGACTTGTACTCAGAAAACTATAAAACACTGATGAAAGAAATCAAAGATGATACAAATAGATGGAGAGATATACCATGTTCTTGGATTGGAAGAATCAACATTGTGAAAATGACTATACTACCTAAAGCAATCTACAGATTCAGTGCAATCCCTATCAAACTACCAATGGCATTTTTCATAGAACTAGAAAAAATTTCACTATTTGTATGGAACACAAAAGACCCCCCAAATAGCCAAAGCAATCTTGAGAAAGAAAAACAGAGCTGGAGGTATCAGGCTCCCTGACTTCAGACTATACTACAAAGCTACAGTAAGCAACACAGTTTGATACTGGCACAAAAACAGAAATACAGATCAATGGAACAAGATAGAAAGCCCAGAGGTAAACCTATGCACCTATGGTCAACTAATCTACGACAAAGGAGGCAAAGATATACAATGGAGAAAAGACAGCCTCTTCAATAAGTGGTGCTGGGAAAATTGGACAGCTACATGTAAAAGAATGAAGTTAGAACACTCCCTAACACCATACACAAAAATAAACTCAAAATGGATTAAAGACCTAAATGTAAGACCAGGCACTATAAAACTCTTAGAGGAAAACATAGGAAAAACGTTCTTTCAAATAAATGACAGCAAGATCTTTTTTGACCCACCTCCTAGAGTAACAGAAATAAAAACAAAAATAAACAAATGGGACTAAATTAAACTTAAAAGCTTTTGCACAGTAAAGGAAACCATAAACAAGACAAAAATACAACCCTCAGAATGGAAGAAAATATTTGCAAATGAAACAACAAAGGATTAATCTCCAAAATATAAAAACAGCTCAGAGCTCAATATCACAAAAACGAACAATTCAGTTAAAAAATGGGCAGAAGACCTAAATAGACATTTCACCAAGGAAGACATACAGATGGCCAAGAGGCACATGAAAAGATGCTCAACATCATTAATTATTAGAGAAATTCAAATCAGAACTACAATGAGGTATCACCTCATGCTGGTCAGAATGGCCATTATCAAAAAAGCTAGAAATAATAAATGATGGAAAGGGTGTGGTGAAAAGGGAACACTCCTGCACTGTTGGTAGGAATGTAAATTGATACAACCAGTACGGAAAACAGTATGGAAAACAGTATGGAGGTTTCTTAAAAAGCTAAAAATAGTACTACCACATGACCCAGCAATCCCACTGCTGGGTATACACCCTGAGAAAACCATAATTCAAAAAGAGTCATGTACCACAGCGTTCATTGCAGCACTATTTACAATAGCCAGAACATGGAAGCAAGTGTCCACCGACAGATGAATGGATAAAGAAGATGTGGCACATATATACAATGGAATATTACTCAGCCATAAAAGGAAATGAAATTGTTATCTGTAGTGAGGTGGATGGACCTAGAGTCTGTCCTACAGAGTGAAGTAATCAGAAAGACAAAAACAAATACTGTATGCTAACACATATATATAGAATCTAAAAGAAAAAAAGGTTCTGAAGAACCTAGGGGCAGGACAGGAATTAAGACGCAGACGTAGAGAATGGACTTGAGGACACGGCTGGTGGGGGGGGAAGGGTAAGCTGGGACGAAGTGAGAGAGTGGCATGGACATATATACACTACCAAATGTAAAACAGATAGCTAGTGGGAAGCAGCCGCATAGCACAGGGAGGTCAGCTCGGTGCTTTGTGACCACCTAGAGGGGTGGGATAGGGAGGGTGGGAGGGAGACACAAGAGGGAGGAGATATGGGGATATATGTATACGTAGAGCTGATTCACTTTGTTATACAGCAGAAACTAACACACCATTGTAAAGCAATTATACTCCAGTAAAGATCTATTAAAAAAATTGGTGAACAGAAGTTTTTCACAGAAGTATATGAAGGTAGAAGTAATCTTGTCATAGGAAGAATTTAATTACAAAGTGGAACATTATAATTTTATTTTATTGAGTGCTTAGCTTATATGCACATTCTTTCAGGCTTTGCTAGGAAAACGTAGAGAAAAGTATATACTACTTTCCTTTCCCATAAGCATTTGCTATCCACTAGGGCATGGGTTGGGAAACTTTTTCTTTAAGGCACCAGGAAAAACAAAGAAGGAACACGCTTTCTGTTTTAGGAAGCATTTCATGCAAATCGCCCCACGGCATTTCAGGTTATCCCCCGAGAACCGAGTCACAGGACCTCAGCTCACAGCAAGAAAGATGGGATGTAGGGTTTCCATTCTGAGATGACATGTGCCCCGCAAAGAATTCTGTTCCTATGGAAACACACAGACAAAACCCTGACTCAGAAATCATGAGCTGCAGTTTTATACTCTGTTCTCACTTCCAAATTTACATTTGTTTGATAATACATTTCTTCTAATGGAGGACCAACTTTCTCATAAATCTTACCACTTCATCTGCACAGGGGAGACCGCATTCGATAGCTGGGATTTGAGGATGGATGCTGATTTAATATTCTTCCTGGGGTTTTTTTGGGCGGGGGCAGGGCTCAGAATTCCTTTTCTCTTCCATGGAAGGCGTGTATAAAAGAGCCTTTTACTCCCACAGCCAACGTGTGTCGGAGTTATCTCATTCTGCTTCTTGGCTAGCCTTATCTTTTCTTTGCAAACTTAAACAAGCAAAATGCAATATATTTTCCTTTTGCAATCTTCCTGTTCACTGCTATCTACCTTAAGCGATCATTTAAGCTTTCTTTCTTTGAATGACAGTTGAGCTTTCAGGGGGAAAAAAAAGAGCCTATCTTACTTCTTTGTTGTGGTCTAACTGGGGCACACAGACATCTCTTAGCATCCATGACCTTTCAGACCAGCTCACCAACACTTATCTTACAGTGAACAATCTGTTAAAGAAATGGGTAAGATCTGAAGGACTCTTTTATCCATAAAAATTAATGTATCGATGCCACACGCTTCAACCAAGTTTTACATAATGACCATAGAGCACATTACATGAGTTCACTTAAGGTCAATCTTATTTTTTTAAGTCCGAAACAAATGAGAAGATAGATGACATAGCTCAGCTTTAATTCCCAAAAGGCCCTGATGTCTATTATTACTATGACATTATTATTATTATTTACCAAATTCACTGATTTGACGTGCGTTGTTCAGTAATCAAAATGAAACTGAAGCCTAGAATTGGAATTTGATTGCAGTGCGTTCATTTCGAGTTTTAAAACCATGCTTCAATGCTTAATTTCTTTATCCCACTTACACGTTTGAAAAGAATTGAAAAAACCGTGACCCCTAATGATTTTAGGTTTCTATTTCTCAACGTGTTGATCAAATCCCAGAGGAAGCAATTTCCCTGAAGCTGCCAATCATCTTTACACCTTGTGAAGTAATCTAATTCTTTTTTAAAAATATTATTGGCTAATCAGGCTTAATTTTTAAGAGCCATTTAGTTCAATGTAAAGAGAACGCTTCTATATACATGGCACACAAGCTAACACTTTTCCCCCCCTCACCTCTTCTTCCTTCTCAAGTTTAGGGAGAAATGGTTCAGTCAAGATTCCTGACTATAGTAAAAAATCCGTTATAGCTTAAGACAAAGGGGGAGATGAAAACTCTAAGGTCAAAGTTGCCATAAAGATAGGAGACACTTTTTTTCCAGTTAGAAAATGGAGTTGGTTTGGGGGAATAAATGCATACATTTGGGGTTGGGTTTGATAGAGATGCAGCTTTCCACTCGATTTTGTTCTTCATCCTCTCAGCTGGCAATCCCTCGTGGTGGCCTCACAGAACAGCTAGAATCCAGGAAGCTTTCGGGATACCACCGTTCCCACACAGAAGCAAGTGGGATTTCCCTCCAAGGAGGTTCTTCAAAGTAAGACTGTTCATAGACACCCCCTCCCCGATCTGTGCTGTCTTCTTCTGAAATTTTTTTAAACCATCTTCATTAATCAATGACTGATGTACCACAAAATCCCTACTAAAACTTCACAGTGAGAAACCACAGAACTTGAGAGATTCTGAGAAATATACGTAAACGTGTGAAAGTCATCACAACCAAGATGGGGGCCCTTTCAATCCCCTCCACATTCCCAGGGGTCCCACTGCAGTGAACCTCCCACCTCATCCTTCCCCAAGATGGCTCCTGGGTTTCTCCAAGTCACTCATTTTTCTTGAGAAATTCATCGAAATGGAGTCTCCTTTTACTGCCTGGCTTCTTCCACTGAGGTGAATGTTTCTGAGAGTCATTCCTGTTGTGAATCTTTGTAGTTTGTTATTTTTTTCTTTTATTGGAGAGAAGTGATCCATCTCGTGGAAACAGGACCATCCATTGACCAGTGGACAGACACTTGGATTGTTTCCCGTTTTTGTTTGTTATGAGTTAAAAAGGCAAAGACAATGCTGTGCTGGCCATGAGTAAAAGAGTCTTTAATTCTCTTGGATAAATACCTGGAGAGGCATTGCAGGATGAGTTTATGTCAAGCGTATATTTAATTTCATTTAAAAAAAAGTGAAATCGCTTTCCAAAGTGGCTTTCTAATATTACATTTCCACCCACATGGAGAATTCTTCCAGGTGATCCACATCATCACCAACACTTGGTATCATCCGCCTTTTTAATTTTAGCCCCCCTAGTGTATGTGCAGCAGTAAATTGTAGTTTTAATTTGCTTTCCTAATGACTAGTGATATTGATTATACTTTAGGCGTTTCTTGGTTATTTGCATTTTTCTTTTTTTTTTTTTTGACAAGAAAGTAGGATTTCTTGGTGGGCATGAGTAAGGAGGGCACAGTGCCAAGGCTCTCGTGAGTGCAGGGCCTGCCATTTGGCCAGAGGGACACAACTGGGGATGTATTTGACCTCACAGCCATCTGGGATGGGCCGCTTTTCTGCCACCATGTTTTCAAATTCATCCGCATTAAACTTAGTAAATCCCCATTTCTTGGAGATGTGGATCTTCTGGCGGCCAGGGAACTTGAACTTGGCCTCAATCACATGTCCCTTGTTCTGTAGCTTGGTGCCGATGGACATTATGACTTGGCCCACGTGGACCCTGGCCACTGGGCCCCGGGGCTTTCCAAAGGCACCGCGCATACCTGTCTGGAGCCTCAAGTGGGGACAGCTGGCCAGGCATGAATGTGCACGGGAAAGGGCTGAATCCAAGATCCCTTAGGGCAACCCATACAGGCAACAGGCTGCATACACTACAGAGCAGGCTGCTGTTTGCAGCCACTGGACATCGGGCCCCCGTGGGGAAAAGAGCACAGTTGGCTTAATTGGGTTATTTGCAAATTTATTGGATAAAATGTCTGTTTAAACTGTTCGGCCATTTAAATCATTTTGTGCTGATGTTCTTCTTGCTCATTTTTGAGTGTTCTTTCTATAGTCGGCTGAAAAAAATTTTAAAAAAGAAACCCTTTATTTTGTAAATTCTTTCTCCCAATTTGTGGATTAATATCACACTCTGAAGTCTTTAAACATGGAAATTTTAAATATTAATGAAACACAACTTATAGTTTTCCTTTAAGGTCTCTGTATTTTGTGTCCTACCTACAAGATCTTCTCCTAACGGAAGGTCACCAATTGTCTTATAATTTCTTACAGAAAAATTATATTTTTAGCTTTTATATTTCAGTTTTGTCAACTGCTTTTTCTATTTCAGTTATTCTTAGCAAATTGTTCTTATTCTTATCACTTGGAATCTCATTTTTATTCTATTAATATGTTGACTTATCCTGATGGGTTACTGAGTGTGAAACCAACCATATATTCCTATGTTGAAACCCAACTTGGCCAAGATGTATGACCATTTTTATACATCGGTAGATTCTATTATTCTATTATTTTGTTAAGGATTTTTACACCTAGATTTACTAGGGATTTACTAGATTTATTCATCTGTAGTTTCTTTTTATTGTAATGTCTTTTTTATGTTCTGATTCTACTAGCCTCCTAAAATGACTTAGAAAGCATTTTCTCATATTCTATTTTCTAAATGATTTTGCCTGCATTCAGTATTTTTATTCCATAAATCTTTTTTTTAGGATTCGCCTAATAAGCCATTTTTGTTTCAAGTTTTCTTTGGAAACTATTTTACTGCAAATTATATTTGTTAAATATACACAGGACTATATAAGTTATTTTTTTTTCTTGTGTGAGTTTTAATAATTTGCATCTTTTATATAATTTGTTCACTGATTCTTTAAGTTGCCAGATGTATCGGTATTAACTTGTTCATAATAGTCACTAATTATTACATCAATATTTATGAAGCCCTTAGCAGTGCCCCTATTTTATCTACTTGTGTCTTACCTCTTTTCTTCCTCCTGACTAGATGGCTAGAAATTAATCAATTTTACTGAACTTTCCAAAGGACCAGCTTTGGATTTAATTGGTTTCATCCATTGTTTAACAGTTTTGTCTCTCATTGATTTTTGTTCTGCGCTTCATTATTTCTTTCCTTCCACTTACTTTAGATTTAATTTGCTCTCATTTTTCTGGCTTTTAAAGCAGAAGCTTAGATATTTTCTCTGAGACTTTTTTTTTTTAAACTAATGCAAGCATCCCAAGACCAATTTTTCTGTTACTTTTCCTGCATATCCCACATCGTAATGTGTTTTCTTTTCATTTTCATTTAGTTTGAAATACATCTTGCATTACAAATCCCATCCAAATGCACTCATTTTTATGAGAAAAACAAAGAAAGGAAAGTGAAACTTCCTCGTAAAATAACGGAAGAAAAAAAATCTACAAAGGGGGAAAAAATGCAACACGCTGGTTATTTTCTACAAACCATTAGCTCCAAATCTTGTGGAAGAAAATAGGGATTGATGAGAAGTCTGCGGTCTCCAAACCGGAAGACAGTTGTGGGTGATACATTTAAACAGAGCAGACATGAGCCAGCCTCCACCAAGTGTTTAGAAACCCCTTCCAATGTCCTATTTTTACCTGGTATCTTAATTGCTGATAGTCAGAGAACAGTGAGATAAATTATACGTTGGCATTTCAAGGTTTAAACTAGGTTTGAGCTTTGCTACACAAAAGAAATATTTCTCCACTGGGGTCTTTTCTGCTTCATTGACTCCCTGCAGGTGAGTGCAGATTAATTTGCTCCAAGAAAGATGGTGGTAATTAAACCGTCCTGCTGCTTCACTGTGCTATGCAAACAAATGCAGACAACAGAAACACACAGAACATGGACAGTCTGGGGCTCCTTCAACTGTCCTGTTCCCTAATTTAGGATCTCCTGCATGGAAGATGGATCTGCGAGTCTGAAGGGGAGGGCTTTCTGCAGGGGCTTAGAGACATGCTCTCCATCTTCATTTATCCCTGAGGAGTTTCTTTTCTTAAAAAAAATTGGAACCTGGGACTTTCATTGATACACAGGCTGTGACTTTCAACTATAGTTCAGTGAACATCTTTTCTAGATCTTTGTACTGAGTTAATGTTTTTTAATAGGGCAACAAAAAAGATACCTTAAGTAGACATTTAAATAAATATGTTAACCCACAAACAGTTCAATCTTGCCATACTTTCAGCATTACAGAAAGGACACATCACATGCAGACGTCTGAAGACTTGCAATACTTGTTAGAAAGACAATAAAGTGATAATTGCCATGAATAGCACGTGTGTGGCATAGTCTTCAGTTTCAACTTGGTTTAAAATTCCTGGGTCATTTTTAATGTGCTGTCCCTCATATATTTAAGGGAATTTTTAACTTGGCCTGGCTATAACAGCAATTTGTGATTGGAATAGATTGATAATGCCAAATAAACCTCCACATCAAAATACATTTTGCTCATATTTTCACATACCCTCTCTATCTATTGTGTGCAGGATAAAATTATTTTAAAGGAGCAGTCATTTGATAATGAGAAAGAATGTCATTCAAAGTACGAGGTCATGTGAGCTTGCAGAAATCATATTTACGTCCGTTGAAATAAAAAATATAATGTGCAAAACTCAGCAGAAAATGACCTAGCAATTCCAGACCTAGGTATACAGACCCCAGAAAATTGCAAACAAGTATTTAAGCAAATACATCTACATGGATGATCAGAGAATTAGTATTCATAATAGTGAAAGGTGGAAGCAGTGCAAATGTACATCAGCAGATGAATAGATAAACAAAATGTGGTCCATCCGTCCAATGGAATGTTCAAACACAGAAAGGGATGAAGCTCTGATACTCACTACAATACGGGTAAACTTAATTTATAAGCTTTTGCATAGCAAAGGAAACCACAAACAAAATGAAAAAAAAAAAACCCTCAGAATGGGAGAAAACATTTGCAAACGAAGCAACCAACAAGGGATTAATCTCCAAAATATACAAACAGCTCATGCAGCTCAGTATCAGAAAAAACAAACAACCCAATCAAAAAATGGGCAGAAGATCTAAATAGACATTTCTCCAAAGAAGACATACAGATGGCTAAAAAGCAAATGAAAAGATGCTCAACATCACTAATTATTAGAGAAACGCAAATCAAAACTACAATGAGGTACCACCTCACGCTGGTCAGAATGGCCATCATCAAAAAATCTACAAACAATAAATGCTGGAGAGGGTGTGGAGAAAAGGCAACCCTCCTACACTGTTGGTGGGAATGTAAATTGGTGCAGCCACTATGGAGAACAGTACGGAGGTTCCTTAAAAAACTAAAAATAGAGTTACCATATGACCCAGCAATCCCACTACTGGGCATATACCCGGAGAAAACCGAAATTCGAAAAGACACATGCACCCCAGTGCTCATAGCAGCACTATTTACAATAGCGAGGACATGGGAGCAACCTAAATGCCCATCGGCAGATGAATGGATAAAGAAGATGTGGTACATATATACGATGGAATATTGCTTAGCGATAAAAAAGAATGAAATGCTATTTGCAGCAACATGGATGGTCCTAGAGATGGTCATACTGAGTGAAGTAAGTCAGAGAATGACAAATATCATATATCGCTTATATGTGGAATCTTAAAAAATGGTAAAAATATAGAGTCACAGAAGTAGAAAACAAACGTATGGTTACCAGGGGGGAAAGCAGGGGAAGCATAAATTGGGAGACTGGGACTGACATATATACACTACTGTATATAAAATAGATAACTAATAAGGACCTACTGTATAGCACAGGGAACTCTACTCAATACTGTGTATGACCTATATGCGAGAAGAATCTAAAAAGACTGGATATATGTATAACTGATTCACTTTGCTGTACAGCAAAAAGTAACACAATATTATCAGTCAACTATACTCCAATAAAATTTTTTTTTAAAAAAGATGTAGTAAGTATACATAGCAGAATATTATTCACCATAAAAAGAAGGAAACCTTGCCTTTTGAGACAACATGGATGGACCTTGAGGGCATTATGTTAAGTGAGACAGGCCAGACACAAAAGGACAAATATAAATACTGTATGATCTCACTTATGCGTTGAATCTAAAAAAGCTGAACTCGTAGAATCAGAGAGTAGAATGGTGGTTCCCAGAGACTGGGTAGGTAGGGAGTAGGTGGAAATGCTGTTTAGTGATACAAACTTACAAACAGACGATGCATAAATTCTGGAGAGCTAATGCACAGCATAGAGATTACAGTCAACAATAGTGTATTATATACTTCAAAATTCCTAAGAGACTAGATCTTAAACCTTCTGACTACAAAAAAATAATAATTATGTACATGGACAGAGGCATTAGCTAAAGCTACGGTGGTGATCGTAAAGCAATATACAAATGTGTCAAATTAACCCACTGGACACCTTAAATGTACACAATGTTATATATGTAAATTATATCTCAATAAAAATCAACCAAAAGGTAAAAAATTGTATACTTTAAACTGGTTAAAATTTGAAATTATAGGTTATGTTTTTTTGCCACAATAAAAACTTGGAAAGATAAAAAAAAAAAATACACATCACAGAGAATAGAGTGCTGAGGCATAAGAAATATAATTTATGTGAATTCATGCAATAAGTCATCAACAAAGCTGAATTTGAACATATTTTGTCCTGACATCGATACATGTGATATTTTACTACACAGACAGGCAAATAATGACATAAGCATATCTTTCTTAAACTATCTTTTAACAGGTATTGGCATAGAGAGCAATAAATATCCCTCTGGGAGAAAAAAAAGTACAATTAGAAAAAAGTTAGCATGAAAAATATTCCTATTGGAGAACAAGAAAATTAGCACGGTAGATTGGAAAGGTCATACAGTTGTAAAGCAGGAAATCTGAATTCTAATGGTATCTTTGGTAATTCATTTCTCTCTCCTGACCCTCATTGCCTTTATTTATCAAATAGGGATTATTTAATGCCTAAGACAGAAGGATCCACACATATTGCCCATTTATTTAGTGTTGGATACTTTCATAATATATATTGTTAAGTTTTTTTTTTTAAAGCTGTGGGAACCTGCTTTAACTTCGCGACCATAATTGGATTAAATATATGTGAAAACTGTTATGGAATTTAAAATTGCAATCAAATATTACTTCTATCATTTAATTTGGGAGAAGGTAAGAAATGATGGGCTTTTCTTAATCTTAAATGAATGTGGATACAACATTTTTCTATGCTAACAGTTTTACCCTTTTAGTCACGTTTCAGTAAAAAGTTATACTTTCAAGTTTGTTTTTTTCAAGGCATTGAATCCCCTCACCCTGGAGATGTACAGGCATAGGCTGATGAATAATTTGGTGGAACGCTGGAAAAATGGTTGAACTAGGAGGAAGACGCTTAGATTAGACTAACTGTTCTTCCAAACGCAGAAGTAATCTGATTTTCTAAGTATCCACATTCTTACTGAAATAGATTTCAAATATGGTTCAACAGTTCGCATTGTTTTTCCAAAGTATATGAGTAAATCTCTTGAGAACTGAGAGCCAAAAAAATAATAGTAATAATGTGAATAAAATTGGGAGAAAGATTGAGAGATTTGTAAACAGAGGGATATTAATCCTTTTATTAAAAACTTTCAAGTTAAGGAAGACATTCCTTGTGGTTCCCAATATTATAGTCAATTTTATTTTTAAAAGAGACTACGCTTGCTTTTTCTTAACTGGGTTTTGTTTTTTTGTTTTGTTATTTATTTTTGGCTGCGTTGGGTCTTTGTTGCTGCACACGGGCTTTCTCTAGTTGCGGCGAGCGGGGGCTACTCTTCGTTGCGACACACGGGCTTCTCATTGCAGTGGCTTCTCTTGTTGCGGAGCACGGGCTCTAGGCGCGCGGGCTTCAGTAGTTGTGGCACGCGGGCTCAGTAGTTGTGGCTCGCAGGCTTAGCAGCTCCGCGGCATGTGGGATTTTCCAGGACCAGGGATTGAACCCATGTCCCCTCCGTTGGCAGGCGGATTCTTAACCACTGTGCCACCAGGGAAGTCCTGTTTTGTTTTCTTTTCCCCCAATTTTTTACAAGTTATTTTTTATAAGTTATTTTTGATATACTAGTGTCTTGGTTTTCATTTGATTCCCATCACCTGTGCTCCCTGGAAAGCACGTGGTGCTCAAATCCTGACAATTCTCCATCAGCAACTGACACTTGGTCTTAAGCCTGTGTCACCTCTATTTTATCACCACACTCAAAGGACAGTGCCTAGTTGAATCTTTTTGAACTCACCCAAAAACATGTACTTGTAAAGAATGGAAAAAAAGTCCCAGCAACACAGCTTGAAGTAGCTGATGTGGAAAATATATTTATTAAAAAAACAACCGGAAAATCCCTGAAGCTGTATTGCTCTTACTACCCCGTCTAACACAGCCCGGTCTTTCACATCGTTTGGGAAAGGGACAGACCCCCACTGCCTAAAAATGTTTTGCCACTCCAGCCTGTTAAAAATAGTTCAATAAAGAGGGTCCAGTAAATTTTAAAACTTTGCATTTAACGGCCTCTAGGAAGATCCTGGGTATTTGGAACTCTATCCAAGCAGATGTGATTTAACTTTTCAATGCTAAGCTGAAGTATCGGGACACTGCATTAATTTTCTTGGACGTGCATTCTCATGTATTGAAAGCTACCCACCTTGATGGCCTACCGGACCTGGCATTACACCTAGACAGCACTGAAATCCTGGGGATTACAGTGAAGTCAAGGCAACACCGGGATGCTCTTAAAACAAGGCACTTAAGTTTCTGTTCGCATCTCCTTGGGTTCAACTGTCCTATAGCCATTATATGCTAAGAGGGCAAAGTCTACACATAGTCATTGACTAAGCGAACCAGAATGGGGAAGATCTCATGGATTTCTGACTCCAAGCCTGCAAAGTGAGGAACTGAGGAACGTTCTAGATAAAATATAACTCTGCTCCAAGAAAGGTAGACCCTGGAATGTGGAGAGCTTATCTCTATATTCTAACTTGTGCTAGACCATAACCATGTCCTGATAACCAGATCCACATTTGAGCACAGAATTGAGATCTTTTTCACTTCCAGTTGCATGATAACACATGTAGACATGTAATCATGAAGCCAGCTGCAGTTCCATCCAATTTAAAGGACTGTGTGTTATAAATAATGGTGTGATGTTCTCCTCCGAATAGGATTTTTATCAAAAATATGTTGTAGATTCTCAGACATTTCAGGATCAAACTTTGTACAAAAGGATATTGACTTAATGCAAATAAAAGTCCTTGTGAAATAAAATCCAATGGAATTATACATAAATCATGAATAAGTCCATCAGAGAGAAATTCTCAAGTGTTTTTGTGTTATATGTTTTAATGAGAATTCCTCTTTTATCTCGTGGCTTATTCTCATAAACAGGAAAAATAATCTTACACTTAAAGCTATGCAATAAGTAGTACACTTTGAAATATTCTTAAATTCCACTTTAATTAAAAGGGGACTCCTGAGATTGAGTTTTTATTTACTGTGAAACCATTGGAACACTTTCTCTTGATGACCCTCTCAATATACATGTCTCTTCATTCAGCACATTTGCACTGATTTTCAAATTTTATTTTTAACATGTTCATTTTATGGAGGCTCTAAGCATTTTGTACTGTGAAAGCATATTTAACGGTTCTTAAGGCTGCTCCCAATGCCATGTAAAAATGGGAAAAAGCATAGACACTGACAGTTCCCTAGGACATCATAAAGCCTAGATTTAATATTAGAAGATGAAATTCCCTTTTAATAGTTGCCCTAATCTATATTTCTAATTTATGAGAAATAATTTCTCCCAGTTAACTGGCACCATGATCTCTAAATAAACTATAAAACAAATTTGCTAGGCTCAGATGGCTGAAGAAAGACCATACATACAAACTATTATGTATAAGGTAAATAAGATACAAAGATACAATGTAGAACACAGGGAATATAGCCAATAATTTACAATAACTTTAAATGGATTATAATCTATAAAATATGCTGTACACCTGAAACTGTTATAATATATAATATATAGAGTTATAATAATCAACTCTAATTTTTAAAAAGCCCATAAAATCACAACTGACTTTTCCAGTTTGAGATGCTATCAGATATCCAAAGAGACATGACAATGTTTAACCTTTTGGAAAGCAATGTGGATTTTCAGGAAGCTCTGAATTGAAGACAGAAGTCTGGGAGTGGCTTTTAGAAAAGGGAGTTGAATGCATGGCATTAGAAAAGAATATTGGGGGGGCAGGCAAGAGAAGACAAACGTCATGAGTCAGAAGGAGCTGCAGCTACCCCAAATCTTGAGAAGGAGAAAGAAGGGAGCACGGAAGCAAGAGCGTTCAATTACAAAGAAATCGGGTAAATACACAATGAAAACAGGCTTGCACATGTGTTCATTACAGTCTCTTAAGAGGACGAAATCCAGGAGAAAAGGGAAACAACAGAAAAAGTGAGGACAGACGTCGCTCCCCGATATCAGAAGCCTCACAAAGAATTATTCCTAACAAGGAGGTGTGCAAAATACAGGACTGAAACGAGGAAGAAAGGCAGATGGTGGAGAAGGAGGTGAGGGCAGAGTGAATGTCACCTGAAATTTCTGTAGATTTGGGAAGTTTGGTGTTATCATTGTTTGCAGTTGCTATGACTGTTGATCTTGCGAGGAAAATGGAAGACACCACGTGGAGATATTCATAAATGGAGAAGGAAAGAAACAAACCAAGGAGCACGGACTAAAAGAGAAAGAGCTCAGGGAATAGAAAGTCACACCAAGGAGGGAGCCCTCCTGCACTGTTGGTGGGAATGTACGTCAGTGCAGCCACTATGGAGAACAGTATGGAGGTTCCTCAGAAAACTAAAAATAGAGCTACCATATGACCCAGCAATCCCACTCCTGGGCATATATCCAGACAAAACTATCATTCAAAAAGATACATGCACCCCAACGTTCATAGCAGCACTATTCACAATAGCCAAGGCATGGAAGCAACCTAGGTGTCCATCAGTAGATGAATGGATAAAGAAGATGTGGTACATATATACAATGGAGTATTACTCAGCCATGAAAAAGAATGAGATAATGTCACGTGCAACAACATGGATGGACCTAGAGATGATCATAGTGAGTGAAGTAAGTCAGAGAAATACAAATACCATATGATATCATTTATATGTGGAATCTAAAAATGATATAAATGAACTTATTTACAAAACAGCAGCAGACTTATAGACAAAGAGAACAGACTTGTGGTTGTAAAGGAGGAGGGTGTGGGAGAGGGAAGGATTACGAGTTTGGGTTTAGCAGATGCAAACTAGTATATATAGGATGGATCAACAAGGTCCTACTGTCTACCACAGGGAACTATATTCAATACCCTGTGATAAATCATAATGGAAAAGAATATGAAAAAGAATGTACAAATATGTATAACTGAATCACTTTGCTGTACAGCAGAAATTAACACAACATTGTAAATCAACTATAGTTGAATAAAATAAATTAAAAAACATCACATGAAGGAAAAAGCAAGGCTCATTTGATCCAATGGCTTTCGCCAAATCATTTGTAGTAGAGTATATCTATTTTTTGTTTTTACCCTGAGGTCAAATGAAAAATTTTAAATGTAGTGAAAGCCACATGGCGTTCTCACTCTCAGTGTCTGCCAAATGAGCCCGTTTGTCGAGCAGAGAGGTTCAACCTAAGTACTTGATTCTGATACGATCAACTGAGGAGGCCTTCATTAATTTATGAGTCTTTAATATTTCAGTCTTTACGTCAATGCAGAAATACAAATTACATCCTAAGAAATTATCTGGCAATTACACTGAATCGTGTAACACATATTATGACCAGAGAGTTTGCAGTGGGAGACAACTATATGCATATGGACCCAATCTCTCTTGTTAATCCAGGAATCTCCTGCAGTTTATTTTTCACTGGGGCAAGGAAAACAACAGTTGTTGCTGGATTGAAAGAATCTGTCAGTTTAATGTATACGAGACCTTGTAACTGAAGGCAAAATTTTAGGGAGAATATTTAAGCTTAAACTCTAATATTACAGTTTAGTAACAAAGCTTCTTTTACGAAGAAATAGTTCAACCAGTAGTGTCTTATTTTGTAAACTACGTAAGGTTGATCCATTATTTTAAGTTATGAATTAACATAGATTTTGTTGATAAAATCCAAAGATTTAAAGTAAATGAAATGATAAAATGTAAATGAAAATAAAACCATAGATGATTTCATTGACATCTTTCTATATCAATGGTTATTCTTTTTTTAAAAATTTATTTATTTTTATTTAGTTTTGGCCTCATTGGGTCTTCGTTGCTGCACGTGGGCTTTCTCTAGGTGTGGCGAGCGGGCTTCTCATTGCAGTGGCTTCTCTTGTTGTGGAGCACGGGCTCTAGGTAGGCGGGCTTCAGTAGTTGCAGCACATGGGCTCAGTAGTTGTGGCTCGCGGGCTTAGTTGCTCCACAGCATGCGGGATCTTCCCAGACCAGGGCTCAAACCCGTGTCCCCTGCATTGGCAGGCGGATTCTTAACCACTGCGCCACCAGGGAAGTCCCACAGTGGTTATTCTACATACTCATGCTTGTATAAGGTCAGTAGGACCTGCACAAGTAACTTCTATCCTTTTATATTGGAAGTGTTCATCACAACCTGGATTATTCCTGGTTTAGTTTATACATGAAAACAAAAATAAGAGGATACTTACAGAGAACCCTGTAAATTAACCTCAAATAGTTTTCTTTTTATTTGAGATACATTTTCTCATTTCTTTGTGTCACTCTAGAAATCCTTGATCCAAACTTCTCTTCATCAAAGTTATGGCAATTCTTCCTTAAATTCTTTGGGTGACACGGAGTTGGCAGAGACTCAAGGCTTCTTCAGTCCTCGGAATCTCAGGGAGAAGGTGGACCAGTATTTTGTTCCCTGATGCTTTTAAGCTTAGAATCATGGGTTTTGAGGATTGTTTCACCTAGGCTTAAAATCTTAGTGTAGTGATTACCGGCTTTGGGACTTTCTCAACGTTTCCAGGTTACAACAAGTTCAGACAATGTTAGAGAACGTTAAATGCAGTATATTTGTAAGGCAGCTGACAGAGAACACTCAATCTGCATTAAGTATGCACCTTCCTTGTTCACACAGAGCCCTGGATAGAGATTACTTAACTTGCCGTAGTTGGTCTGGGGTGTTTTCAGCATTAAAGCAAAAGCATTCTTGCTAAAACCAATCTCATCTCCCCCATAGTCAAGTCTTCACAGGTATCAAAATCAAACTTATGGTTACCCAAGGGGAAACGGGGGGGAAGTGATAAACTGGAAGACTGGACTGACACATACACAGTACTGTATATAAAATCGATAACTATAAGGACCTACTGTATAGCACAGGGAACTCTACTCAATACTCTGTAATGACCTAGATGGGAAAAGAATCTAAAAAAGAGTGGATATATGTGTATGTATAACTGATTCGCTTTGCTGTACACCTGAAACTAAGACAACATTGCAAATCAACAATACTCCAATAAAAATTTTTAAACAAAGACAGAATCTTTAGGAAAATGATACTGTAATACATAAGCACAAATCTGACTCCATTTTGGATCTGTTTTTAACTTTAAACTTTGTATTCTATTGCAGGGGTTCCCAACCCCCAGGTCGCGGACGGTTACTGGTCCGCAGCCTGTTAGGAACCAGCCTCTTAGGGGCAGGGCCACACAGCAGGAGGCGAGTGGCGGGCAAGCAAGCGAAGCTTCAAGCTTCATCTGCCACTCTCCATCGCTCGCATGACTGCTTGAACCGTCACCCCCAACTCCAGTCTGTGGAAAAACTGTCTTCCATGAAACCGGTCCCTGGTGCCAAAAAGGTTGGGGACCGCTGGTCTATTGCTTTAGCTTCAAGTTAAAAATGTTGCCTAGAGCCTGAAATATACAGGAGAGCCCATTTTCCAGGCTCTGACCTTTAAGGGTATAACACTTTACCACACCTATAGAGAGAAAAAGTTGCCGAACAGACAATAACATTTGTCTTGTTGGAGGTTTACAGGACCATCAAGACCTGACCTACCTGGACAGAGGCAAGAACAAAGGATTCCAACACAAAGACGTCTGCAAGACCCAACCACACCCCTGCCCCTTTTTAGTATAAAAGAAGCCTGAATTCTGACTTGGGCAAGATGGGTCTCTGGGACATTAGCCTGCCATCTTCTCAGTCTGCTGGCTTTCCAAATAAAGTTGCTATTCCTTGCCCCAGGACCTCATCTCCCCATTTATTGGCCTGTCCTGTGGCTAGCAGTACAAGCTTAGACTTGATAACGATGCCTCCTTCCTTTCATGGTTAGGAATGTTCAATCCTCTAGCTGTCTAATTTGTACATTTGACATACAGAGATTTTTCTGGTAAAAGATTATAATTCTATACCATGAGTCTATATAGTATATGTAATTCTGATTCCTCAGAGTAAGTGGTCAACACGCACTTTCTAGGTGGGGTGGTCTGCCTCTCCGAGGTCAGTGAATGTGAGGTCAGGCCTCTGCTCTACAGAGTAAAAAAAATAAACTTTCCACATCTCAGTTTCCTGCAGGTTACCTTCCTTACTCCCTCTGAACCTAGTTTATCACAAACATACGCTGTCAGAGGTGGTCGGATGTCCGAAGATAGAAAACCTTCAGGAAGAAGCATATTCGGATCCCTTATTACTGTTCCAAGCTCTGTGTATTTTTCATGCCTGATGCATTTTGAATGTCATGGAATGGAGGCGTAAAAGATGGTAGACAAATGTATCTCATACTTGAAAGATACAGACATCACGTTTGGTGGTTCCCGGTGGAAAACTGGCCGTCATTTTAGGAAGCTGATTAGGCTGGTTTGCAAACATCTTTATACCTATTTCTATTATTATTCTTTGTGTTGGCACTAATCCATCTGCCTAGACTTGCCCAGCAAACTTTGTACCCAGAGAGCGGCTGGGAATTCATCCTACACTTAATGAAGCGGGATTGTTTATATTTGCTATGCTTTGAATTCTAGAGAAGCAAACCTGTAGATTTCTGCTAACATAGACGCAGACGGCTTTGAGGTGGTTCTTACCATGTTTGTTGGATTTAAAAGTAGTCGCATTTTACTGAGAAACAGAAATAATTACCATGCGGCACTATGTACGTTTATCCAACAAAAAAGCCAGCTCCTTTATAAGCCTATTGGAAAATGAGAAATACACAGGCATGCACGAAACTCCCTCCTTTTGCATTACTGCTGCATATACATCAAAATGCCGGGTCAATATACAGCATTCAGTATTTCCCATCTCCCATGACCACCTTTCCCTACCTCAGCAGACTAGTACTTTCATAGGGGCATGGTTTGGTGTTCTAAAAAATAATTGCGAAAAAGGTTTTGAAACTAGCATGATTATATACTCTGACGTTTTTAGATACAGCATAAAATTTTATAAAATATTTATGTAAAATGTTTATGAATTGTCTATATTTAGAAAAAAAATTTTATAGGATGAGCTTCAATATCAAATTCATTAAAAGTCCACAGCAAAGCAAGTACTGAATGAAGAAAAACACAACATAATTGTAAATGGAGAAGACGATATTATATCATGAAAGCAAGAAACCTGATGCTCCCAGTAGAAAATAGAGAGAGTAATTAGTTGATTAAACTCTTGCAGAGAAAATAGGAAGAATGTCTTCAAATGTTCAGAACGAATAAATTGTCTATGGTCACAAATTTAAATCAGTTAGCATCCATAGCACATTTATTTTTAGGATGTGATGAATACTACATTGTATTTTGATGTAGAATACGATTTATTTTAAATGCTCAATAAATTGAAATTATCAAACCATTTATGTAAAATATATACATCATTGATCAACAACTATCCATACAGATTTCATATCTGCAGTGTATTGGATTTGACATGTATGAAAATTGAAATAGGCAAGTATGATGATTCAAACTGTCCCACATTTGTGATCAGAAACATTTATTCAAAATGCAGATCAAAAGTAGCCATTTTCAAGTTTGTGCATGTTGGGAATAAAATGCTTCTCTCAAAGGAAAGTCACATGATAAAAAATAAAAGAAAACCAGTAGATAGAAATCCATACGTATTTTACTGAAAGTGAAAAATTCAGCATAAATACCTCTATATTCTTCATACTGAAAAATATGTTATTTCCTAGTTTCTGCTAAAAAGTAAAGCCATAATAATTTGGTTTAAAATAATTTTCCAACACAGTTTTCTATTTCTTCCTCACTGCACTTAAAAACTTAACAGTTGAAAACTCTGGAGACGGCGTGGAGAAAAGGGAACCTTCCTGCACTGTTGGTGGGAATGTTAAGTTGGTACAGCCACTATGGAGAACAGTATGGAGGTTCCTCAAAAACTAAAAATAGTACTACCATTTGACCCAGCAATCCCACTCCTGGGCATATATCCAGACAAAACTATCATTCAAAAAGATACATGCACCCCAATGTTCACAGCAGCACTATTTACAATAGCCAAGACATGGAAGCAACTTAAGTGTCCATCAGTAGATGAATGGATAAAGAAGATGTGGTACATATATACAATGGAATACTACTCAGTCATAAAAGAGTGAAATAATGCCTTTTGCAGCAACGTGGATAGACCTAGAGATCATCATACTAAGTGAAGTCAGACAGAGAAATACAAATACCATATATCACTTATATGTAGAATCTAAAATATGACACAGATGAACTTATCTACAAAACAGAAACAGAGTCACAGACAGAACTGACTTGTGGTTGCCAAGGGGGAAGGGGTGGGGGAGGGATGGATTGGGAGTTTGGGGTTAGCAGATGCAAACTAGTATATATAGAAGGGATAAACAACAAGGCCTACTGTATAGCACAGGGAACTATATTCAATATCCTGTGATAAACCATAATGGAAAAAGAATGTGGGTGTGTGTGTGTGTACACACACACACACACACACACAGAGTACATATATATGTATGTATAATGGAATCACTCTGCTGTACAGTATAAACTAACACAACACTGTAAATCAGCTATACTTCAATTAAATAATCTTTTAAAAAATCTTAAATTCCACCCCATCAAAATAGAACAAAGCTGTTCAAAGCTACCTTTTGGGGAGAAAAAGAAAGCTCTTATTAACCAAAAAAAAAAAAAAAAAAAACCCCAAACAAACAAAAACAATAGTTAAGGTGGGAATAAAATATCACTTAATTGACTTTACTTTCTGTGGAGATAAAAACAAAAACTTCTTTATGTTATGTTGGAGGAGCTGAAGACCCCAAGCTGATAAGGAGCAAGTTCACTATTTTGTGCACTTGTTCCAGAATTTTTAATATTTTGACATCATTTTATTCCATATATAAAAACTACAAATGGAAGATATTAATTAGCCCCAAGTCTTCAGAGCTAGGAGTCAAAAGGGTTCTCTGATTTCAGTTTGGTTATCTTCCAAGTATTTCATTGTTACTCCGTAACGAAGCATGAAATTCTTGAACTTCTAATTTAAAAGAAAAAAAAATTAAAGGACTATCCTTGCACACATATATAAGCAAGCATGAGAAAACATGAATGCTATTTTATTTGCTTCCAGCAAGCCTTCAGAGGGACAGCTTCAGCTTTAAAAAATGATAAGAAAAATTCTAGGAAAGTAATAAAGTTACGTATTTTTCCCATCCAAAAATATACTAGAAGTAAAAATGCCTTCAAAATTGCACTGTTGAATATCAGAGCAAAATGACTAGACTTTTCATGAAGAAAGACATGGTAACATAAATCACTCAGGATGTAGTATTCAGCCAAAAAGTTACAACGCTGTAATGTGAAAATCTAAAAAGGCGAAAACTCTAACAGAAAAGCTTGTCTCTCATTTTCCAGGTTGGTTGCTGACTCCGCTACATTGAGTCATGCAGGGATCCAGGCTACTAATAACTTTGTTATTTTCAACTACCTAGTTATGATTGGGGTCCAGCAACCCCTCCCAGCTGGCCGCCTAATACAGGCATACACCTTGGAGATACAGTAAAGCCAAAATTACAACAAAGAGAGTTACAGGAATGTTTTGCTTTCCTAGTGCATATAACAGTTATGGATACACTAGACTGTCGTCTGTTAAGTGTGCAATAACATTAAGCCTAAAGACAACGCATATACCTTAACTAAAAAATACTTTCTTACTGAAAAATTCAAACCATCCTCGGAGCCTTCAGTGAGTCGTGACCTGAGCCATAACCTTTCTGCAAGATAATACCACAGATCACTGATCACAGATACGCAAATAATGAAAAAGTCTGAGATGTGAGAATTACCAACCTATGACCCAAAGTGAGACACAAAGTGAGCAAATGCCTTTGGAAAAATGGTGCCAATACACTTGCTCAATTAGAGTTGCCCCAAACCTTGAATTTGAGAAAAAAAAGAAAAAAAAAAAGAAAAAAAAAAAGCAATATCTGCAAAGCACAATAAAGTGAAGCACAAGGAAGTTAGGTGTGCTAGGGAAGAAGAAATGGTTTTGGTAGGATGTGGGCCGTTCTTTGCCACAGAAGGGACAACCTGGATGGAAGTACTGAATGCAGAAACGTTCTTTGGGGTACCTTCCATTTTCTTTTTGGTATTCAACTGTAATAAGATTCATAGCACTTCGGCAAATTGTTTTTTTTTAAAACTAGAATCACACTATAAAAGACCTGTAAGGACGTACTGGTTTGTCCCTGGTTTGTGCTGTTTGCATATCTGCCTAGCACAAGCTACCTCACCATTGGAACAGAGACTTTGGAAGCTCTTTTTACATTTACAAATACCTACATGGAACATCATGGTAATATTTTCCCTTTAAAATAGTATTCAGATTAGAAGGAGTCTGATTTTTATTTTTTTTTCGCCAAGCTGCATGGCTTGTGGGACCTTAATTCCCCGACCAGGGATTGAACCTGGGCCCTCGGCAATGTGAGCACAGAGGCCTAACTGCTAGACCGCCAGGGAATTCCCAGAATGAATCTGATATTAACCCATTCTGTAGGATTTGATTACACAAAAGTTTGGCTTCATTTTATAAAACAAATAGTTTACAAAATGAATTACAAAATGATTTCCAATACTGCGATTTTACTATTGTGGATTATTTTGTTTGTACAGAATCCAATTAAACCACTGCATTGGGTTTCCTTTGTCATATCAATAATAGTACTAAAAGCTCTTTACCAAGTTGCTTAATAGTGCAATCTCTTTCTGTTCAAGTATTTTTAAATGTCATTACTCTGACGTATTACTGCCAAGTACTACGAAGTCTTATAAACCAACCACGATACGTTTCGTAAAAATGAATAATTCAACTCATTTCTGGTTTCTGTTTTTTCAAAGCGTTCTTTCAAAACAATATATGATCTTCAAAGGGTAAGTAAAAATAAATTGAGGTCCCCTGAAGATTGGGACATGCTTTCTTTTTAAGTGGGATTATGTTTCCCTCTTGGTGGTTTATAACAAAATTTACTTCTTTGAAGCCCCATCTATTTATGTCAAAATGACTGTTCTTGCACAAGACAGACTGTGAACATCTGAATAAAAGCCAAGAGTTCAAATCAGTCTCCTTTAGGTGTATGATGGGTTTTCTTTCCCCTGTTGTATAGGAGCATCTCACAATGACACAATCTTTGAGGATTCATCTCTTTTATAATTAAATTGCCCTGAAGAAAGTTCCTAGTCCTCCTTTTCATCTTTCCTAATTTCTTAGCAATTTTAGCACAAGCACACATGTGATAATAAAGAATACTTGAAACAGCACAGCAAACATTAAAACTGCTTGAAGAATTAAAAGTTCAACACTCATAGTATTAATTATGTTTTCACATACCACGCTTTCTCCGTGACAGCATTTTTATCTTCGGCGGCACCATCTAAATGCTTTAAAGGAGATCAACCCTTTCCCAGGGCTATTCCCAGGTGAGCTTGCTCCTGTGACCCAGATTCTTATCTTAGTTTCTCATAAAACCTTTCAAAGATGCTCTATCCAGGACTTCCCTGGTGGCACAGTGGTTAAGAATCCGCCTGCCAATACAGGAGACGTGGGTTCGAGCCCTGTTCCAGGAAGATCCCACATGCCACGGAGCAACTAAGCCCGTGCGCCACAACTACTGAGCCCGTGAGCCACAACTACTGAGCCCACAAGCCACAACTACTGAGCCCACGTGCCACAACTACTGAAGCCCGTGCACCTAGAGCCCGTGCTCCGCAACAAGAGAAGCCACCGCAATGAGAAGCCCGCACACTGCAACAAAGACCCAAAGCAGCCAAAAATAAATAAATAATTTAAAAAAAAATGATGCTTTATCCACAATGAGTGTGTATGGAGACAGATAGATGGGTAGAGAGATCCATTCAGTCCTAGGAGGGAATCACCAGACATCATTTCATGACTTTCTCTCCTGGACTTTTCTCTGTGTATCTGCCTGAGTGGGGACCTTCCCCCCCATGGAATGATTACCCTGGTCCAGACACAGAGGCCAACACGTCTCGTTTTTTGCTCCTACCCTCTTAGTTGAAGTAGGGTTATTTTGAAGTCGGGCTATTTTTATGAGGATACAGAGGCAAACATGGATGAAGGAAGTTGCCCAGGATCACAGGGTTGGTACATAGCCTGAGGGAGACTTGAACATTGCAGCGAGAAATTTGAGTCTGTCCCCACCGTGCTATGCGACCACCGCGTGAATATATAACACTCCGCTATGTTATCACAGTAACTTTTACACGTCTTTCCAGTCCTGAGAGACCTCCCTTAGTCTCCTAAAAGGATTCACAATGTCCCAAAGGATATAAGTAGATCATAATTTAATTAGTTAATTATCCTTACTTAGCAGACTTTTAATTATGCTTTTGGAAAACACATCTCCAAATCTTTATTCTACCATTTCACTCTGCTCATAATGCCCTTTTTTCCCCATGATAAAGGTTTAATTTTTATGTATTCCAACCTGATATTCAAATGGATTTTGCTAGTTGATACTCTGCAAAATCGAATTTGTTTTTATAAAACTTACAATTTATTGTGATTTTTTAATATATTAAATAGATAGATGACAGAGAGATGGACAAAGATAGATGATATAGACAGATGATAAACAGATGATAGATAATAGATATAAAGATACATAATAGACATAGATAGATGAAAGATAATATCGATAATGGATAGAAATAGATAGATGATTGATAACTAGATACAGACATTTATGTAATCTAGTATTTACTTTTATAGATAGATGATACATGATGGGTAGATATACAGATACAGATAGATAATAGACAGATGATAAGTAGATACAGATAGATGATGGATAACAGATGTCAATAGATAACAGATGTCAATAGATAACAGATAGATGATAGATGATGGATAACAGACAGATGATAAGTAGATACAGATAGATGATGGATAACAGATGTCAATAGGTAACAGATAGATGATGGATAGATAGAAAGATAATGGATAGATACAGATGTTTAAGTCATCTAGTATTTACTTTTGTGTATGAAGTGGAGTTAAGATCCAAGCACCTATTTCCTCAGAATAAACTGGTCTGTTCCTTCGAACCCTCTAATTTCACAATTATTTGAAACCCTACATTTATTCCACCTCCAGCTGCCCTGCAGCCTCTTGTTAAGACTCTCTCTGATACTTCTTAAGCCCCCCTTTTCTTTCACACACACAGATCACTCATTATCCCCACTGGTGCAATAGCAGATGCAGGTGGATGGATAGACGCTTGGCAGGATGTGTTTCTCCACATCCTCCCCTCCAAAAGGGGCAGAGACACTAAATCCAAGTATGCTTTCCAGCTCGGGGGTCAAAGAGGAAAACGAGCATGTGGCCAGAGCAAGAGAGAGAAAGCCTGCCCTTCCCAGGGCACAGAAGCTCTGGACCACGCAGAGGCTGAAAGCAGCCTCTCTGGGAGAAGAAAAACTAGTAAGAAAGAACATCCATTGCATAAGGAAGAGCTGGTACATATATACAATGGAATACTACTCAGCCCTAAAAAAGGATGAAATAATGCCATTTGCAGCTACATGGATGGACCTAGAGATGATCATACTAAGTGAAGTAAGTCAAACAGAGAAAGACAAGTATCATATGATATCACTTATATGTGGAATCTAAAATATGACACAAATGAACTTATTTATAAAACAGAAACAGACTCACAGACATAGAGAACAGACTTGTGGTGGGCCAGAGGGAGTGGGGGAGGGAAGGGCTGGGAGTTTGGGGTTAGCAGATGCAAACCAGTATACACAGAATGGATAAACAACAAGGTCCTACTGCACAGCACAGGGAACTATATTCAATATCCTGTGATAAACCATAATGGAAAAGAATATTAAAAAATATTGTATATGTATGTATAACTAAATCCCTTTGTTGTACAGAAGTTAACACAGCACTGTAAATCAACTCTACCTCAATTAAGAAAATAAAAAATAAAAAAATACAAAGAACATCCATCAAGGCTAGCCTATGATTCTGCAATCTCCATCTCTAGGCTCTCCAGCCCTAGAAACTGTGTACCCATCGGTTTTCAAGAATTTAAAAAGCAGCAATCTTCCAATAATTAGACAGCCCCACTCTTGCTTCGGAGCTTCCAAAGAAGCAGAGAGGAGACCAGAACTCTTGGCAGAGTCCAGGATTTATCACTTTTAGAATAAAGGTCATAGTGCCTGACAACACACAACCTTGAAGAACAGACAACCCAACCTGTGGACTCTCCCTGCTATGCCCCATCCAGCCTCCTGGAATTTATCACCCTAGTGGACAGAGGCAAATCTAACCCATCAGCACTAGTGGAAAGAAACATGGAAACAAGAGAGAGGATCTTCATGTCTAGTTTATATGAGAATGTAGGTATTTTTTCAGTCTTCTTTTAAATTCATTTATCTTTCATAATCAATCTCACTTTCTATCCCTTCAGTTCTTCAATCTCACTGTTGCTAGATATTTGTACATATTTACATAATTGGGACATAAAATGTTTTGTACTAGATTTTTTCACTTAAAAATTATATCATGCTTCAATTAAAAAACAGAAAGAAAAAGAAAAGAAAAAAAATCACATCATGCAACATTCTTTTGATTTATTTAAAATTGGGCATTTAGATTATTTTTAGCAGCTCAAAAATTCAAAATGCTGTGAACCCTCTCCTGTAATAACTTGCCTCTTGGACACATTTCTAAGGATAAAGTCCTAGGACCGGAATTAGAGTCTATGGAAACAACCATTTTGAGTCCCTTGTTATTTATTGTGAATTTCTCTCAAAAACAGGGTGGCAAATACGGTAACTGACATTATTAATTAGTTAACATAAAATGTATTTTAAGACTAGCGAGCATGTGAACGTATAAGAAAGCTGATGAAGTTATTCAAAACGTAAAGTTTGACCTGAACTCCTTAGTTTGAGGGTGATTAACAAAAATTTGGGGACCTAGCCCACCTTCCCACCTTAGGTGTGAATGTCTTTGCAAAAGTTCTTCAGGTTTCAAATTCTGCCTGCAACTTAATTTCTTGATAAATGATCAAATTTTTTTGTTGTTGTTTGTTTTATATCTTTTGGGTTATATAAAAATTATGTTTTACTTACAGTGAGAACACAATACAATTTACAATTTTTCTTCCTGTAGCAGTGACCTATCTCCAGTGAAATATCCTCAGCCTCACACTCATTTTGTTACACATTTTTTATCTCCTCTCAATCCAATTTAATCCCAGAGACAAATCCCTTCATCAGTTAAAAAGTTGGCTACATATCATTCTACTCATTTCCTTTATATACTTACACAGATCTACAGACAACACATTCATTTTTGTTTTAATATACACAGAATTTTGACAGTCGGTTTTATGTGTGACCTTGGCTAGGCTATGGTGCCCAGGCATTTGGTCAAACAGTCGTCCAGATGTTGCTCTAAAGGTATTTTGTAGACGTAGCTCACATCTATATTCAGTTGACTTTAAGGGAGATGACCCTTGATCATGTGCAAGGGCACCATCCGATCTCTGAAGGCCTTACGAGCAAAAAAAACTGAGAAAGCCTGGAGAAAAAGGAATTCTGCCTCAAGCCGGTAACACAGAAGTTCTGCCTGAGTTTCCAGCCTGCTGGTCGGCCCTTCAAGTTTCACATTTGCCTGTCCAGACGATCAAGCGAGCAATTCCTTAAAATAAATCTCTTGGTTGGTTCTGGAAAACCTTAATCCAGAAATGATTCCATGCTTATTATTCATGCTATTTTTGCACCTAATATATGTTGTACCATGATTACACATTACTACAGAATGATTTATGCCTTTCCTTTTAAGGGACACATACAATTCCTCTGCGTTAGGTATACCAGATGCCTACTTATTCATTTATCTCTCGATGGATATTTTGATTGTGCTTCAAATTCCCTTTATGACACAAGACACCGAAGGGACTTATTCACGAGCCACGTGCTCTTCTCAACAATTTTATAGGGACTTCCCTGGCGGGCCAGTGGTTGGGACTTTGGCTTCCAAGGCAGGGGGAGCGGGTTCGATCCCTGGTCAGGGAGCTAAGATTCCACATGCCTCGGGGCCAAAAAACCAAAACAGAAAACAGAAGCAATATTGTAACAAATTCAATAAAGACTTAAAAAAATGGACCACATCAAAAATAAAACAAAAAAAAAACCTTGAACAATTTTATAGGTGGCAGTAATGAAAAGGAAGCTCTTGGAGAAAGACCAGCATAACCTACCTTTACTTCTAAATACAATTAAAAAAATACAACACACACACACACACACAGACACTTGTAACCACAACATCTATGAAAAGCTCCAGATGTTGACATTGTCTCAATTTCTGTATCAACAGGCATGTCCAACTGGACATGTTCCAAACAGAACTTTTGGTTCTCATGCTACAAAACTGCCTGCCTCCCATTCCCCCATTTTTACCATTTCTGCAAATGATCCCACTGTGTTGTCTAAGCCACAGTGAAAGGGTCACGATAGATTCCTCTTTTCCCGGACCCTGTGTATCTCATCCATCAGCCAGTACCTTCGACCCTACTTCCAAAATGAAACGCACACCCCGCCCCCGCCCTATGTTGCACCTCCGTCCCGTGATCAGCCTTCCTGCTGTTCTCTCTGCTTCCACTGGAACATAACTCACCCCCCCTCGGCAGCAGCCAAGGAGACACTCCTAAAGCATACATCTGATGGAGCCACTCCCTTATTCCAACTGGGTCCACCACTGTTCATGGTACTTAGATTGGAACCCAAGCATTTGCCAAGGACAACGAAACCTCATTTGCTTGGGTCCCTCTATTTGTACAGCTTTTTCACTTGCTCATAATACCGCAGCCATGTGGCTCAGCCTTCAGACGCAGCCAGCCCTGTGTTTGCTGCCGGGTATAGGCCTTGACTGCTCCTGAAGCTTCGTGGGCCGTCATCCCAATCTGCCCATCATCAGCTTCTCCGTTTCCCCATCTGCACGTAAACAGAACCTTGCCTGACCGTGTGATTCTACAGGCGCGATGTGAAGCAGACACTGACACCTGTCCTAAGGCAAACTGAACCCGTGAAAAGCTTGAGACGGTTTCTCTTTTCAGATAACGCCACGCAAAGATTTTTGTAAGAGCAGCCTGGCACATGAGTTTATGAGGACAATTTCCTGCTCGTCCTGATTTACGTAGGAAAGTGCCAAGCAGAAACAGTCAAGTGCTGATAAGATGCTTATAGGCCCACACATCAGAAGAGACAAACACCATTGGCTGTTTATACAAAGAAAAAGGGGGAAAATGGACTACTTGCAACGTGAAAATAAATCTCTTTGGTGATAATTGGTCTCTTCCGCTCCCAGATCTTGAGTTAGGGAATGAAAATTGCGTGCCATGTCTCCCTCTGAGAGGTTGAGGCGGTACGTCTTTGCATATTATGGTAAGATTTATGTGGACTCCAAATTTGATGCCCGTGGTTGAACCTATGAAATCTATGACCTTGTCTCTAGAAACCATCACCTTTCGAAATAAGAGAACGATGATATATAAAACCTTTCTCTCTCAAGGAATTTTTAATCTCTGGATTCAGGCAATTTAATGTATAAAGATTGACTGAGCACCTAATGGTAAGCCAGGTGATGCTCTAGCCCTGGGTATATTCATATCTAAATGAGATACAGTTCTTAACTCCAGGACACTTGTGATCTATTGAAGAGGTGAGGGGTTGTACCATTAATTGTGTACAGCAGAGGTTGTAACAGGGGCAGTTTTGCTCCCCCAGGCCAGGAACATTTGGCAATGTCTGTCACAACTGAGGATGCTACTGGTATCGGGGGAAGAGACCAGGGATGCTGCGAAACATCCTGGAGTGTACCCATTCCCCACCATAGCAAAGAATTATCCAGCCTCGCTTTCCCGGTAAGCAGCCTGAGTGAGGCAACCTGTAAAAAATGGTTCACTATTCACTTGACCCAGAAAACCCTACAAAATCATGCGAAGCAAGAGATTCAAATCTCTGTGTTCACTTTAAGAACACACGTGAAACTGCCCGGGCCAATAAGGGTAGGAATATCCAAAAGCCACCAAGTATCTAAAGGATGTCACTTTACAGAAGCAATGGGTGCCATTCCGTCGTCACAATGGTGGAGTTGGTAGGTGTGTCCAGTGGGGCTGGATGCAGGGTCGGTGGCCCAGAAAGAGTGCTGAATCTTTACTGCACAGGCTCACAAATGCAGAGACTAATGCTGAACTTAAGGGCTTAGATGTAGATTCTCTGGTCATCGAGCACATCCAGGTGAACAAAGCCCCCAAGATGCAGCTCAGGACTTACAGAGCTCATGGTTGGATCAACCCATACGTGAGCTCTCCCTGACACACTGAGATGACCCTTACTGAAAAAGAAGAGATTGTCCCTAAACCAGAAGAGGAGGTTGCAGAGAAGAGAAAGATATCCCAGAAGAAACTGAAGAAACAAAAACTTATGGCCCTGGGAATAAATGCTGCAAAATAAATAAATAAATACAAATAAAAGAAAAAGCAGGGAAAAAAAAAGATTATCCAGCCTCAAATGCCAATAGTGTTGTAGCTCAGAAACCCTGCTTTACACCTGAAGGAAAATAATACACGTGCAAAATAGACATATAAACACCTTAGGGCTCTGAGCATCTACAGAGAGGAACAAAGATTTGGGGAAATTTTGGAAGACAGGGAGGGTGGATGCACAGACAGGAAATCCAATTGTAGTTGCATCTTACCTTCGTGTCCTTGAAAGAGTAGTTTGCATCTTATGAAAAGACCAGTATTGAATGCAAAGAAAACTGGAGTCAGATACCTGATGCCATTCACGGATGGGCTTACCTTGGTGGGAGCAACTGGCCAAAGGTACACGTTGAGGCATCATGGCGGATGGACACCAACCTACTCCCGGTGTTGACAGGTGGGCACAGCTTTGCGGCCAATGGGAAGCTACGGATGTAAGGAGAACATCGCATGAGCATCTTGCAACCAACACCCACCAGCAAGCAACCAACAAAGCTCGGTCATATTCCAGCTTTCCCCTAGGCAAAAAATCTACTTTTAAGGACAGGTGTGGAGTTAGGACATTGTTAATATGACAACCGTCTAACAGTGCTTTAAACTGAATTAAACCTGAACTAGGGGTAGTGAAATCTTTCAAACTTTGTGCCTTGTCAAAGCTGGAGTGCAGTCCAGTGGTTAAACCTCGAATAACCAGGTCTTTATGTTTCACTTTTCCCTAACATGGGTCGAATATCCCTTTTAAACAAACATGGTTGAGTCTATGTAGATTTCCTTCCTTCAACTGGTGTATAAATTTAGAATTGCTGATATATGTGACTCAAAAGCCAACGCTCTTCAAAGTAAGCAGGTACATTTGAGAGACAAATGTCATGTGATAACACTTATATGTGGAAATTTAAAAAATGATACAAATAAACTTATTCACAAAACAGAAATAGATTCACAGACGGAGAAAATAAACTTATGGTTACCAAAGGGGAAGGCAGGGGAGAGATAAATTAGGAGCTTGGGATGAACACACACACACTACTATATATAAGATAGATAACCAACAAGGACCCACTGTAGCACAGGGCACTATACTCAATATCTTGTAATAACCTATAACGGAAAAGAATGTTCAGTGTGTGTGTGTATGTATATCTATCTATCTATATAGATACATCTATATCTATATATGTATATATATAGATATCTGAATCACTTTGCTGTATATCTGAAAATAACACATTGTAAATCAACTATATTTCAATAACAATTTTTTTAAAAAAGAAATTAACCAAAGCAAACAGATCATAAAGTTACCCAAGATCGTAAGAAAAGGAAATCATAGCACAAAGATCAAGGGATATTCCTCAATCCCAGGCTTGGGCTCTTGCATCAGAAGGGTTTGGAATGGATGGGAGCAGGCATGGCTATTACCATCTGTGAAATCATCATTCTTTGCCCCAAATCCGATTGCAACAATGCTTTCCTTTCCAAAGCAATGCTACACGGACAACCAATGCTTTAAGGCTTTGTCATGGACATAGCCTATACTCAGCAGACAGTAGATTCTCAGTTGCTTAGAACAGGTGGGGTCCGAAAAAATTAAACAAAAGCCAATCTGTCTCCTTGTCAAATCTTAGGTTGTGTGTACAACACCCTCTGCTTAGCTTCTTCTGTACATTTATATATAAAACATAGAATCTATTTTGTTTAATTAGCTACTATGCGTAAGTGATCCTGGGCCTAATGTTTTGAAGACTGCGGTGAAGAGCTTCATGAAACTGTAAGTTAATCATTGTCTCCTACACGTGCCTGCTTTTAAGACTTGTTCCCCAGCCTCCGGCGAGTGTAAAAGTGGCTGTTTGTATGAGAAAGTAGAGCTCCTCACTCAGTGATTAAAAGGAGACGCTTCTCCTTGCTACTTTCAGCTCTAAATCCCTAATGCTAAGTGGTGAGACATACACTATGTATGCCTTTATGTCTTTATATTAGACATATGTCTAATATGTCTTTCTGTTGCTGTATTTGCAAAAAATAAATTCTAGATTTTCATAATTTCATGGGATGCTGCTTGATGATTACAACTCAATGTACATAATGAAATCATATTGCTGTGTCTTACACACCCAAGAGTAGGGATGGAAAAGCAGTCATGCCTGCATTAAATAAGTGCTTGTCACGTGGCCTCCCCACTTGGAGAATCAGATTCTCTTGGGATTCACAAGCACAGCAGATCTGCTTTTTATTACGCCTGAGAAATCTTTCCATTAGACATGAGGAATCTTCCTACTTACCTGCGACTTCTACGTTATGAGTAAACAAACGCACTGTGTATGCTCAAACCCTCTGTACTGAATATAAACCATGGACTCGTTTATTAAAAAGAAATTGTAATGTGTGGTTATCTCACCCGTTCCATAGACCCCTGAGCATACAACTGAAAGGCTCACACAACCGAAGACAGCTGCAGACAGATCAAGGGATGAGGTCAATCTATTTCTTCCCAATTACTGAAGAATTATTGAAATACATCAGCCCCTGTGACTGATGGGGATATTACTGCTCTGTTTGGGATGCTTTGCTTCTGTTTTCCTATTGACTATCTTTGGTACTGGCTTATCCTTCCTATAGGGTCTACGTGCCTGTGGCTTTGATGAGACCAACCCCATGGGATAATAGTAGTGAGCTGTATTCTGTCGCTCAAAAAAACAATCTTAGTCTTTGCTGTAGAGAGGGAAATCCAGGGGGAAGGTTATGGGAATTACGTCTTTAATGTAAACTCATTACTACATCAAGAGGAAAAAGACATTTCAGATCTTCTAAGTATGGCCCAACAGCACCATTTCTTGACTCAAAAAAACTGCCTTTACTGTATCATTGTTGATTTGTTATATATTTCTGATTTATTTTGAAATCTAAAAGCAATCTTAAAACTGCAGATTGTAAGCCCTTTGATGCTTAGACATCATCCCTGTGTGAAGCAAACAAGTGAGCAATGTTGATAGAGAACAAGAACTATGGGGGTAGCTTTCTGGACGAGAGGTATTTGTGTAGGAATAGCTTTAAAAAAAACTCTACCTAGGGTTTGATGAATATGAGGTATTTGTTGGAGAACGGCTGGATCCACGTCTGAAAGCACAGACACATACTGTTGCTATAGATTATGTTATACAAGACACTCAAAGTTTATAGTTCCTTTTCTTGAGAGGGCAGTCATTATCCTTTAGCATAGAAGCTAAGAAAGAGTTTTATTCCAGGTGAGACCCTTATAAGATGTTCATATTCCATACAATATTAAAAGATGGCATCATATCCTTCTTGCCAAGTCTTTATTTAAATCCTAATCCTATAAGTGCTAAATATTTTTTATAGAATTGAAGAATAATTGTCAATGTAGGTGTGTGAATTTTTCCCCTGGTGCTTTATACAGCAGTGTTTTAATTTTTCAACTCCGAGAGCCAGGACTCCATAGATGGGCAAGCCCGTTTTCTTTGGATATGGGTGTTTAAACTCTTTTATCCCAAGGGATATCGCATCCTGTGAGGAATCTGTAAGAAAGCATTTCCCATGTTGTACAGAATCATGGTCTCTAATACAGTTCTTGTGTGTGTATGTGTGAGTGTGTGTTTGTTCGTATACCCTTGGAGAAAGGGTATTTAATGGTGCTGATCGCGATTTGTTCTTGAAACCACTGCAGACCTATTACCCTTAGATTAACTGTCATTTAATTACATCCTAGACTTATTGGTACAAAGAACAAAGGCTCTGTAAGACCGCACAGAGGACCCATTTCTCACGACAATAGTTGAACAAGAGTCCAATGTTGGTGTAGAAAAGGAACTGGATATTTGAGGGTTGACATAGTGTAAAAAGAAGAGAAGGCATTTGAAAATATTTAAGAAGAACTTGAGACAAGTAAGACAATCCATAAAGACAGGAATTATGCTGCAGCCCACAAATTTCATAGGAATCGTGGGTGTCTAAAACAAAAGAGACACAATGAGACCAAACTACGAGATATCTCAATTGTCCACGAGAGTCTGTGCAGTGGAAGAAATCAAGACGGTTCTGTATGTATGTGAAGAAATGATCATCGGCCAATGCTGATCATCCATCAGCATTCTGGATGGATTGTGTGTAGGGGGGTGGGCAGACACTAAAGTACTTGGTGCCATAGAAGTTAGGAGCACATGGGTGCAGGCAGACTGGCCAAGGGTCATTCTCAATTCCTTTACCAAGAACTCATGTGTGAAACAGAGGACCTTCTGGATCCCTTGTGGTTGGTGGTAAGGGAGCCAGGGCGTCTTAAGAGGAAACCACCTTTGAGACATAAAAACTTTACAAGAGAAGATATTCCTCATTTCTGGACCATCCCAGCCCCTGGTGCCCTTGTATTGATAGAAACACTGCCAGGGGAGGGAGAGGACTCAGATTAAATTCTGACCATCTTCACTTGGGGACGATGCCGTGTCTGTTATTCAAATCCAATAAGATGCTGCTCCTATTATTCCTGATTTATCTGCTTTCCTATCTTTTGGGATTGTCTTGCCATTTGTTTCTGTTCTATATACATCTATCTAATACTTAGCCTCACCCTAGATATATATCATCTATCATATCTATTATCCAACTGTCAGCCATTTTTCTATCATCTCTCATTTTTATTCTCTTTTACTGAATTACCAAGAATGGGTCTTCCTTTCTTCCATCCATCCATCCTACCTTCCATCCATCCATCCTACCTTCCATCCATCCATCCTACCACTTTCTTGCAGTCCTCTCCCCTACACTCACCCCATCTTCCGTAAGATAAGAATGTTTATCAATACCTACAATTGGCCACATTTCTCAGATTCAATGATCAGGGCATATTCTCCATTTAGAGAGAAAGAAATAAAACGAGCAAAGATGACAAAAGAATAAGAGAAGGAAGACAAAGAAATGAGAGGGAGGTGGGGAAGAGAGAGAAGGGGGAAAATGCAGCCCATGAACCACAGAGGGATAAGGCTTCATGTCTTGCTATTTTCTTCATTTTTTCTTATAGCTTAACTATCAGTCCCTATGATAATCTTTAACTTATGTTACCCTCCAGGACTATAAAAGGTGATTTCTAGTATTTTCCCTGAGCCTTGTGAAATAGGAAATACAAAAGATGGTTGACCCGCAGGTCCTAGGACACCCATTTTCCATGCAAACTGGAGATGTTTGTAAACTAGAAAATGTGTGTCAGGATGAGGAAGCAAATTAACCCAGGTGTAGTCTGTGCTCCCACGGCCATAACCCCAATGTCCTTGACTACTTTCTTCTTCTCCAAATTCCTCGCATCCTATTTGCCACAGTGTCTTAAACCAATACACAGGGACTTCCCTGGAGGTCCAGTGGGCAGAAAAGAATCCACTTTCCAATGTAGGGGACGCGGGTTCAATCCCTAGTCGGAGAGCTAAGATCCCTCATGCCGTGGGGCAACTAAGCCCACATGCCGTAACTACTGAGCTCGCACGCCTCAATGAGAGCCACCGTGCTGCAAACTACAGAGCCCACACGCCACAACTAGAGAAGAGAAATCCCGCACACCACAACTAGAGAGAAGCCGGCACACCACAACGAAAGATCCCATACGTGGCAACTAAGACCTGACGCAACCAAAACTAAATCAATCAATAATAAATCTTAAAAAAAAAAAAAAATACACATTCACTGGCCTATAATTCCATAGGTCAGAAAGTCCAGTGCAGGGTGTTTGGGTTCTCTACCCACAGTCTCACACTCCAGGTGTCGGCTGAGCTGGGCTCCTATCTGGATGCAGTGGGATAAATCCCCTTCCGGTTCATTTGGGGTTTTTCAGAATTCAGTTGCATGTGCTTGTAGAACTGATTTCTTTCCCGGGCTGTTCGTCAGCCCAGGGAGGCTCTCAGCTACTAGAAGCCAATCACATCCCTTAGTGCAGCCCCTTCAAAGCTACAAGTGGCACACTGGGTCCATCTCATGCTATGAATTTCCTTGCATGACTCTGTGCCACCAGCCAGAGAAAACCCTCTGCTTTTAGCGAGCACATGTGGTTAGATCATGCCCACCTGGAAATCTCCCCATTTCCTCAAATGTGCATGTAAATATTTAATACATCTGAAATGTGTTTTAGCATACAGTATAAATAGGGCTGTGGACAGGTTTATTTCTTTGTGAATGGTCTGCCACTATTTTTTGCAAAGGGCTAGACAGTATATATTTTGGGCTTTGCAGTCCATATACTCTGCCACTGAGCTAAGGAAACCACAGACAAGACACAAACAAATGGGCGTGTTCCAATAAACTACTGAGCCTGCGCTCTAGAGCCCGTGAGCCACAACTACTGAGCCCATGTGCTGCAACTACTGAAACCTGCGTGCCTAGAGCCCGTGCTCTGCAACAAGAGAAGCCACTGCAATGAGAAGCCCGTGCACTGCGACGAAGAATAGCCCTGGCTGGCTGAAATTAGAGAAAGCCTGCACACAGCAACGAAGACCCAATGCAGCCACAAATAGATAAATAATTTATTTAAAAAAAAAAGTTGAAGATGATGAGAATGTAAGTGATAATCATAATAGTGTCCTCATAAGTTGACCACATATTGTGTAAAGTGCTGCAGTAAATATGCTCATTTTTATTAGACTTGAAGAAAGCACTGGTACATAATCTATCTTCCAGAGCAACTGCTTAAAATAGAATGAAAAAGTAAACAATTGTAAAAACAACAAAAGGCTGAAATGAATAATAAAAATACTCAATTTACCCACAAAATGTAAATATATCCTAAAATAAACACTAGCAGTCTAAATAGTACAATTAAAAATAACTCTCATACTGAACGGAAATAAAATTCAAATATATGTTGCTTCCATGAGACAAAATCTGAGAACAAAAATAGGTAAAGATTACAATTATAATTAAGGGAAGATGTGTATCAAGCAAGCACTAACCAAAATAATGTGTGTGTAGCAATATTTGTTTCAGACAAAAAAAAAAGGCAGAATTATTAAAGATATAAAAGAGTATTTCACTATTTAACCAGCAGATATAAAATTATAAATCTGTTGGTGACTAGTAAGAAAGTTTCCAAGTATTTAGACGGACACCTCACATACCATGAAGGAGAAATCAACACATTCCTAAAGATAGACTATTTTAACATATTTATCACAATGCCTGACAGCACAAGTCAGATAATAAGGAATGATGAACATAATTTCGAAGCACATGGCACCTAATTGACAAATAGAAGGCGATTCACCCAGAACTATCTATAGCAAATTCTATTCAAATCCACAAGGGACAGTTGACCATATGCTAGGTCATAAAACAAGTGTTAACACATTTCCTAAAATGGGGGTGTACTCTCATCGCCATGGAATTAGCAGAAATTAAAGAGCAAAAAGACACTTATTCCCAAATGTTTGTAAATTAAAGAAAACACAACTAACTAACCCATGGGGCAAAAAAGATAGATACGGGCAATTAAAAAATACTTTGCATATAATGATACTAAAATGTGACTTGTCAAAGCTGGTGAGATGTACCCAAATTTAGACTTAGAGGGAAATATGCAGCCTGAAATATATATCCATTTAATTAATGCTAAAAATTGATGCCACAAGTATCTACGTGAACAAGTTAGAAAAAGAATGCAACCAGTGGAACTCACATATTAGAGAAATGTGAATCAAAGTAAGGGCAGATATTAATAGAATGAAAACTGGAATTGCTTCTGAAATTTTGGAGCAGAAATTAAAGAGCAAAAAGGCTCTAGAAAATTCCCAAATGTTGGTAAATTGAAGAAAACACAATTAACTAATCCATGGGGCAAAAAAGATATGGATTATTAAAATACTTTGAATTTAGTGATAATTAAAGTAACTTGTCAAAGTCTGTGAGATGCAACCAAATTTAGACTTAGAGGGAAATGTATATTTGTTTACTTAATGCTAGAAAATTGATGTTACAAGTATCTATTTGAGCAAGTTAAAAAAAGAATGCAATGAATTGGACTCCAATGTTAGAAGAATGTAAATCAAGGTAAGGGCAGATATTAATAAAATGAAAACTGGAGTTGCTTTTGAAATTTTGGAGCAAGAACTTTTAAGAGTCTGTTCTTCCATAAAAGCATTGAGGACACACCTGCCTAAGCTGTCAAAATTAAAATATTAAGAACTCTAGGAATGAACCAAAAGTTTGCAACCATCAGTGGAGGGGTTTATTCAAGGCAAATGGATGGATTTTGAGAAGAGCAGGAAGCCTGTGGTGTTTTAACTTGATCCATTCCCTTTTCTCTAACCCAGTTTCTTGGTCCATGGAGTTCAACAGATTTGCAAGGACCATAGTTCCTCAAGGAACCCCACACAAAGAGAATCTACTCTGTTTGACCCATCTGGAAGCTCCCTGAAAAAGTTCCATTCTCAGGATTTTTAAAAATTTCATGCTTGCCCCAAGGAAAAAGGTCTTTCCCCATATTAGTTACCAGGATACATGTGGTTCTCATGTGCACATGGAACTCATCCTTAGTTAGAACCTGTATTAGGTCCTACAAGACCCAAGAAATTTAAGGGGATTGAAACCTTGCAGTCTTTCTGTGACCACAAGGGAAGTAAACCAGTAATCCGGAATGGAAGGGAATTGGGGAAATTTACAAATGTAGAAATGAAACGTTCGACATTCATTAATGATAGAAGGGTCAAAGAAGTCAGAAAGGAAATGAGAAAAGATTTTGGGATCAATGAAACTAAGCACACAATGTACCAAAAACGTACAGGATGCAACAAGACTAGAGCTTAGAGGGCCATTTATTGCTGCAAAAGTCTATATTGAAAAATAAGTCTCAGAAAAGCAAATGTACCCATTCACCATAAGCATCTAAATTAAGAGCAAATTAAACCCAATGCAAGCACAAGGAAGGAAATTATAAATATTAATGTGTGAATAGGTGAAATAGAGAATAGATAAATCAGTACAGAAAAGCAATGAAATCAAAGATTGGTTCTTTGGAAAGATTAAAAAATAACAAATCTTTAGTTAAGTTGACCAACCCCCCCAAAAAAGTTGACTTGAATTACTGAAATCAGGACTGCAAGAGGGACATTATAACTGGCCTTACAGAAATAAATACGACTAAGGGATTATGATGCATAATTGTATGCCGACATATTAGAGAACCTAGATAGAATGGAAAGCCCTAGAAAGCCAGAAATTATTGAGACTGACTCAAAACAGCAGAAAACCTAAACAGACCTTTAAGAGGTTGAGTTAGTCACTAAACACACACACACACCCCCACACACACACACCCCTTCCCACAAAGAAAGGTCCAGCCCAGATGACTTCTCTGGTGAAGTCTACCAAATATTTTAGAATAACTTCATGAAGCCTTCCAAAAATGAGAAAAGAAACTCTTCCCGATTTATTCCATGAGGACAGCATTGCCCTGATACCAGAACCAGAACATACAAGAAAACTACAGCCAATATCCCTGATGAACATATACACAAAAATCCTCAATAAAATCTTATACATCAAAAAACATGTGGCAGCATATAAAAAGAATTGTGCACCATGACCAAATGATGCACGTTTTACTGTGGTCAAATTTAGAGATAAAGAGGCCATTTTAGCATTTTCCAAAAGGGAAGAGAGCATTCGCTTGATACCAAGGGAATCTCCTTAGAATAGGACTTTTTATCTCCATCGCCACAGGCTTGAGTGCTATGGGATCCTCTGCAAACGGTCAAGGGAAGATTTCTCCACCCCAGAGCCCAGTGTCAGGCTTCGCAGGATGCAGTGTCCTCAAGACACTCATTTTCCTCATGTGAGAATTATTAACTTGGGTTCAGCAATGCAGAACACCCGATGGCCAGATGTGCACCGTGCAAGCTCTGAGGTCTTAGCACAGAATGAGGTAAGGAAATCTGATGAAATACATAGATTCACAATCTGCATTTTATATGGCTTTTAATTATAATCATCCCCACACATAAGAGACAGGCAGATATCAACAACAGGCCGGCGTTTTTTCAACTACTGACAAAGATTCAAAAGTTTTATAATGGGCTGGTAAAAAGCTTGGGAAAATTTAGAAGAAGAATAAACTCTTCATACATTTTGGATACGTGTAAAATGATTCAACCCCTTTTGGGGATGTTCCTTCAATATTTGCAAAGATAAACATGCCATATCTGTCCCTGTGATTCCAACTGTCAGAATGCCCCTAACAAAACAGGCTGAAATGTGCCCCAAATGGTCACGTAAAGATAAACAATGCAGTATTATTTGAAGTACCAATAGGCTTGTGATAAGTTAAATTTCTGCACGATCAGTTTAAATAAATTGTACCACATAAATGTTGTACAGTAGTATGCAGACCTTTAAAAAGATGAGGGTGATTTATATTTACTAATACACGCAGGTTTGGTTCAGTACCAGACCACAATAAAGTGAATATTGCAATAAAGCCGGTTTTCCAGTGCATATAAAATCTTCTGGTTTTCCAGTGCATATAAAAGTGATGTTTACAGTCTACTGTAGCCTGTTAAGTGTGCAATAGCACTGTGTCTTAAAAAACAATGTACAGACTTTAATTTAAAAACCACTTTATTGTTAAAAAATGCTAACCATCCCGAGCCTTCAGCGAGCTGTAGTAGGAACGTAAAAGGATCCCGGATCACAGATGCCATCACAAGTATAATAGTAATGACAAAGCATGAAATATGCAAGATTTACCAAAATGTGACACAGAGACACCAAGGGAGCAAAGGCTGTTGGAAAAATGGTGACAGACCTCCTTGATGCAGGGTTGCCACAAACCTTTAAATTTGTTAAAAAAAAAAAACAAAAAAAAAACACAGATTCTGCAAAGCACAGTAAAATGAGGTCTGCCTGTACAGTGGTCCCTCAGTAACTGAGGGGGTTGGTTCCATGACCCCTGAGGATACCAAAATCTGAGGATGCTCAAGTCCCTTATCTAAATAGTATGATATTTGTGTATAACTTAGGCATATCCTCCACTATACTTTAAAACCTCTCTAGATTACTTATAATACCCAATATTATGTAAATATTATACTATATAGATAATTTTAAAGACAATGTGAATGATAAAGAGTTGCCAGTATCTAGCAAATTCAAGTTTCACTTTTTGGAACTTTCTGGAATTTTTTTCAAATATTTTCAATCCATGGTCGAGGGCTCATGTAATTTAAACATAATGGTACGCCATACTGCTTTATATGAATACCTTGATGCTCTGTAGTTACACATCTGCTTACTTCTACCGTTTATGTATTTTTAAATGCTTACAATAATTTGACACCCTAATTCACAATTTATTCTTGGAAAAATAAAATGCCAGCTTCTAAATAACTAACTCATTAACAGTATTGTTTATTATCACCTGCAATGCCTAAAGCAGACTTTCTGGATTTCCTGCTTTTGGAGTTTCCCTCTGTCCCTCTCTTGTCTCTGCATCTCTCTGTTTCTCTCTGTCTCTCTCTCACCAACCAGCTTCTGATTTTCTCTCTTGTTTCCTCTGCTCTGGCGCTACTTTCCTTTTGCTCTTCCTATGCAAACTGTTTTCCATTCCTTTTATTTTTTTTTCTTCATTCCTTTTATTTTTGTTCTGCCCTAAATGGTAAAGACAGAGCATATAACTGTGTTTACTCCAACTCTTGTCTTTCCTGATTTAACAACTCAGCATGACTCAGCAGTCTAGAAATTAAAATAGGGGCTAATTTTTAAAAACACAATCGACATTGGTTTATATAGGTTCATGGCAACAACATGTAATACAAAGAAACAGATTTCCTCACAGTGGAAACATTTTGAGATTGCAGCTTCCTATCATCTAAAAGTGGCATAAACATTGTAGGAAACAGGCCTGACTGAGTTTCTACTTAATGTTCTTAGAAGAAACTGCTAGGTACAGTTCTCTAAATGTCCTCATTAGCGGATGATGTGCAAAAAAACCCTTCAAACCAAAAATAGAAATACTTACAACGTTATTGCTGACTAACCATCTTAAGCAATTACACAGGACAATAAAATTCAATTTAGGCCACTAATAACTCTAGGTGGAATATTTAACTGGGAGACAGACTAAATCCTAGATTATTGTTGTTGCCTACAGTATGTGAGCTCAAAAACGGTCCTTTTGTTAAAGTTTAAATGCAGTATGGCTTCTGTTTTTTTAGGAGCAGAAAAATAAAGCATAGGTTTTTACATGTAGAGAACAAAAGACTCACACATTGGCAAATGTTCCTTCTCTAAATTAAATTGTATTCCTAGAAAGTAAAGACTTATTCCAGCAGTTACTTATAAATGCATTATGATAAGCATTTTTTAATGAAGTATAATACAGAAAAATAAATTATATTGCTATGTTGAATTTGTAGCTTTCTTACAAAAATGTTTTCCAAGTGATCACGTGACATTATACTTCAGTGCATTTTTGGCAGTTTCCGTGTCAAATTAGTGAAGGCTTTCAGAAGGATATGTGTGTGGAACCAAAAGCTATCTATGTATTTGTTACATTTATCTGTTAGAAGTAGCATTGTTTCTCCAACACAGTGGAAGAGTTATCAGTTTGCTCTCTTCTTAAATCTGGACTTAATGGGCAATAGATGTCAGGCCATCAGACTTTAATACTCTTAAAGGTAAGGCATTCCCTCCCTAATCCACCTGTCTCTCATAAGACACCTGTCCAATGGTTGCTTAGACCTACAGGGTTAGGCGTAGCTTGGACATGGCATCTTGAATGGTGCTTTAGTCCCACTGGACTTGCATGCTTTAGGGCAAAATTTGGGGACCCCTGGCATCCAGGGTATCCCAGAAACAGGTGAGCTGGCAAAGACAGTTTCTTCTCAGCTCTGAATTCATGTGCTAATGGCCCCTGATACCTAAGAAGCCAAGGGGAAGATGGACATGTGGGTGGATTCTTCCTTGTGCTAAGCCTGGAAAAGCGTGAAGACACTTGGGAACAGAAAATGTTGTCCAGGCACACCTGGAGAATATCGATGCCTTTAAAATCCATTACCACATCCAAAAATGATACCCTTTCTGGAGAAAACCATAATCTGAAAGGATACATGCACCCCAATGTTCACTGCAGTACTATTTACAATAGCCAAGACATGGAAGCAACCTAAACGTCCATCGACAGATGAATGGATAGAGAAGATGTGGTAAGTGTCTACAATGGAATATTCCTCACCCATAAAAAAGAATGACATAATGCCATTTGCAGCAACATGGATGGACCTAGAGATGATCATACTAAGTCAGTCAGAGAGAGAAAAATACCATGATATCATTTATATGTAGAATCTAAAAAAAAAAAAAAAGATACAAATGAACTTATTTACAAAACAGAAACAGACTTGCAGATATCAAAAACCAACTTATGGCTACCAAAGGTGAAGGGGGGGAGATAAATTAGGAGTCGGGATTGACATATACACACTACTATGTATAAAATGGATAACCAACGAGGATCCACTGTATAGCACAGGGAACTCTACTCAATATTCTGTGATAACTTATATGAGAAATGAATCTTAAAAAGAATGAATATATGTATAACTGAATCACTTTGCTGTACACCTGAAACTAACATTGTAAATCAAATATACTCACAAAGTAAAATAAAAAATGAAATTAAAAACTAAAACAAACCCAAAAATGATACCCTTTGCCTATGCAGGGTTACTGTGATGAAAGATAAGGCCTTTCTGTGTTTGAAAATCTATCAGTATAATCTTTTAATTCAACCAGTGGAAGAAGAAAGCCACGTGATTGTATCAAGAGACATGGAAAATGCATTTGAAGATACTTAGGTAGCTCAACCCAAAAAGGTAACAGGAAGAAGTTAAAGAAAAGAAAAACTCACATAAGAAAAGCAACTTCTAAAATCAATACCAGAATCAGACTAAAAAAGCAGACAGGCCTGCCTTCTGTTTCCATTATACCCAAAGATTTTTTTTTTTCTTTTTAAGATTCTTGAAAATGCAATGAGACGAGTAAATGAAAATGTGTTATAACTATTGGAAAAGAACAAACAAAATGGGAACTCTTTGGTTCATAACATGAATGTGTACCTGAGAGGCTGCATTAAAAACCTAATAGGGCAATTTGGTAAAACCGCAGAATATGAAGTAAATTTTAAAAATCTTCGCTTTTTTCCTATACTAGCAGTAAAAACCTAGAAAGAAATATGGACAGATTTTATGCAAAATCCAATAACGATATAAAAATAACGATATAAAATATTTGCAATGCATTTAACTAAAAAAGGCATTGGGAAGAAACAGATCAAATCTCATTAAAGGAAATAAAACAAGATTTGAGCAAATGAAAGAACATGTTCTCTCTTCAAATGCTTAAATTTCATCTCATGTAAACACCAATACTACCCAAATTAATATAGGAATCAACTGCAATTCAAATCGGATTCCTAACAAGGTGTTTGCTGTTTTTCACTGGGCAGAGTGATCTTAGAGTTTGTAAGGAAGATGCCTTTACAAGTACAGTTAGGAAATAAATATTAAGCATCATCAATAATCCAGGCTACGTTCTCCTATGTATCAGGACACCCTGTAAAGACACTCTAATCAAATGAATATGTAATACTTACTGGAATACACAAGAGAAAGTGACCCAGGCTGCCACACTGGAGAAACCCACCTCTTTTTTTCACGCTGTAGGTGAGGGAGCTGTCTCCCATCGTAATTCGGGATTATGGCTCCCTGACACCCCCAATGTGCATTCACTTTGAAGCAAGTTCTCTACCAGTATTTTTTGTCCCTCGGATAGACCCTGACTCCGATTCTTTTCCTCTAATCCTCCTACAACCAATATTAGATAAAAGCTAGTTTTAATGAAATAAATTATGCCTACTAGTTAGCAGGTAAAACACTGTCAAACATGTGGAATTTGAGCTTTGTCGCCATGTGTTTATCACTCACTGCTGTGGTTTGGGTAGGGAGTGAGTGCTGGGGCTTGGGGGTGGAGGGCAGAGCAGAGAGATACAGAAGAGAGAGGCGGCAAAGAGAGAGACAGAGAGACACAGGAGACAGACACAGGAGACAGACACAGGAGAGAGACACAGGAGAGAGACACAGGAGAGAGACACAGGAGAGAGACACAGGAGAGAGGGGGGAAGAAGGGAAGGAAGCAGAGTGAGATAAAGCTAAGGCAACATGACTGATTTTCCTCAAATTTATTGTCCCTGCAATTATGAGTCCATGGTGTAACAGTAAAATGAACAGGGCGCCTCATTACCATCCAACTCTTAACTACATCCCTCACTAGGTAAGGGTAAATGCAGAGGATACTAGAGAGGGAAGAAGGACCATGAACAGGAAATCCGAACGCCAGCATGCAAGTCACAGTGAATGAGCTGGGAGCGCTGAAAATAGCTGGGTGGGTGCCCGTGTGCACTTTGATGTTCAATCCCTTTGAACCTGAGGCAAACGCAGCAGCTGGAGAGGATGTGAAATAGAGGAAATGCCTTCCCCGATACCTCGGTCAGCCCCGGCTGGAGTCTGGGGAAGGCTCTCTTCCTGGGTTACAGGTGGGTGGCTTCTAGCTCTGTCCTCACACTGCGGGGGAGGACATGAACCCTATAGGATCAGGCCTCCAGCCCTATGACCTCATTTCTTCCAAGATGAACACCCTGGGAGTTAGAGCTTCAACCTAGGAATCTGGGTGGGGCACACGTATTCACTCCATGACACCAGGTCATGTCCAAGATGAGATGACTGATTTTCCTTACATAGAGACACAATTTCGCTCTTTCCACTGTTGTTACGCACACAGGAGTACCCACCAGTGGGCGCACAGTTGTTCAAGATCAACAAGGAACAGCCAAGGGACGGCCCTGGTGGCGCAGTGGTTAAGAATCCACCTGCCAATGAAGGGGACATGGGTTCGAGCCCTCATCTGGGAAGATCCCACATGCCGTGGAGCAACGAAGCCCGTGCGTCACAACTACTGAGCCTGCACCCTAGAGCCCGCGAGCCACAACTACTGAGCCCGTGTGCCTAGAGCCTGTGCTCTGCAACAAGAGAAGCCACCACAGTGAGAAGACCACGCACCGCATTGAAGAGCAGCCCCCGCTCACGGCAACTAGAGAAAGCCCGTGCGTAGCAACGAAGACCGAATGCAGCCAAAAATAAATAAATAAATTTATAAAACAAACAAACAAGGAACAGCGAGATGGAGAAGGAGCCTGGAGACTGTAAACACCTCGGAAGAGGCATGTTTGCTTCCTTCCAAAGAGACGGAGAAAGCACACAGGTGGCCAGTGAACTTATGGGGAGGTGTTTGCAGTTATCATAGGAGGGATTCAATGTGCATATGCTACAAACATGAACACAAATCTTCAAATACGGGAGGATGGCTGAATGAGTGGGAAGAAAGCATATTCATGGCCCATCCCTCCAAAGTGTGTGACTGAAATGAAGTTGGTTTTATGGACACACGTGAGTGAGGACAGCCTCTACTTATGAAAGTGACTTTAGCAAGCCTCTAGGTGTCAGGAATAATTACATATAGTCTAGAATTCATCATGGAACCATACTGCCCATGCATTTTATATGATTTTTTTAAATTAATTAATTTATTATTTATTTCTGGTTGCACTGGGTCTTCGTTGCTGCGCACGGGCTTTCTCTAGTTGAGGCGAGAGGGGGCTACTCTTTGTTGTAGTGTGCAGGCTTCTCATTGCAGTGGCTTCTCATTGCAGTGGCTTCTCTTGTTGCAGAGCATGGGTTCTAGGCACGCGGGCTCAGTAGTTGTGGCTCGCGGGCTCTAGAGCGCAGGCTCAGTAGTTGTGGCGCATGGGCTAAGTTGCTCCGTGCCTTGCGGGATCTTCCCAGACCAGGGCTCGAACCCGTGTCCCCTGTATTGGCAGGCAGATTCTCAGCCACTGCGCCACCAGGGAAGCCCTGCCCATGCATTTTAAGTATCTCTATACTGACTTATTTTTATATGCATCTTAGTTTGTTCCAAAGCTCTAAACTAAGGGCTCTGATGAGAAACGCTGAGTAAAATACAGCAGAGGAATCCATCCTCCCAATGGTCTTGGGACATAATCAGTGTTCTAAGAAGAAGCCTATGTCACTGGACACAAATTCCTCTGTATTTGATTCCAAATTGTGCTGAGTAGTTAGAGTCACCACCAAGCCTCTTATGTTTTTATTAATATAATTTAAAAAAATTTTTTAATTTATTTTTTGACTGTGCCGCGCAGCTTGTGGTATCTTAGTTTCCTGACCAGGGACTGAACCCCGGGGCCCACAGCAGTGAAAGCGCGGAGTCCTAACCACTGGACCACCAGGGAATTCCCTGTCCTATATTTTAATTCTCTTTTGCATGTTAATTCTTCCAACTTTTAGCCAACTCTGCTCCTTGGCTTTTCCTTCCAAACAAGGCCTTTTAATAGGAAACATAATAACAGAATCCAAGTAATAACACACTTTACGCAAGTTTCAAAATGGTTTAACCACCATTGGGAATTACCTAAAAAACATGCGACTGAGAGAAAATCATCCTCCTTCAGTCTGTTCGGAATCAGCAGCCTCGTATTTCAAATGAAAACTATGCAAATACTTCCAGGGGGTCATTGCTTCACCAGTGACGGGTCGTTACATGAACCCCAGGATGTACCCGTTTCAGTGTCAAGTGCACGGGGTCAAAGAAGCATGATAGTTTCTACGTATCTTTAAAAGACCTACAAAAAGGCAAGGGGAAGTATAAGATTCGATAACATTGCACAGAACATTTGTAAACACACAACTTCGTGTAAAATAAGGAAAAAATCTTTACTAGAGGTTTGCTTACAGAAGTTCCAGGGTAGAATCCTACATAGGATCCGACACATGGTCTCTGAAACAGGATGGGCTGCTTTTTATTCTGCTACAGTGGGTTTTGTGTGCACGAGTCTGTATGTCTGTGTGAAGTGTGTGCATGTGTGTGTGTGAATGCATGTATGTTTGCACACGTGCATGCATGTGGCATGTAGAGACCAGTTCCATTGGCTCTTGAGAGGAAAAAATGATGCTCTTTCTGGAGAGAAGAATTTCTACCCTCTGTTTCCTGGAGAGAGTACAGTCATTCTGAAATTGCCCCAGTATTAGCACAGCTAAGGCTCTGCAGCTGCAGGTTTACAAACCTCATCAAGCTGCTTCTCCCTCAATGTGGACAAACTATGGCTCAAAGAATCAATGGACTAAAGCAAAATGATCATTTTGCTGTTATTGCTGTGTTTTAACTTCCTCCCCACATCTCTTCTGGACTTAAACTCTTTCATTCAGGTGGCAAAAATTCACTGAACGTTTGTCTATGCAAAAGTGATATCCTTAATGCTGCTATATTGAAAACCATAATTTGAAAAGATACATGCACCCCAATGTTCACTGCAGCACTATTTACAATAGCCAGGACGTGGAAGCCACCTAAATGTCCATCGACAGATGAATGGATAAAGAAGATATGGTACATATATACAATGGAATATTACTCAGCCATAAAAAAGAGTGGAATCATGCCATTTGCAGCAACATGATGGACCTTGAGCAGTGGTCCCCAACCCTTTTGGCACCAGGGACTGTTTTCGTGGAGGACAATTTTTCCACGGTGGGGTGGGGGGGCAGATGGTTCGGGCGGTAATGCACGCGATGGGGAGCAGCAAATGAAGCTTCACTCGCTCACCCAGCGCTCACCTCCTGCTGTGCGGCCCAGCTCCTAACAGGCCGCGGACGGGTCCTGATCCGCGGCCCGGGGATTGGGGACCCCTGACTTAGAGGTTGTCGTACTAGGTAAAGTACATCAGACAGAAACACAAATACCATGTGATATCGCTTATATGTGGAATGTAAAAAAAAAAAAAGAAAAAGATTCAAATGAACTTATATACAAAACAGAAATAGATCCACAGACATAAAAAAACAAACTTCTGGTTACCAAAGGGGAATGGGGGATAAATTAGGAGTTTGGCATTAACATATAAACACTACTATATACAAAATAAGATAAACAAGAACCTCTACTGTAGAGCACAGGAAACTATACTCAATATTCTGTAATAAACTATAAGGGGAAAGAATCTGAAAAAGAATACACACACACACACACACACACACACACACACACATATATATATGTAAATAAAAGAAACTACATACATAGAAAAGAAATGCATCCTCACTTGGAATAATCTAGTCTAATGCAGTCTGCATACATTTCAGAAGGTTCAATAATGGTGAGGTAACCCCCATTAAGGTTCCTTCATTATGGATTATGAGGTCAGATGCAGGCAGTATCTGGATATGCAGAGCAGTCAACTCTAAAATTCTTATCCTGAATTGGTTCTTCCTTCCTAAAAGGAAGACATGAATATTTCCATCAGCTGACTGCCCTTTGTTTTGGAGGTGATCTTACGTAATACTTCATGACACGGAGAAAGTCCCTGGCCACCAGCTACCTTAGAGTTACGAGTTAGCCGGGGTTCTTCACCACTGCTCTCAGCAGTAGACTCTGGCTGATTAAGCAGAAAGACACTTACTGAGATAGATTGCACAGACCTCAACATTGTTTGGAAGGGCCCGTGAACCAGGTTACGGGGAAATCTTCCAGGAATAGTCTCCAACAGAAAGCTCATGAATTGGTCTGGTGTAGACATTGCCAGGTGATACTTGGTGGCATGGGTTATTGCCAACTACACTGTCACCCCATGATGTCACGCCTTAAGTCAGGGTTGTGACCTGCCACCATGGGAAGGTGGAAACCCCTCCCACAATCGACACCTAGAAAAACACCACTGATTGAAGGAGCCTGGGTCACCGACTTGGGCCCAAGCTGCAAGGGAAGCGGGAAACTTGAATTTTATGTGTCTACCTTGGATAGAGTAGACCCAAAAAGGAAGAAAAATCCACGAACAATAGAAGCCAGTGCAAAACAAGTCAAGGAACCAAAAGTATGAATCCTCCTCCAAGGAAATTTGTGGACACTGGGCAATGTCATAATTGATGAATGCCTTTCCTCCTGCTACAGGAATCTAGTTGAGTTCCGGCTGGCTCGGAGAGGAATGGGTCTGTCTATTCAGGGCTGAAAGAACAATCTCCGTTGTTGGTTTGAGGACGGTTAAGTAACATACAAGGACCTACCTGTCTAACCAGCTTAACTAAAAAGCTATCCCCTCATCACCAGGTGTTGTATTTTAGAGTTCCTTGTAACGTAAGCAATGTATAACTGCCTAGTATGTGAAAGAAAAAACTTGATTAAAACTGTAATTAGTGGGACTGAAAATACAAGACTCATTAAGCAGTTCTAGCTGAGCTATTTGCAGCTGAATGAACATTTCAAGATGAAAAAAGAATCCACTTCTTTGTAAAAGAAAGCAAAACCTTTCATGTTGAGCTGTGATGAAGTGGCCTGTTCAAGAGAAAAAGAAAAGAATTGCAGATTAAGAGAAAAGGCGACAAATCCAGTTTCTCTGGAGACAGTAGCCTGGGAAGGAAGGCAGCCATTGCCAATCGGGGATAAAAGCTTTTCTTATTTCCTCACACTTCTATTCTGTGACAACAGACTGTTTATCTCCCAGACCTAAGTGTTCACCAGCAAAATTTCTTTGAACACACTAAGACCAGCAATAAATCCCTATTTAATGAATCTTCATCAAGACTTTTTTCTGCCTTAAATTCTAACTGCCGGAGGGCAGAAACCGAATCCCAGCACACGTTTCTCGCACAGCATTTATCCGTGGTGTGTGGTTAACTAGAACCGCAGCCAATCAGTCACGGAAATGTAACTAATTCAGGGTTTCTGATTGAACCTGCAGAGTTAGAGGGGAAAAAAAAACCCAACAAAAACAAGCTTATCCCAGAGTTTTATTGATTGCAAGTAGCCTTGTTCCCTGATACGCCCTCCTTTGAGGTACAGCTTTCAACATACAAAGACAGCAACCATCCTGGGCTTCCCTGGTGGTGCAGTGGTTAAGAATCCGCCTGCCAATGCAGGGGACACGGGTTGGAGCCCTGGTCCGGGAAGATCCCACATGCCACGGAACAGCGAAGCCCGCGAGCCACAGCTACTGAGCCCACGTGCCACAACTACTGAAGCCCGTGCACCTGGAGTCCGTGCTCCACAGCAAGAGAAGCCACCGCAATGAGAAAACCGCGCACCGCAACGAAGAGTAGCCCCCGCTTGCCGCAACTAGAGAAAGCCCGAGCGCAGCAACAAAAACCCAGCACAGCCAAAAATAAAGAAATTAAAACAAAAAAAAAAACAAGACAGCAATCCTGTCTTTCCCAGGTTCCCGCTCTCTGCACGTCTCCGCCTGGTCAGCACGGGGCTTTTGGACTCCCGCATATAAAACATGCCAGCGTTCTGAGAACACACCCACGCCTCACTCTCCCCAACCCTGACAGCTTTCTGGGGTGCAGTCCACTCCTATATCTCTCTGGTACCTCTTCATCGTGGAGATGACCATCACCGGGGTCCTGGTCATCGTCTCTGGCCTAAGGCAGGCTCTTTTCCTTCTAACAGCCCCTGACTGAGGCTGACGATGCTAACAGATGAAGCCCAATCACTGGCCTTTCTGCCCTTTAAAGGCAGAGGTCTTCAACCATTTTAAAGGGGGGGGGAGGGGGGGTGTTCTTTCTTCAGAGACCAGTAATCCAAACAGATAGACTCTGAGCGAGGTCTGCTGGGGGGCTCTGAATTCTCCTCACTCATAATCCTAATTCTCATCATGAAGGCGTTTGCCCATCGCCCACCATAATACTTTGCAGGACACTGTGTGAAAAGTTTTGTCCTAGATCAATGCTGTCAATTAGAAATAGGAGACCCTTACAGTCATTACATTTTCCAGCGGCCACGTTAAAAACAAGTGAAAAGGAACAGGTGAAACAAATTTTAAAGTATGTTATTTAACTGAACGTACAGTATTCAAAATACCATTTTAACATGTAGTTCACATAGAGTGTTAATGAAATAGTTTGCTTTCTTTTTCATACTATTTAAAAATAGGACTCTCTTAAATATCAGAAAAGAACTACTGTAAAAGAATAGTTCTCCTTCACTGGCAAAAAACATTTATCATTACAGAGTTTTAATTTAACTTTATGCTATAAAACGAATTCTCAAGCACCTTTGATTCCTAGGTGATCAATAACATATTTGGGGGAGATTGAAAACCCAGGGGAAGGAAGTAACATTTTTTAGCACACTGACGGGTCATTCATCAAAACTAGAATTTACACATTTTTCATTTAACAATTAAGTTGTGAAGTAGTTTCCCCACAACACAAGAATCTGAAAAAATAGGGTATACAAGATATTTAAAATCTTAACTTCTGAATAACAAAGGAAAGTTTGTTGTGGAGCTTTTTATAAATGCAGATAAATATAAATAATGAAATTCAAAGAATCTATGAATACATAACTGAACAAGTAACTGCTATTAAGTCATATGTGTATCCTTCTAGACTTCTTTCTATGGATATACAAGAATTTTTAAACGGAATACTACTCAGCCATAAAAAAGAACAATATAATGCCATTTGCAGCAACATGGATGCAACTACAGATGATCATACTAAGTGAAGTAAGTCAGAGAAAGAAATACTGTATGATATCACTTATAGGTGGGAATCTATAAAAATGATACAAGTGAACTTGTTTACAAAACAAAAACAGACTCACTGACATAAAGAACAGACTGGTGGTTGCCAAGGGGGGGGAGGGGGAGGGATGGAGTGGGAGTTTGGGATTAGCAGATGCAAACTATTATATATAGGATGGATACACAACAAGGTCCTACTGTAGAGCACACGGAACTATACTCAATATCCTGGGATAAACCATCGTGGAAAAGAATATAAACCAAGAATGTATGTATATGTATAACTGAATCACTTTTGCTGTACAGCAGAAACTAACACAACATTGTCAATCAACTCTCCTTCACTAAAAAATCTTGATTGAATTTTTAATATTTTTTAAAAACAAATATAGCTTCACGATCTAAATAAATGTTTAGACACTGAAAATAAACATATATGCAAATGCATGATGCATGTTTAGAGAAAATGATTATATTTTAATATACATTAAGAGGAAAACAGGCTCATAAGCTAGGCATTTACTCTGGTTGTGGATGCCTTCTATTCCCTGACCACTACTTATTCAATATACAGGGGGATGTACAGACATAATTGTTAGTGAGTCATCTTTTATTTGAGGATCTGGCTCTACTAAATTCCATAAACAGAATCGCAATAGTTTAACTGTAGATTGGCACTCACACCTTAGGACAGACCAATAAGTTAGACAGTGCTGAAAATAATCCCTAAAAGAGAACAACGAAGTGAACACCTAGAATGGAGATTCCCTGCCACGTCAGATCCTTAAATGATACGGTTGACCATTGCATGTAGGAGAACAGAAAAGAGATTCCAAAATGGCCAACTGTAAGCATATTTTAGGACACTTGTCCGGAAGATTTGGTCTAGGCTTGGGAAGGTGCATGGGGTCGAACAGACCATCCTATGGAGGTATTTCTATTCTGTTTATCCATCAAGTGGCAGTGAACCCTTGAAAATAAGGCTCTGTTTATGGAAACGATGCACAGCATCTCTGTCTTTTTCTAACATCATCTACATCTCTCCACTGCGGGATGCACGGAGTTCAAACGTTTTACACTCAGTCTTGCAAAGTTTTGCCCTGGTCGGATGGTGTAAGCAACATATATTTCCAGCCAGTCTTCCTCTCCCAAAAGCACTTGTATAATCCATAATGTAGCCTGATTGCATGCTTTTTCAAGCCTCAATCATTTCACGCTTCCCTGCTTTTGTCTGAGAGGTTGCATCAGAGCCTGTGAAAATTCTGAGTTTCAGGGGCTTGTAGTGGATCAAACAATAGCCCTCCACCCCCCAATGATATGTACACCCTAATTCCCAGAACCTGTGAATTGATTAGGTGACACGGCAAAAGAGAATTAAGCTTGTAGATGGAATTAAGGTTGCCAACCAATTTAGAGATTGGGAGATAATCCTGGATTATCTGGGTGGGCTCCCTGTAACCATAAAGGTCCTTAAAAAGTGGAACCAGGAGGCAAAATGGTCACAGTGATGACCAGTAATTATTATTGTTGAAGACGGAAGTAGGGGCCATGGCCCAAGAAAGCTGGGTATTCTCTAGACACTGGAAAAGGCAAGGACAGATTTCTACAGAAACCAGAAGAAACACAGCCCTGTCAATACCTTGAGTTAGTCCAGTGAGAAGTGCATCAAATTTTGATCTTGAGAGCAGTACGCTTGGGTTTTTTGTTTTTTGTGTTTTTTTGGCCTCGATGCATGGCTTGTGGGATCTTAGTTCCCTGACCAGGGATTCGAAGTGAAAGCGTGGAGCCCTAACCACTGGACTGCCGGAGAATTCCCTTTTTTTTTTTTTCCCCTTTTCTTAAAGGCACTACCTTTGTGGTAATTTGTTACAGCAGCAGTAGGGAACGAATACACATCAAAACTTTCTCTGACTACTGCAGAAGCAATTCCTCTCTCCTCCACGACTGCAACAAGTCTTACCACATTTGACAGGTGTGTTTTAACTGCCCTTCCTGTGTTTTCTTAAAAAACAAAATAGACCTCAAGATTTATCACTATTGGGACTCTGCAATGCTAATACACATTGTGACTCAAGGTAAATTTTCTCATTAGCTATGTGGTAAATGAAACATAAGTTATAACATTTTTTGAATTGGTAGGGTACTTGATAGTCAGGAGAGAAAAACCAAAAACATCTTTTATGACACAGAGCAATGCTGTTTAAGACAAAATGTATCATTTAGCCTCAACTTGTATCATTTAGAATAGAAGGAGAGAGAAAGAATTTCTCAGACAAGCAAAAACTAAAAGAACACAGTAATACTAAACCTATCCTAAAAGAAATATTGAAAGGTCTACCTTAAATAGAAAAGAAGCACAGAATGGGAGAAAATATTTGCCAATGATGCAACTGACAAGGGATTCATCTCCAAAATTTAAAAACAGCTCATGCAGCTAAATATCAAAAGAGAAAAAAAAAAAAAAAAAAACAACAACACAACTCAAAAAATGGGAAAAGACCTAAATAGACATTTCTCCAAAGAAGACATAACAGAAGGGGCACATGAAAAGATGCTCAAGATAACTAATTATCAGCGAAATGCAAATCAACATGAGATACCACCTCACACCAGACAGAACGGCTATCATCACTGGGGGACTGGGATTGACATATATACACTAATATGTATAAAATGGATAATAAGAACCTGCTGTATAAAAAAATAAATAAAATAAAATCAAAAAAAAGAGTTCACCTAGAAACTTTTTATTAAAAAAAAAAAGTCTACAAATAACCAATCCTGGAGAGGGTGTGGAGAAAAGGGAACCCTCTTACGCTGTTGGTGGGAATGTAAATTGATACAGCCACTACGGCGAACAGTATAGAGGTTCCTTAAAAAACTAAAAATAGAACTACCATATGACCCAGCAATCCCACTACTGGGTATATACCCTGAGAAAACCATAATTCAAAAAGACACATGCACCCCAATGTTCATTGCAGCATTATTTACAATAGTCAGGACATGGAAGCAAGCTAAATCTCCATCTACAGAGGAATGGATAAAGAAGATGTGGTACATATATAAAATGGAATATTACTCAGCCATGAAAAGAATAAAATAATACCATTTGCAGCAACATGGATGAACTTGGAGACTGTCTGACCTACTTCACTTAGTATGATAAAGACAAATATCGTATGGTATCACTTATATGTGGAATCTTAAAAAAATGATACAAACAAACTTATCTACAAAACATAAAAAGAGTTACAGATGTAGAAAACAAACATGGTTACCAGGGGGTAAGAGAGGGGAGGGGTAAATTGGGAGATTGGGACTGACATATACACACTACTATATATATAAAATAGATAACTGATAAGGACCAAGTATATAGCACAGGAAACTCTACTCAGTACTCTGTAATGACCTATATGGGAAAAGAATCTGAAAAAGTTATACATATATGTATAACTGATTCACTTTGCTGTACAGCAGAAACTAACAACATTGTAAATCAACTATAAGTCAATATAAAATAAAAACTTTTTTAATTTAAAAATTTAATTTAAAAAAGAAATAAATAGAAAAGCAGCAGGAATCTATAGGAAAGGGAAGATCACAATTGGAAAGTAAATCACATAAATAAGCCAGTATTCAGATTAAAAAAAAAAAAAATCGAAAAAATTTTTGTGAGAGCAATGATAACTACAATGAACAGCAAAAGGAAAAACATGAAGATGTAAAAGACGTCAAAATTATAAAACGTGGTGGAGGAGAGTAAGAAAACAGATTTTTTTTAGAATGGTTTGAGCCTATATGACTATCAGTCTAAAGCAAGTACGTAGATATAGGAAGGGGTTAACGTACTTGAAAAACAGGGAAACCACAAATCAAAAACATACAGATTCACAAAAACCAAAAAGAAGAGAACACAAACATAGTACAAAAGCACTGAGCCCCAACTTATGGCGACACAGTTTCTATTTTGCCCTTGTGTTCACCGGTTCAGTGCTAAAAAACAAAAAATAAATCAACCTAAGTCCAATATAACAAAGTATTTAATGCATTTAAAATTCTGACATGAAATGTTCCTGCAATACTTATTCAGACAATCAGTGCCTGGCTTAGTAAGTGCAGAAATGGTCAATCAAGCAATTTATTTGCTAATTAAACAATTTTAGCAAATTAAAAGTCTTTTTACACTTCAAGACTGAGCGTGCTGTGGATGTCATTCACATTTTAACAATTTTGTGGGTGTAATATTAAGTGTAGTAAAAAAAAAAAAAACTAATACATAATTACACCGCAACCAATCTCTTGGAACTTTTAGCAAATATGCCGCGCTGAACCCTGAGTGTCACACTCTTAATGGCGGAATGTCTATTATAGATCAGAGGACCACCTAGAAGTCTCTCTTTAGAGAGAAAGGCAACTCTTAGCATAAAGGAATCCAGTTTTCAGATGGTAACAATCACCCAGTATAGTTCTGAGAACCGTCAGATGTTGGCGGGGCGAAAATGACCTCCCCTTTCTAACTCTTGATGTCAGGCTTCTCATCTTGTAACTCATTTCTGACTTTACCTCTTTTATGACCGTGTGGTTTGAAAGGACAGAAGACAAAAGCTTCCTGCAAACCGTGAGTTGACATTTGAAGCTAATGGTATCAAGCTGAAAGCCACCAAATTTTGAGTTGCAGGGTGTTGTCTGTTAGGATTCTAATGTGGCTTTGGAACTGTAGAGGTATTATTTTATGTCGTTTCATTCACATTAAAATACGATCCTGTGGAATGCAGAGAATGACATCACAGGAGAAATTCTGCTAAGTGTGATATGGAAAAAATTAACATTCTTTGCACATTGCACGTACACGCTTCTTGGAGAAGGATGTGTGTATACACATTTTCCAAGAGTTATTTTGGAAACACCGCCCAAGTAGGCTGCGAGCTCTTATTGATAAGAGAAGAATCGCTTTTCAAAAAAGGATCCGGGTGTCTCTGCAGTGGACAGATCTGGGTGACTTTACCTGAGGTCAGACCTCAATCTAGGATAAGGAATTCCGAGATGAACAAGTGTGACATTCGCCTAACTGAAGGCGATTTGATGCCCTCAGCATCACTCTGAAGAGTTGTCTGGGATTATTACCTTCAATCAAATCGTGACTTCAGATCTATCTAATCACTAACTCAACAGGAAACAGAATAAAGAGGCATCTCCCAACTCCAGGAGATACAATCAGATATCATCTATATCCAGAATGCAAGTGGGTTGTTCTACTAAAGCCCTGGTGTGACCTCAAAAAGGTACTTGAAATCAGATACCAGTGCAACGTGAGAGACTGGGCCAGAGTAAGAGACACTTAACGGACATAACTGGTCTGTGAAAAGTAACAAATATGACTGGATGCCATTGAGGAAGTCTGTATATAAATAATGGGATTTTATGATATCAGAAAAATGAGCTTTATTTTCAGGAGGTGTGATAAAAAAAATAGTTGCCAGGCAGGAAAATGGTCTTTTATTTTTTGGAGATGCGTTACTAAAGTATTTTGGGGATGAAATGCTATTATGTCTGTATTTATTTGAATTGGATAAGATAATGTTTCTATAATATACTACATCTACATGTTTATAAATTAATATTCTGTTTCTAGCATGGGAATGAGTCTCCCTTCAGTGGGCATTTCTTACTGCCTGAAGACGTTCTTTCGCAGGGCAGGGGACCCATCCTATAGACTTCCAGTGGGCAGGGGCCAGCAAGGACGCTGCATGCTCTACAATGTGCAAGACAGCCCCGCATAACAGATTGATTCATCAGCCCCAAATGTTCAGTCCTTTTATCTATCTATCTAATAATCAATCAATCTACATACATACACATGTATGTGTATGTCTACGTAGCAACTATGGTGGAATGTCAACTTTCTCTTAAAACTAAATGATGCTTATTCAATGTATTATTCTTTCGAGGTTTATCTACTTTTTAACATTTAATAAAACAAATAAGGTAATACCTGGTTCCAGAAAAAGAAACACTTTTAAAACAACCTAAATATCCATCAACAGATGAATGGTTAAAGATGTGGTGCATATATACAATGGAATACTACTCAGCCATAAAAAGGAGTGAAATACCACCATTTGCAGTTACATGGATGGACCTAGAGATGATCATACTAAGTCAGTCAGACAAAGAAGCACAAATATCACATGATGTCACTTATATGTGGAATCTAAAATATGGCACAAATGACCTTATCTACGAAACAGAAACAGACTCACAGACAGAGAGAACAGACTTGTGGTTGCCAAGGGGGAGGGGGGAGGGGAGGGAAGAATTGGGAGTTTGGGGTTAGCAGATGCAAACCAGTATATATAGGATGGATAAACAACAAGGTCCTACTGTAGAGCACAGGGAACTACATTCAATACCCTGTGATAAACCATCATGGAAAAGAACATGAAAAAAGAGCATATGTATGTATCACTGAGTCACTTTGCTGTACAGCAGAAATTAACACAACATTGTAAATCAACTATACTTGAATACAATTTAAAAAAGAAACACTTATAAAAATGTATACCATGATGAAAAAAGTGTAAATGTAGATGGCAGCAGAAATCAGTGTTAGTTATCTCAGGAAAATCAGATTATTTTGGATAGCTGCCATGCTGATCACATAGTAAGCAACCCAGAAGCCCTGGATCTAAATGAACCACCGTTTAATAACGAAGAAATAAAATAACTGCCATCTTTGTTTTTACAAGTCAGAACACAGAAAGAAGGTCCTATGAGAACTTAGATAATTTCAATCAAATTGTACCAGAAATACGACGATATGAAAGCTATCAGGCTTCACCTTGAAGAGAACTTCAGTAACATTTTGCAGGATAAGAAGTGAACAATATTGATTAGGCTTGGGAAAAACAATCCCTGCTTTTTGTTTTTGTTTTTTGACACCTGGGCCCAATGGAAGATACCTCAATAGTTGTGGGGAGAGAAGAATACAGAAGTCTCTAAAAAATATTTTTCTTGCAAAAAAAAAAATCTAAATGTATTCAAAACCTTAAAGCACAGATGAAAAGGCTGTTTCTACTACTACAGAAAGAAGAAATTGTAATTTGGAACAATTTTGTAAGTTACATTGCTAAGGAGAAAACTAGATGCCCTTAAAAGGTGAGCCCTAAAAGAATTGAGAAGCCTCTAAATTTCTCAAGAGTAAAAATGGAGACACTCCCAACACATTACTCTAAACTAGTGATTAAACTTCCATATTTTCTGGTTTTTTGAGAAGTTTAGGTGGACTAGGATTGGGTGACAACGTTTCCTGGCTTACTGAGCTAATATGTATATTCACGTACTTATGCTGTTTGGGACTATAAATAGAACTGGATAAGTTTTTATTGAAATAAATGTACATGAGTGAAGGTCACAGATTTGAATATACAGTCCAATGAGTATTCTCAAATATGTGCGAATAGGTATACATCTTCCATACCAAGAGAAGTATACTCTCACCACTCAAAACCAGTCACTTTCTACTCAGTGTCTTTATTCCCAGAATAAATACCAGAGCTATTCAACACCCTGGGTTAGTTTTGCCCTGTGTTGAAATGTGTTATGAACAGAATTATGTAGTAGACATTGTTTTTTTTTCTCTTACCACTTCACTTCACATAATGTTTTGGGATTCACCCACTTTGTTGTGTCTATAAGCCATTTTTTCCCCACTGAACAGCATTTCCGTTATGTGAAAAATATTACAATTTGGTTGTTCATTTTCCCGTTGAAGGACATTTGGGTGCTTTTAGTTTGGTGCCATTAAGAAAAAAGTTTACTGACTTCATAAAGAGTCAACGTCTTAGAACTTTATTTTGGGACTTCCCTGGTGGTCCAGTGGGTAAGACTCCGTGCACTCCTAATGCAGGGGCCTGGGTTCCATCTCTGGTCAGGGAACTAGATCCTGCATGCATGCCGCAACTAAGAAGCCCACATGCCACAACTAAGACCCAGCGCAGCCAAAATAAATAAATAATAAATATTTTTTTTAAAGTTTCTTATTTTGAAATAGAGACACACATAAGCTGTAAAACTGACAGAGTCACTTATTGTCTTACCCAGCTTATCCAAAGATAACATCTCATAACTATAGTAAAGTATCAATACCAGGACTTGAAATTGATGCAATGCTCTGTTAACCAAGCTACAGATCTTATTCAGATTTCACCCCTTTTTACATTGTAATGCAGTTTGTGTATGTAGGAGAATCAACTTAGGATTTTGTTAATAAATGACTCAGTTTTCTATTTCAATGATTTAATATTTATTTTATCATTTTTTCTCCTCATTTTCCACTAAACCTGCTCTTTTTTGCTAAGTAGGTGAAAACTTAGATGATTTCACATATTTTTATATTTCCGCGTAAGAATGTAAAGACATAAGTTTTCCTCCATGCTCTGCTTTGCTTGCAAGCAACAGATTTTGATACATGTTGATTTCAATTTCTTTCAGTTCAAAATATTATTTTAAATTTCCCTAAGGACATTTCTCTTTTGATCAATGTTAATTCAGAAGCATGTTGTTTAATTCCTAAATATTTGGAGATTTTCTACATATGTGATGTTCATCAACTTCTAATTTAATCCCACTGTGATCTGTAATTAGGATCAAATACAAGAAAATATTTGATTCAAACAAACAAACAAACAAAACCCAGAAGCAAAAAATGCTATTTAAAACTTGAGAGATTAGGAGAGACATACGCAAAACATACATTCCAATTTCTGAAAAATGCCTGGCAAAGTTTCTGGTGATAGTCTTATCGAGACTATAAAAAAAAATTTTTTTTTTATAGCAACAGCCATCTTTTCTTTATTTTTGGCTGCGTTGGGTCTTCATTGCTGCACACGGGCTTTCTCTAGTTGCGGCGAGCGGGGGCTACTCTTCGTTGCGGTGCGCAGGCTTCTCATTGCAGTGGCTTCTCTTGTTGCGGAGCACGGGCTCTAGGTGCGCGGGCTTCAGTAGTTGTGGCTCGCGGGCTCTAGAGCGCAGGCTCAGTAGTTGTGGTGCACGGGCTTAGTTGCTCCGCGGCATGTGGGATCTTCCCGGGCCAGGACTCGAACCCGTGTCCCCTGCATTGGCAGGCGGACTCTCAACCACTGCACCGCCAGGGAAGCCCTATGAAAAATTGTGAGCTTGATAATAGTGTAAGCAAATTGTCTTGCAGCTAGTTAGGGGAAGGACTTCAGGATGTGATGAGGAGTGTTTTTTTAGGGCTTGTTATCAAGCTGCTGGAAGTTTATTAGGGCTGCACAGAAAAGGCCTTTTCCCTGGTCTTCCCCCCTTTCCCATGATTGTCCACCGCTTGCATGGATCCATAAAAAACATGCTCACTCTCCAAAGCGTTAGCTTGCTTGGAGTAACATTTCACGTTGCCGAGAAAGCTAAAATGACCAGCCAAATTACGATGAAAATCAACCGAGAAAGGGTAAACCCTTGCATTTCGTTTCTCAAAGGCAGGATGGCGAACTGCTAGTTTCACTGTTCATTAAATCTAGTTAATGCATGCATGATGTGAAGAGAAAGCAGTTTACCAGCTCCCGGTGTGATTAAAGCATACCCGGGGCGTTGCATATCTTTCCAATTACACATTTTAAGATACACCTGGAAAAACCGTAGCCAATCCCGACGAAAGCCACTGAGGGGGTTAAATGGACTCACCGTTGTGTTTATGGGGAAATTGACAAAGTTTCCCTCTAAGGACTGGCTGTATGGTTGTGAAAAGTGTTCTTGAGGAGAGAGAAGGTTTGGGGAGGCCGTCTGCCTCCTGCAGACAGTTTCAAAGGGAGGCTATTTGCCAACTGGGAGAGGACGTGCAAACATAAAGACCTTAAGATGGAATGAGCAGGTCAGCGAGAAGGGTGCCCATTCTTGTAACCATCTTGGGATCGATGGATCTCGTTTTCAGTGGACAAGGCGTGGAGAAGACACATGAGCCCAAGGAACCCAACATCCAGGCTTGAGATTGCTATTCCTGATATTACAGTCACCACCAGCTACATCTACACAACAGTGGACAAGGCCCCCGAGGTTATGGCATCTGCCTCACTTATCAACACTCCCAGTGGCCAGGGGTGGAAATGCAACTGTTTAGATATGGGGGGGGGGGGGGATACTTCCTTCTTTGTCCCTGCGTCTACGTACTATGTCTGCTTTACTTGTTTTTTCCTTTTTCTCATGACTGGAGATCAGAGACTTCTATATCATCAATTCACCTCCATATACTAGGAAAGATAGACCTGTACCATCTGCAGTTCTTCTAGCCAACTTACGAGCTATCAGATTACCATGGCAACCGCAGGTCCCCAGAGGATGAACACTGAGGGGGGCTATTGTGAACCTGAGTCCATCTTTCAAGGCCAGGCTGTGCGCTCTTGCAGAAGGTGTGTATTTGGGGCTCGTTTGTTGAGATCACATGTATCTTCTGAAGCTTGTCCTAATGCACGTATGCTACATCTTCAGCTAGAAACGCCTTCAAAAGAATATTATCACATAAACAGGGAATTGGAGCGAACCAAGGAGCAGAGGCTGCATGGCATCCCTCCCTGTGAGGGCAAACACCAGGATGCGCATGTCGGGGGGCCGGGTCGTGGGGTGCTACTTTCCTTCCACCAAACTGTTTGGGGCAAAGAGTGTCATTTTTTACCTTGTTTTCTTGCCACAGAGTGGGTTGCTCTATAAACTGGGTCTTTGCATAAAATGACGAAGGTGATAAGCCCACAATGATAAATGCAGGTGGTGTGAATTAAAAAAATGCATGCATAGGGAAAAAGGGTGGGGCAATCCCCATGTCTTTTCATTAATAGTAGACGTAAATCTACCGTCTTTGTATCTTCTGTCCTTCTCTTCTTTCCCTTCTTGTTCAAAGCAAAAACCCTATCATGAGGAAAGCCATGTAGCAATACTTCCTCACAATTTTTAGAGCATGGGACTCGGCATCATTTCATTAAGTGTCTCCCCTCTTTAACACTCTGTGACTTTCTAGCATGTGCTCTCGTGCTATTTCAACTTCGTCAACTGTAAGCTGGGTGAAGAAGGATTCCAAGTGCCTAGAGATGGTGGGAGCATTTTATAAAATTACTTACACAAATCCCTCCACAGAGGACCTCGCACGTGGTCAGTGATCAAACAGGCAGCCTTTTTAAAAATGATTGTTCACCCCTAGTCTTTCTAGAACAACCCACTCTCTTGCAGAAGAAGCATGTCTTTGGGAAATACTGATGGAGAGTGTGACTCGGCAATGACAGCTCAGAGATTTGCGTCCTCGGGACAGCACGAATGAAGGCAGCTCAAGACAAAACTCAATTAAAGCAGTCAGATCACCCCTAGTTTCTTCTGCTACTTTTCTTTCTTTTTTTCCCTCTCTTTTCCCCTACAAAGCCAAGAGGGAATTAACGGAATTCAATCATGGATAAAGAAGATGTGGTGTATATATATACACAGTGGAATACTACTCACCCATAAAAAAGAATGAAATAATGACATTTGCAGCAGCATGGATGCAACTAGAGATTATCATACTGAGTAAGTCAGAGAAAGACAAATACCATATATCACTTGTATGTGGAATCTAAAATATGATAAAAATGACCGTATCTACAAAACAGAAACAGATTCACAGGTGTAAAGACCAGACTTGTGGTTGCCAACGTGCGGTGGAGAGGCAAGTGGTGGATTGGGAGTTCGGGATTAGCAGATGCAAACTATTATATACAGAATGGGTGAACAAGGTCCTACTGTATAGCACAGGGAACTATATATATTCAATCTCCCGCGATAAACCATACTGGAAAAGAATGAAAAAGAATATATGTATATAACTGAATCACTGCTATATAGCAGAAATTAACATCGTAAATCAACTATACTTCAATAAAATAAATAAAATAAAAGGGGGATTCAATCACGGACATGGCTCAGAAGGCAGCTATTGTCACTCAAGCGCTAACAGATTTTTACTCTAAAATAAGAGGTCCACAAGATGACAGCCCATAAGGCAAATCTAGCCCGCCGCTTGTTTTTCGTATGGACTACTGCCTAATATTCCTTTTACATTCTTAAATGGTTGGGAACAAATAACTCAAAAGAAGAATATTTCATGACATGAAAAATTATATGAAATTCAAATTGTGTCCATACAATTATTGGAACACAGCCATACCCATTCACTGACATTATCTGTGGGTCGTTTTGTGCTACCAGGTACAGTTGAGTAGCTGTGACAAGGCACACAAAACCTAAAACATTTAATACTGTCCTGTTCCATAAAATTGTCCAGAGCGTGGGTGCTAATCCTTGCTCTAAACAAACGTTTTCAGGGGATACCATATCACATGAGATTACCTCACTCAGCAGGGCGATAGGTGAATTCAATGGGCTTCCACTCCATTTTTAATAACTTATGGTATGAGAATAATATAAATACAAAGGGAAACCAACTGAGATTAATAACACTGTTGAATAAATATTCAGGACACTTTGAGCAAATGCCTCAGAATTTTATTTACGCACAGGGAAGTTTTGGTTTTTTTTTTTTTCTTCTTCCCCCATCCAAAAGTTCTTGAGAAGATTGAAGGGATCCAGGAAGTCTGCACACAATCATTTTCAGTTAGGTACAGACGGTGTTCAGAAAAAAAAGGTGCATGTCCAAATTCCACAAGAAGGCATCTTAGGACAGAGATTTCCCTTCCCAAAAAACTGCCTGAATCTGTCTTGTAAAAATAAACAGGACTGTTCCTTTTTTCCCCCCCTAGAAGATAACTGTCCATTCTGTGCTGTGATTCAGCATCAAGCCAGTAAGGAAACAATGGCGCCACCTTGGGTTTGCGAGCGTCAACCGTGCAGGGAAGTGCAGTAAATGATCGGGGTCCCCTGTCACTGCTGAGCAGACAGCTAATGATTTGACCACAGACTTTAGAAGGACCTGCCTATAAAGCAAAACAAAGGGATGCTATTTTCTAAGAAGCTATCATTAAGTCACCGCTTACAACTGATCTGTTTTTTCACCCGGATGACATTTCTACCATCTGTTCTCTGAAGCAAGAGATGCTTTGCATTGAAGCCACCTTGGGTTTTTATTTTTCTTTAAACTATAGGTTATAGGTCAAGCTGGTTACCAATCATGGCATGATGTGTGAAAACGAAGTAGTAAGGAGAACGTTAATGGGATATGAATTCCTATATTCCATGGAGCCTGAACTTGGCATTCTAAATTTTTCTTGAGGGAACCAAAGAGGGAAAAAAGAGTTGAGATTAAGAAAAAAAAAAAAAAGAGGAAGAACGAAACTACAGGGACTGCTGTAAATTTCTTATCAGGTACTTCCTGTTCTACAAATAAGCAACACAGCTTTCCTCAACAGTTAACAATTTTGCGGATTAGGTTCAGCAAAGTCAGCTAAAGTGATCAACGCTGGAACTTTATGACCAAGGTAAAGAAATTACCAAATACAAAAAGAAAAAAAATAAGAACAGAATTGTGCTAACATATGGACCCCAGAGATGTTTTCTCAACACGGGAAAGGGTATAGTGATGGTTATGTCTCCAGGGAGGGGTAAACCAGCAAGATCCTAGTTGGAAACACATCTCCTCCAAAGTGATGCAGAACAGAGTTTAGTGAGAGGACTATTTACAAAGGTGTGCTGAAGACCACACTTGGCCATCTGCACTGTGGATTTGCACGAGCAGAATTACTAAGCTTTCACCAGCTCTGGATGGGAAGGGCAAGAGGAAGAAGATGCTCGTCAGAACCTGTAGACCTTGGGAGGCTGCAGGTATGCATAACCATGGAAAAGCCCACAAGTGGTCACATCGGAGGGCACAAGCCCTCCACCACATTAAAGCAGAACAACGATCTTCGGTAAGTAAATTAGTACCGTTCTATTACACATGTAGACAGACAAGGTCAACAGAAGAGAAACTCTAGAAATACACCCAACCACATATGAAAATTTAGTCCATAAAATGAAGAGGTCAATCAACAGGGACTGCTTTATATACATGTATATTCGGAAAACTAGAAGAGATTCCCTACCTCACACCATGAATAAAAATAGACTCCAGGGCTTCCCTGGTGGCGCAGTGGTGGAGAATCTGCCTGCCAATGCAGGGGACACGGGTTCGAGCCCTGGTCTGGGAAGATCCCACATGCCGCGGAGCAACTAGGCCCGTGAGCCACAACTACTGAGCCTGCGCGTCTGGAGCCTGTGCTCCGCAACAAGAGAGGCCGCGATAGCGAGAGGCCCGCGCACCGCGATGAAGAGTGGCCCTCGCTTGCCGCAACTAGAGAAAGCCCTTGCACAGAAACGAAGACCCAGCACAGCCAAAAATAAATAAATAAATAAATAATTTAAAAAAAAAAAGACTTCAAATGTATTAGCAATCTACATGGAAAAAAAGGAAAACGTAAAATTTTACACATAAAGATAAGTGATTTGTCTAAAACCTAGATATATAGCAATGCTTTGAAACTGACTCAGTGTTCAAACTCAATTAGATAGACGATAGGTAGGTAGGTAGGTAGATAGATAATAGACTATAGATAGGTAAATAGATGCCAGATGGTGGATGGATAAACAGACACCACAGGAGTTAGTTTATGTAATAAGTCAAAAAAGCAAACAAACATTAGATACACTTGAATAAATCAAACATTACATTTAAGAAGAATTAAAGGAAAAAGAATCCCGTTTTAACTTCCAATATCATGAATAAAGAAAACTGTATCATCTAAGCAATCAGAAATATAGAAAGAAAAGAAAAATAGAATAACACTGTAGTGCACTTAAAATTTTAAGAGGGTAGATTTCATGTTAAGTATTCTTACCACAACAAAATAAATATTAACAACATGATAACTACAAAGTAAGTTGAAAGGAAAAACAAATTGGCTGTCACATATTTTCTGCTAAAGTGAAAATTGTGACTTAAAATTTTAAATTATTCAAATTATTTAGATGATTATTCAGCAGAAACATACTTCAAACAGATATAAAGTGAGACTGAATACTAAGTGATGAACAAATGCCGAATACAAAAAAAGAACATAATAAAAGTAATTTTAATATCATATGTGGAATTTTAGGTTAAGCATAGTAATCAGAATCAAGAGAACGTTTAATGATTGAAGATGGAATTTCTGATGCTATGTGATAAATCTGTAGACTTATCAACATGACAGTTGAAGATACAAATGAGAAATAATCTGAAAATGATAAAAATAAAATTTTAAACACTACAATGAACCTCATTTAGGTTGGGCAGATTTACTACAAAATTAGGAATAAAGAGAAAGTGACTAACAATCACCAGCTTGCTTTCGGGTCCACATTCCTATCTATGGGGAGGGGTCTTTCAGCCCTCAGTAAGAGAGCTGCTCTTTATATATCAGTGGAATTTCCATAAAAATCAGTACTTTGATCTTTCCCAGGGCAAATTCTATCTCCATAAGCCAACAAAAATTAAATGCCATGCAAAGAAAAATTAAATTAGAAAGATTAGTCATTAAGAAACATAATTCCAAATACAGCTGTCAAAGAAGCAACCAAAACTAAAAACTCAGTATCTACCAAAGAGATGGTTTGAAGTAACAGTGGCTGTCAGTACAGTTTCTGATATTTCCTGCAAAAATACAGAACAAGGACAGATTTAATGACACGACAACACCAGCCTTGACAAAACTCTGTGACTAAGCATGCCTAGTGTTCAAAATAACTAAGTATTAAATGGCGGAAAAGAAATCATCCAAGTTGCAAAGATTCATATCTCAGGGCCCGCACTGCTGCATGGCAAGATGTACAGCCCAGGAGGATGGGATTGGGGGGGACCTGTCATGTTGCATGGTCAACATGGAGAATACTTGTTTTTATTTTATTATAGTTGATTCGCAATGTGCTAATTTCTGCTGTACAAAGTGCTTCGGTTATACGTATATATACATTCTTTTTCTTTTTGTATTCTTTTCTATTATGGTTTATCACAGGGTATTGAATATAGTTCCCTGGCCTCTACTGTAGGACCTTGTTGTTTTCCATCCTGTATATAATAGTTTGCACCTGCTAATCCCAAACTCCCAATCCATCCCTCCCCCACCCCCCTCCCCCTTGGCAACCACAAATCTGTTTTCTATGTCTGTAAGTCTGTTTCTGTTTTGTAGATAAGTTCATTTGTGTCATATTTTAGATTCCACATATAAGTGATAGCCTATGATATTTGTCTTTCTGAGAATACTTTTTAACTTAGTATTTAAAACACTATAATTAAAATAGAGGTAGTATATAGTATAGTCAAAAGACTGCATTAGTATAAAAAAAAAAAAGGAACTCAAGCTCTTTCACTGTGTATTGGGCACACAGCTTATCTTTCTGGCACTCACATTTCTAACTTCTTAAATTAGTAGCTGAGCTGACTTAGTTGTTTGCATGTAGTTCCATGGGGACTCCAAGGGGATCATTCAATATATACGTGATTGCCTGAATTTTTCTGGAGAGAGGACCGCAGCTTTCTTTAGCATGTCAATGTCATATGAGGCTCAAAAAAGACAGAAGTGCTGGAATGTTGACCCACTTAGCACTTCTCAGTGCTAACATTATCTGACTTCAGCAGAAAATATGGGGTTCTTGTAGAATCTGAAAATCTTCTAGAACCAAAGACACTGAGATTGGGGTTATTCTCTATGTACAGTATTTGAGTTTGGACATAGCTAATTCAATGCATTAAATTATTTTCATTCGTGAAGTTTTCTAGCTTAACTCTTTTTCTTTCTTAGTCTTATACTGGAAAGACATTATTTACATCATTCTATCAAAAGGGAAGCCTGCCTTCGGATTATTGCCTTCAGCTGAGATAAATTCTCTTCTCTGGTTCCTCCGCGATTTGCTCTTCTGTCTTCATTCCTGGTCAAAATGGCATGTGCTGGTCTTAAGCTTACACATTTCAGTCCCTGATAAACATAGACCTTGGCTTTGAACAACCTAAAAAGAATGACAATATTTCTGTGTGTTCATTGTTCATCCTTTCCTGTAATACTGAAGTTCTCATAGTATGGTTGCCGCTTTACTGTATCTTAATGTTTTCACGCCAAAGGCAAAAGAGATCTCAACTATGATGGCCATGGGAAAGCTATCCAGCTGCATAATGAAATAGTACCTCTACGTCACGACCAAAAAATGGGATTCCCAAAAGCTATTTGGCCAGCAGAATATAACCCAATGACCGTGCTACATGCTTTGAGTTTGGGGAATGCTTTTTGCGTCCTTGCACCATGCCTGCTCCGTTCTGAAGGCAGTTAAAATTAAACCCACGGTTGTAGGGTTGTACGTAATAAGGGCATAGAGACATTGTGTGTTCTACAACACTCTCTGAAAGGCAGCAATATTATCCATTCTGGGTCCAAAACGTTCAATGATAGGAACATCTTAGAGTGCTTCAGATACTCAAGTAAATGAAGACGTGCTGAGGAGTCAAGGGTGATGTCACCTTAAGTGAGCCATTTGATTTCTTCCTGTACTTAATAATGTGTTTATTACTAAATCTATGACGTTCAAGGTGAAATTGGACGGCCGAATACGTCATTCACTTTGACTGCGGACACACTGCTTTACTATACGTATATTCAAAGCATTAGGACGTTTTGCCAATGATGCAAAAATTGGGGGCTTATTACTTATAATCAACTGCAAAGATGTTGTTCGTAAGTTAAAACAACATGAAATCTGTGTTGGGAGTCGTGACATACATAATATTACGGCATGAACTACGATGATACAATGTATCATAAAGACGTGTATTATTACCATACAATGTACAGCTAAACAGATTCAAGTCATCTTCCTTATCTATATTTTCATCTATCAGGAATACTAGTGTAATCAAGGGCAAAAATTGTTTCATTTTTTTCCCTATACTGATAAATAAATAAATCTTACACTTAAAAGTACTCATCCCACTTTTCTTACAAGTACCCATCCGTTATCATGCTACTAATCGTATTCCAATTTTTAGATGAAGAAACTGAATCTCACAATTTTAAATCTTCATCTAGCTACTCAATGATATCTCAACCCAGGGAGTGTCACCAAGAATTCTGTGTTTTGATCAGTAACACTGAATTATACAGTACATATTTAATCACATATTTAATGATGCATTTTTCAAATTCATTGCACAAATATTATCATTTGGACCCATACCAATTTACATAAGGGAGGCAAAGACGTAACACATATAAGACAGAATGGAAATGTAATTATAAACAGAGTATCCAGAGAGGTCAAATGGCAAAGGGAAGCAATGTTTGGGGTGATAAAAGCAACAAATATAAACAAGGGGCAGGTGACAGTTCTTAGTCAATCTTCAAGGATAAGGTCTATCTATAGGGATGTAAGCAGTGAAATCTATTGTTGATAAGACAAAGAAATGAGTAAGGAAATAAAAGAGTTTGATGAGACTTGGGCTGTCCAATATGGTAGCAATTAGAAATATATGGATAAACATAAGTTAATTAAAATGAATAACAGTTCACCGTCCAGTACCTGAGTTAAAGTTGCCACATTTCAACTGTTCTGTAGCCACACTTGGCTAGTGGCTACTATATTGAACAGGACAAGTATAGAACATTTCCATCACAGCAAAAAGTTCTACTGGACAGTGCCAGTGGTCTCAGAAAAAAATTGAGAGCTGAGTAAGATAAAGACGTTTCTATCAGCACTCACCTTGTAGATTAACGGCTTAACACAAAGACCAAGAAAGGTGTGAACTGATCATCTTAAACAAAGTTAAGACTCATCAAATGCAAAAATTGACTTTAATGTGAATGAATTGCTTTAAAATTACATCTTAAAACATACAGATGGCTAGCAGAAAAGATGCTCAACATCACTAATTATTAGAGAAATGCAACTCAAAACTACAATGAGGTATCACCTCACACCGTTCAGAATGGCCATCATCAAAAAGTCTACAAATAATAAATGCTGGAGTGGGTGTGGAGAAACGGGAACCCTCCTACACTGTTGGTGGGAAGGTAAATTGGTGCAGCCACTATGGAGGACAGTACGGAGGTTCCTTAAAAAACTAAAAATAGAGTTACCATATGACCCAGCAATCCCACTCCTAGACACATGTCCAGAGAAAACCCTAATTCAAAAAGATACATGCACCCCCGTGTTCAGAGCGGCACTATTCACAATAGCCAGGACATGGAAACAACCTAGGTGTCCATCGACAGATGAATGGATAAAGAAGATGTGGTACATATATACAATGGAATATTACTCAGCCATAAAAAAGAACGAAATAATGCCATCTGCAGCAACATGGGTGGACCTAGAGATGATCATACTAAGTCAGTCAGACAGAGGAAGACAAATACCATGATATCACTTATATGTGGAATCTAAAATGACACAAATGAACTTACAAAACAGAAACAGACTCACAGACAAAGAAAACAAACTTATGGTTACCAAAGGGGAAAGGGGGGAGGGATAAATTAGGAGTTTGGGATTAACAGGTACACACTACTATGTATAAAATAAACAAGGTCCTACTGTATAGTACAAGGAATTATATTCATAATCTTGTATTACCTAAAGTGTAAAAGAACCTGAAAAAGTATATATATTTAAGTATAACTAAATCACCCTGCTGTACACCTGAAACTAATACAACATTGTAAGTCCACTATACTGCAATTAAAAGCAAGGAAAAAAATTTTAAATTATGTCAAATTGAGGAACACACTTCTTTATTCAGATATCAAACAAATATTTCTAAATTATTCAAGGATATTAATTTAGAATAGGAAAAATGCTTTGCAAAAACAGATTAAATGGCATTAAATTTTGAATTAGTGGTTCCTAGTTGAGGCGTTCCCTCTCTAAATATTTTAAAGGGATCCAACTTGTGTGCCAATCCAGAGCCAGCTGAATCCACCCACTTTCTTTCCCACATCATTTTTCCTCTTTCATAACCTGTCATCTCTGGAGCTGGAAGGCCCAGGCCTTTGTCCTACCCTTCTCCTTCCAAATGACCCTTGAGTTTTGTAAGTCCACACGCTTCTGAGATTAAAAACCAACCATTCTTTCCCAAATCATACCAAAAATAATACTGTGCCTTAAAAAAAAAAAAAAAAAAACTTTCAACTTTATCTAATAAAATTTTCTTCTCACAGTTATCACTGGGGATAAATAATTTTTTTAAATGTTGATGGTGTACACTGAAAATAAAATTAAAGCAAAAACATCATTCCCTTCTTATCACTGAAATGATTTTCTAGGCCCAAGAGGGAGCAGCTCCTATACAGGGTGCCAGGGCAGCAAACTTGGATCACTTTCGTGTCTCTGTAAACATGTCCCTTGACCAGACACGCAGGATATGGGGCCGGCCAGGCCCCGCCCACCATGGGTGACTCTATGGCCCCAGCCAATCCAAGACTTTCCATGTGTCGCTCTCTGGTTCTTTATTCTTTTTATCAAAGCTTCCTGCCTGCCAGTCTATCAAAGGAGTCTGTCCGCTTTACAAAGTATTAGATAAACTTTGTTTTAATCTCCTAAACTGTCTTCTTTAATCATTTTCTTAACAGTTTTGGGGGATGAGGAATGGGATCCGTATGTGATGGTTAAACGTCCTAGGACGTTTGGCTTGGGGAGCCACACAGGCCAGGGGTCCACTGAGACCTCGGGGTCCTCTGTGCCTCTGTCCTTCCTAAAGCCGTGGGCAAGTCACTCTTGGACTGGAGACCTACTCCCTGAATGCAGCTCCCCAAGCCAAACAAATTTTATTTAAGTATATTATATATGTATATGCATATATATGTACACACATATATATACATATACTTTATATATACACATATATACATATATTTTTTATATATATATACATATACATATGTATATATACATTACCTCTAGAAAGAGGTTTAAGTTTTCATAAAAGTTCTGAGGTCCCAAAAATGTTCCGAGGTTAATTAAAATTCCCACAAAGGTTCCTGGGTGGTTATATTGGGTGTTCAGTATGAATGGCAGCCCTTAGGAGATTCCCAAAGTCTCGGGATAAGTCCACAGCACAAACCACTGGGGGACTGGAGAAATTCATGGAGAAGTCCAGACTCTTTTGGCCATCAGAACCAAAGTCTAAGCAGGCACAAGTGAGACTATTAAAAGCTATCAAAGATAAAGAAGTCTCCCAGTGAAAGCAATAACAGATCTATTGTTAACAGGAATCTTGAAAGTCAACACTGCAGAAGTGCCTCGTGGGCATGGGTCAAGCACTTGAAGGCTGCTGGAGTGCTCACCACCTAAATCTAAGACTCTGGTGTTAGGATAAGGTGATCATGAAACGGATTAGATTGACACTGGGTCACCCGCCAACCTCACGAGAATGTCCATGCAGTGAGGTGCACTGAAAAATACCACGCAATCCCCCACCCAGTGGCACGTCCTTCTTAAATATTAATTTGTCTCTGAGACCTATAGTTTAGCAAAAGAAAGGGGATCCTCAAGCTTCAAAGAATTGAACAGCCACCTTCTGGCACAGCTGCTTATTTTATGGTTAAGAACATAAAGCCAAAGCTGTAGATATCTACAGAAATGGCAACACTTCCACTCAGACAAGTGAATTATGATGGTCATTATGGGGAACATTTAGGGTCATTCATTTAGAAGGTGCACTTGACAATAAGGAATCCCAGATAAACAAACAGAATGGGATACCTCTTTTGATTGGCATGTAGAAGCTGCCCCAAATCTTCAAGATTCCAAAATAGCTTCCTTGAAAGATTGATTGCAAGAGGCTAATGACAAATTAAAGACACAAGTGGGACCTAAGACAAAAGACTGTACAAGCGATTCCTACTACTCTCCTCTCTCTTCCTTGACCTTGAGAATCAGTCTACCAATCCTCTATGTGAATCGCCTTTCTACTCTGAAGAGGCCACAGGACCATAAACAAAAGTCCGCCAAGTTGGCGTTCTTGTAAGTGCAACAGCTACAAGGCCAGAAAACCTAACACACCTGGGCCTCCCCCTTTGCACTCTCATAGGGTCCATCCTCAAAACACAGGCCCAGAATTCAGGGTCTCATTTGTAGTCAACCAGGACACCAGAAAAAAGATTGTCCTTGAAGGTTTTCTCAAATCCTTCCACACCAAACCAAATGGCGCCATCTCTACCCTCAAAAGAGGGTCCCCCTATCAGCCCCTCGCAGAGTTGATGGGACTCTTTAAGGGATTCTCCTGTGACTGCTACCAGGTACTCCCTTAAACAGGCAAGGGGAAAACGCAAATTAAAATTAATGGAAAATCTGGCCAAATCCTGGTAGGTACCAGGGCTATGCTCTCTAAACCCCACATTCTAGGGAGCCTGCAGATGGGATCCAGGGAAAACTGGCAGAAGCCAGGGAAGGAGAGAATTACCCCCCGAGTCAGCTCTTCCGGGATCTCAGTGGCTGGTGGGGAAAGGGAGATACAATCTCATGTTGTCCCTTCCTCTCCAAATGCACACTCCTGTGAATATGCTTTTGGGGGACCCACTGGCTGTCCATCCTTCCTTTCCCAGGGATAACTACTGCCTTCTTGTCTCGTTTTGCATCCTGAGAATGTGGCTTGGCTTTCTGCCTGCCCAGGGTCACACAGGTTGTTCGTTCTTGCATATGGGGGTGCCCAGATATGGCCAGAAATGTAGGTTGCACCCCACTTGTGGCCAGTGTCCTACAGACAGTGGCCAGCTCTCAGGGGGACTGTCCAAGTCTTCCTTTCTTCTGATTACCTTTGGAAGTGGCTCTGGATCTTTGGACATAGTATACCTGCACCCTCTTTGGGGGATGCCTCTTGCATCCATGGGGGTCATTCAATACTGCCAGGAATATTTGCTGGGTCTTCTCAACCCACACGAGGTTGGCTACGTGGCACCAGCCAATCAGATATTTTCTATTTGTCTCTTCCGTGTTCTTTATTCTTTATCCTATAAGAGCTTCTTGCCTTCTGTCCAATTTTGCAGTTCTGGGAATGGAGACTGTCCACTTCATAAAGTGCTAAATAAGATTTGTTTGTATCTGTACTGTTTTCTTTAACCAATTTTTAACATTATTTTCTCTGCTCTGATCAACTTCAAACTATTCTAATTTTTTGAAATGTATGTTCAACAATAGTGTTCCTTTAAAAGAATTCCTTATAAAAAAGTGCACGGATAGACTGGGAGTTTGGGATTGACGTATACACACTACTATATTTAAAACAGATAACCAACAAGAACCTACTGTATAGCACTGGGGATTATACTCTATTTCTGTAATAACCGAAATGGGAAAATATGAAAAGTAGATACAATTATCTGTATAACTGAATCACTTTGCTGTACCCCTGAAACTAACAATTGTAAATCAACTATACTCCAATATAAAATAAAAATAAAATTAAAAAGTGCAGGGACACTGAGTTTGTAGACAAAAAATGAAAGAAAATGAATAAAATGATAAAATTTTTTAACGAATAAAGTAAATTATGCTAATGGTAACTGCAGACTATTTGAAGATTTACAAATAAGAATCTTCATTGTGGATTATCACTTCCTTGTGAGGAACATTCTAGAAATAAGTAACTTCTACAAGACAGAGCCATGGAGTTGATGAAACATGTCACTTTTCACTGACATTACTGTGAAGTCCACCGGATCTTTAGTAAAATATTTAGTGATTCTCCACATACCTTTCTCTGTGAGCACACACACATGGCCAGTGGATGTAATGGATTGATTCTACTTGACAGAAGTCTAACATATTCTTTAGAGAAAATGAAATTTCCAATCCATTTCAAGGGAGACATTGTGTATCCTGCAACAGCTTTTACAAATGAAATCTAAATGCATCTTTCCTTCAGAGGAGTAAGATTGAATTGAAATTTTGAAATCAACAGTAAACCAGCTATGTATATTTTGGTGTTGGAAACAATTCCCCCAAATAGATGATGCTTCACCCTGGGCCGTTAAACACTAGAACCACCACTAGCAATGACATTTAGTGCCAGAATCCATCACAGTCTGAAATGGAACAAATCTCTACGGGAAAGCAATTGTAGTCTTGAAAGTGCAAGTCTGATGGACTCTCTCTACATTTTGGCTCTGTAATACCTGGAACAAATGTGGGGACTCTTCTTGCTGTGGGGGTGGGGGTGGGGGTGGGGGTGGGGGTGGGGGTGTGATGCTCCTCAAACTTTGTGTTATAAACCCCAGAGCTGCTTTAACTTAGTTGAAGTAGTACAGGCTTCTGAGATTTATTAAACACACGATAATCACTAGAACTGGATTAATGGCAGTGATAAATTCCCCGTGCCCTGGTTCAAGACAGTTTTCACTCATTTAATTAAATAATAGGGATAAGAACAAAAAGTTATTATGCATTGTCGGTACCACAGTTTGAGGAGGAAAATGGATTATGTCCCTTAGAATAGGATAACAAGTTCTAGGTTTAGTACCTGAAACTCTTCACCTTTAACAAATATGCATGTGCTACTGAATGCCAACTATGGATCTTGCTACTGAAGTGACAGCCATTGGAACTTGACTCCAAATAAATCTGTACTTTTAGACAAGGTGATTTCACAAGCTAATCCAATCTATTGCAACAATAAGAAAGATGCAATCCTCTTTCTACTGTATATGGAAAGGAATTCCACTGCCTTCACGCACTGGTACGCAAATACCACCTAAAAACTTCCAGTAGCAGAAGACAGGCGCGAATCAAGTCCAGGCCTGTTTGCGTTCCCGTGGATACAGCTGTCCACGAGCAGTGGGAAAGGATGAGCTTGAGCCGAGCCATTTTCAGCCCCAAAACCATTACTGGCCAACCTCCCCAAGTCCAATTTTCCAAAGAAGTTCAGAAACAAACAGCCATTTTCCCCTTTGTATTTACTTTATTTTCACTGGCACTCTACCACCTATGAAGCACTGACAGACAGTAGGTGGGCAATACAACCCTTCCTTTCAAAGAGCTTAAAATGAACCACTTGGAAAAGCAAATTCAACAGATTGGAATATCACATGGTCATGATCTGCACTAGTACCTAAGATCTATACCCAAACGCTGCGAAAGGCAATGCAGGTTTTAAGGAAGGTGTCGTACCGAAGGATACAAAAGGGAAATCATACTTCAAACGGCAAGGTGAGGCTTCCAAAAAACATCACCTGAGTCATACTTCCAGATCACATTGCTTTTGATGGCTGTGTTTTCCTTCTCTTTCACTTTCTTTCTCTGCCTGGTTCCTCTCGCGTCTTGCATACTCTGTCTCCCGGGTTCTTTCCTAAACAGAGCAACTGGCTACATTCTCTGTGCTTCTCGTCCTCCTTCCTTACAGAGTCCGCTCAGCATATCTACCCATCAATCACAAAACGGGGTGCTGGGCAGTCAAGTTCTTTCCTCCATGGACAAAACCCAGAGCACTCACGTTCCACGAGGCATGGGACCAACACAATCCTCCCCGAGACAACGCGAACACTGCCCTCCTTCATCCTGAAACGCAGCAGCAGCTTTGGGGTGTTCTTAGTAACCGACTAGCGACGCCATAAATACTACTTCACGATTTAGACTCTCCCATGTATCGGGCTTCTACGGGACCACCGTGCAAGTTCCTTTAAAATGCAAATCTGTTCCCTTTCCCTTTTTATTTGATGAACCTAAGCCCACACTCTTCATATGTCCTTCATGTTTACCTCACGTCCCCTTGGGATCCCCTCCACGGATACCACAACACATTTAGTTGTCTTCTCTCCTGAGGCTCCTCTTGGCTGTAACAGGTTCTCAGACCTTCCTTGTTTTTGAGAACCTTGAGATTTCAGGAGGACCTGAAATTTTGTAGAATGTCCGTCTCTACTGGGATGTGTTTGTTTTCCTCATGCCTAGACTGGGGTTATAGTTTTTTGGGAAGGAAGACCTCAAAGGCATCACACCACATCAAGGGCACACACTTATCAACATGTGTTATCACTGCTGATGTTGGTGACCCAGACCACCTGGCTGAGGTGGTATTTATCAGGTTTCCCGACAAGTAAGTTACTTTCCCCCTCACTTTTCATATTGTGCTCTTTGGAAGGAAGTCACTCCCCACAGCCTGTCCGTAAAGAATGAGGAATTACGTTCCACATCCTCGAGAGTGGAGTCCTTACACAAATTGTATAGAATTCTTCTGCACTGTTCCCTTCCGTGTTTAAGCTTCAGTAAGCATATATTTACCTGTCGTCAACTTGGATAACACCTACTTCCAAATGTTATTCAGAAAAAAATATTTAGTAGGTGCCTGCGTTGCTTATTCCATTCACATTGTCTGATCTCTGTGGAACAGATAAGACAGTTAAAACCAGAGTTCTGATTTCAGTTCTTTAACTCTGAGATATTTGCCGCACGTGTGTGTCTTCTGCTTGATTTCGGTCATATGGTCCATTTTCCTTTGGTGTACAACACTTAAATAAGAGAAGAATTTCCACACCAGACTGTGTCTGCAGAGTCTACCATAACACACACTAGTGATACTTCTTCTATTACTTTTTAGGTTCCTCTTTTAGGCTTGATCTACTTGATTTTAACAATAATTATATTTGGCTATAAAATTCTGTTAGCATCATTTACATCTTGTTTTTGCATTCAGAGGAGAGTTACACATATCCATGTAAATCATCCATCACGAGCACACTACATGCCATCATTAATATTTTCAGAGTATTACATACGTGATTTACACACATACAATGTACAGAGAGTTATGATAATCCACACTTCTCACAACGGTCTCTTGGATGAATTCTAGTGATGGAGCTACAAAGCGCCAGAGATTTCTGATCACCTCCTAATGAACATGCAAAACAGATCTATGAAAAAGCAACTTATTTCTCTTCTCTGATACTGGAAGCACACTTTCTCTAAGAATGCCAGCTCTTTTGTGTAAAGAAATAAATTGCAATTTGGGTGATGTGAAGGAAAGACTCAAGGGCCAAGGCTGGGATATGAGGATGAGTTTGAGAGAGGGGAAGAGTGATGATATTGAAAAAGTAACTTTCTTGGGAGAGGTGTTTACATGTAATATTTAAGTAATATTTGGCTTTCGTCTATGGACGGGAGGGTTGAGGGTCCTGGTAGCCACGGAAGAGAGGTATAGAAAGACAGGTTAAGGAGGAAAAGGGCACAGAAACAGGACAACACCTGGAGGAGATGCATCTCTGGTGGCCTTCCAGACTCAGATCTGTTGTTTGGATCTTGATGGACATAAATACCCATGATGTCTCACAGGACATGCTCTGTGTTGGGTTTTCCCTATTTATATTCTTAAGGCTTTTGTTCTTTTCTTAAACTCTGTATGTTTTGGTAAATTAAGGGTAGTTTTGGTGTCTACTTCTGCAGCCAAAAAATCTCATGGGAACTAGACCATAGCCAAGCACTGGTAAATAGACCAAATGTGATTGAGTACTTAGCTCAAGCAGAACTGTCCAGTCAAGGAATGACCAGAGATTTGGAACATGCAATACACTCTAGGAATTCTAAAAGATGCTACAAGGGCACCGAACATCCCGAAACCATGCAAGACTGGGGGGAGGGGTGTGATAAGTAAGTACACTTGGGATCCAGAGTTATTAGTCTGATCACCCCACCACTGTCCCAAGCTATCTACTGTTTCACAAAGTCGCAATTATCCTTCCACCCTTCTGACGCTATTGCTTTCTATGGGCACCATGTTTAGAATCACCAGATCACACCAAAAAATCACAATATAAGTCAATAAACGGGATATCCCTGGCGGTCCAGTGGTTAAAACTCTGTGCTTCCACTGCAGGGGGCACAGGTTTGATCCCTGGTCGGGGAACTAAGATCCCGCATGCAGGGTGGTGTGGCCAAAAAAAAAAAAAAAAAAGAAAAAAATTAAAACTTTGAAATTGTACACAATGGGGGTCTAATCTAGAGTCAGAAATGTTATCCGTCAACAATCAGAGAGAATCCTACTAACAATCCAGTAAATCTAGAGTGTGTGACAACCTTACACCTATTTTTGGCTAATCATAATGTACGTATTTTTTATCGAATAAATAACATTGCTATACAGAAGAAGAAGAGTGCTTTTCTAATTGACAAATGAGGAATCTGCTTTATCCTATAAAATGCTGCTTTAAAGAAAAATGCTAATAATTAGACATTTTTGAAATAGTTTAATGGCAGTAATTTGTATATAAATGTGATTTTCGTGTTATTGAAAAAACAGCATAATCTATTAAGCAGTTCATTAACCTAAATGCCAAGTAGTTTAGCAAATATTTAGTATGTACATTGTATCTGCCAAGCATCGGGTTAACACTGGAAAAAAAACAAAAAACGAAAAACCCCAGCAATATTCTATCCTGTTTTATTGTAAGATTGCCTCAAATGTCATCTGATTTTTTGTCATCTATGAGAATTAATGCTCAAATTTTGCCTAATCATCCTCATTAAGCCAATCTTCAAGTGTAGTTTAAAACACCATTTGGAGGGAGCTGAAACTCATGGGAAGTTTAATTGCCTCTTTCTAAAGAATAAATTGCTCTTGGGAAGAGTATCTGTCTCACTTAGGTGGGAAGGAAGACAGAGCAGACTGTAATCACGGAAAACATATACCTGTCCCAACAGCATGCCAGGTTAGAGGACAGAGCAGAATCACTTCCGTGAGCCGATGGACCCACGGGCGCCGGCAGGATACCCTGCTATAGTCCTACACCCACTAGCTGTCCTGGAATTTCACTATTACAGGAACAAAGGTCTTTGACACATGGGCTTCCTTTCTGCCTTAGGTATGTGTGAATGTCTGTGTGAGTTGGAAACAGAGACAGAGAGAGAAGGGAGAGGTTAAAATTTTATTCACAGACACAGCCACCTTTTGTCATGCGGAAAGGACTTCTGGACATCCATGGACATTCACCATTAAAAAATTAACTTTAAAGACCAGGGGTGTGTTCCTTAAGGTTCTGCCCATTAGGCAAAAAGGAAAAAGCAAAGTACAATTTTTTTTTTTGCCTAACTTTCATTGATCAATAATTATACTTCCAGAAATTAATATAGGGAAACATAAAATATGCAAAATAGAGTAAAACTGATGAGTTTCCAAATGAAGGTAAAACATGACATATGAAGATGAGTTAAGAAAAACACCGCCCCCAAAAAACCTTCTAAAATATCCTAAAGAAAGAAATATATATATTTAGAATATGATTGAAATGGTGGGAAGGATAATTTGAAAATTTCACATAAATGCAAAGTAGGTCAAGAAACAAGAAAATGATATGTAGTAAATAAAAGCAATGAAAAGTTAGCCAACTAAAGATAAGACATGTAAACTCAGTCAATTAAAAGAAAAATAAATACGCAGGAAAATGTAACTCCCACACTGATGGTGGGAGTGTAAATTGGTGCAGCCACTATGGAAAACAGTATGGAGGTTCCTTAAAAAATTGAAAATACAACTACCATATGATCCAGCAATCCCACTCCTGGGCATGTATCCAGAGAAAACTCTAATTCAAAAAGAATACACCGTACCTTGGAAATATGCTACACAGAAGATCAACTATTTCCCTCATGTCTGCATACTGCTCTCCTCTGCACTCTAAAATGAGATTTCCTAAACTTCCTGGACTAAGGAACAGAGTGTGTGTGTGTGTTGTTATTTAAGGGGAAAGTAGAGGCACCTTATGAAAATAATACACTTGCAGTGAGAATAAGGTGATGCATGAACAGAAGTATTCAGATGATCCTAGGTTTACCACATCCCTTGTACTCACAAAATACCCAAGCTTGAGATATTTTGTACAAGATACAGCATCACTGGGTGTGCTTGGGACACCATTTAAAAATATGTTCAAACTGTTCATCATTGAATCTCAATCAGCTTGTTCTTTATCTGCTTCCATTGGAAGGCTCACTTGTTATTTCTAAACAATATTTCAAGATGTGTTCTCTACATGTAGGATCATTAAAATTGGTTTCCTCCAGGTTTTATAGTCTCACCACCTCCTTGGTGTTCCCTCTCACGGCCACCAGACTTCCTACACCTTTTCTGCATTCATGAAAGTCTAACCTTTCCTGGAAATAAGTGATTAGTGTAAGGAGGCCGGATACCTTTACAAAAGTCAGTCACTTTCCTATATGCCAGCTACGAACAAGTGGAATTGGAATTAAAAAGGCAATGCCGTTTACATTAGCACCAAACTATGAAATACTTAAGGGTGAATCTAACAAAATACGTGCTACAAGACGTACATGAGGAAAACTACAAAATTAGAGACAAATGAAACCAAAGAGCTAAATAAATGGACAGGTATACCACATTCATGGATAGGATGTCTCGATATTGCCAAGATGTCAGCTCTTTCCAACGTGATCTACAGATCTAATGCAATCCCAGTCAAAAATCCCAGCAAGTTATTTTATGGATATCAATAAACTGATTCTAAAGTTTATACAACTGAGAAATAAAATTTATATACCTCCCCCCAGACTCTCTTCCAAATATTTCCAAATCCAGTAGTCAGTTATGACTTTATTCTTTCCTTCTTTTCCTTCCTTCCTTCCCCTCTCCTCTCTCCCCCCTTTTATGTCTAAGCAAACCACATCTTGTTTCTTTTCTGGGCACGAAAACCTCTTCCCCTAAATATATCCATGAATTTCTCTGATACTTAATTGCAAACTCTGCCTCTGAGAAGTCACATCTTTACAGAGACCTCCTGTCCCACCTGTAATCACATTTAAGCATCTATAAATCTCTACACCAGGGGTTGGCAAACCATTTCAATAAAGGGTCAGACAGTAGATCTTTTAAGCTTTACAGGTAAGGCTGTCTCTGCCACACATACTGTTTAAAAAAGTTTTTAGTACTTTGAAGTATAACTTACATACCATAAAATTCACCCGTTGTCAGGTACAGTTCAATGACTTTTAGTAAATCTATACAACTGTGCAATCTTCACTACAAACCCATTTTAGAACATTTACATCCCTTCACAAAGTCTTCTCATGGCCATTTGCAGTCAATGCCACCTCCAACTCAGGCAACTACTAATCTAATATCTAGGGAATAAAAAAAGCCTTTGCTAAAATTTCAAATGCATGGAATCATACAGTATGTAGGCTTCTTAGCATACTGCTTTTGAGGTTCATTCAGCTGTAACATGTACCCATGGTTTGTGCCTTTTTTTGTGGAACAGGATTCCATTAGATGGATATATCATAGTGTATATATCTATTCACCCAGTGATGGACATGTAGATTGTTTCCAGGTTTTAGCTGTCATGAATAATACTTTGAACACGGGTTCAACATTTGTCTTGTTGGAGGTTTACAGGAACATTGTGACCAGACCTAAGTGGACAGCTGCAAGAACAAAGGATTCCGGGACCAAAGTTTGTAACAAGCAGCCACACCCCCTCCCCTTCTAGTATAAAAGAAACCTGAATTCTAACTCGAATAAGCTGGTTCTTTGGGACACTACTCCACCATCTTCTCGGTCTGCTGGTTTTCTGAAAAAAGTCTCTATTCTTTGTCCCAACACCTCATCTCACAGTAACACCCTCAGTATTTCAGTTAAACAGAGAATGAAAATCTCCCTTAGATCTCCAATCGAAGCCGCTTGCTTCAGCTTTTCACCAGAGTTGTGCAATGCAAGGCTGCATCTTGCAATTACTAAGCATTGTCACCCTTTGATTTCCACTACATTTTTAGCGCTTATGTATACACACTTCCCTATGCGGATAGGAGAAGTGAATGTCACATCCACTGGGGGGTGGAGGGAAGACGTCACTCTAACTCTGCTCCTTAGCCCCACAATCTTATCCATGCACTTAGCAACTGGAATACGGTAGAAACGCAATAAATATTTGGTGCAAGAATGAATGGAAGCCAAATTTAGAAGAAAGCTCCTGCACATAATGACATCCGTCCTCATGGGATACACTTTTACCCAGCTGCTCTGCATGGCTTCAGTTAAGGAGGCTGCAGGCTAGAAACTTTTGTAACAACTTCGTAGGAAGACCAAAGAGCTACGAAGACAAGAGACGATGTGAATTATTTGTAATATATCCTGGACCCCCAAGTATGTGTGCAGCCCAAGTGAAAATGAGTGTAAAATTATCACCGTCTATATCTATAGCTGGAGAGGGTAGAGTTGTCTGTCTCAAGTGTGACGCAAGAGATAAATGAGTTTTTTCTCCTGTAGGACACAAAGTTCCTAATACATACCCACTATCACAATGTACTTTAGGGAGAAATATATATATACTTCTATGTATATACATGTATTGACAGATATGACTGAGATGAAAAGCATGCAAAGGGTATTAACACATCACAAGCACAGCTGTTTCACCCTTGTGAACAGACATCATACGTTCTTCCATGGTGATGTGCAAACACCTTAGTTGTTTTTCCTCCCCCTGCACTTTCCGAAGTCTCTTCAGTTGATTATGGGATAATTCTAGTGTAAATGATATACATGTATAATATGTATTATATACAATACATATTAGATATAAATGATATACAGGTATATTGTATGCATTATTATAATACATGTTAGATAAAATACATATTGGACATAATACAATATGTCATTATATATTATATCTAATACACATTATGTACATATATAACCGCTTGCAAACCAGCATCATAAACACAAGAACAGTATTAGTGGTAATGGTTACAGAAAGTTCTTTTTCAATTCTGTAATACATAAAATGTTGATATTATAAATTCCCTATCTACTTTACGACCCTTCTCAACCTCATTAAGGCTTACCCCTGCCCAAAGGGCAACCAAAAACAGGCATGTTTTGGGTATTCTTCTCCATTCCTATGTTAGGTTCCTACCATAAACTTTTACCTCCACTAATGATCTACAGTTTCTATACTTTATAAAAATTATATAGTATGCTGCCGTGCAGACAACTTTTTAATGCACCTTACATCTGTCAGTGTTCATGTATAAGAAATATAGTGCAGTATTTAACTGTTAATTGTATTCCACTGCATTACATATTCTACTCGAACATTTTGTTTGCTTTTACTCTTTGTTACATGAACACAGTTGTTAGGAATGAATGCCATTTTATTTTTTCATCTGTTTGCTGCAAATGAGTAAGACTGTCTTAAGGTAATATACCTAGAGCTATAACTGCAGAGTACTATGGTATAAAGTACCCATTTTCAATTTTAGCAGAGATGTGCATGTTTTAAGTCACACTTCCATTAGCAGGTTACAGTATTTCTTCCCACTGATGTTAACAATTTCTCATAATACTATCCAAGGGTTGCCGTTTCCTTCTTCTCAGTACATCTTTGTCATTGTTAACCTTGATGACCGGATTAAGTTGCTGTGTGTGGGGTTTCACCTTGGTAAAGTTATTCTTTGCAATTGATATGGATCTGTGGCAGACACTTGGAGACCACCTTGAACTTCTGCCCAATAATTCTACCAGCCATTGGCGGATAATGGCTACAACAATTATTTCCGTGGTACTCGCCTAATAGCGACTGTATACTTTCCTCATCCTTCCCATAGGAATTAATTGAAATTCTTCTGTAAGGTAGAGCTATCCCTTATTTATTAAATTAGTGACTTACAGCTGTGTGAACTCAACTGATTTTTACATGACTCTATGGGGTATCAGCCAGTACTCTTGTTATTTTGTTGCCCAACTCTTTCCAACTTTCAGGATTGGGAGCTCCTTGAGTTTGACTTCTGCATACTTCCAAACTGCAAAACATCCGACAGACCCAGATCAACAGATATTCCACAGAATACTTGACCATTACTCTTCATAAGCATCCAGGTCACAAAAGAACAGGAAAGAGGTACGACCTGCTCCAGTTAGGAGGAGACTAAGGAAAGACGAATAACTATATAATGTGAGATTCTAGACTGCCTCCCAGAATGGAAAAAAACCACTAATTTTAAAATAGTAGAATCTGAATTATGCCTATAGTTTAGTTAACATCATTGGACCCAAGTTAATTCCTTAGATTGTACCAATGCACCAAAATTAGGTAAATGTTAAAATTCAAGGAAGCTGGGTGAAGGCAAATTCTCATTACTCCACATTCCCGTCAAAAATCAAAACAATCAAAAATAAAACAATTTAAAAAGCCTCCTTAAAAAAAAAAAAAAGATTGACATCTGCTAGGTGCAATTTCTGAGATTCGTTTATCTTTGCCATGATCCATGTTTTCTGTCTGTGCACCAATATTGGACTGATAGTTTAAATTAAATCATGGCTCTTACTATAGAGCTCTGGGAACTAAAATCTACTTAAACATTTTATCTGCTGCACAAATATGCTAACACTGCCTGTTTAAGTATTTTTCTCACCAGCTTAAACAGCAAACATTTTACTAACAGTGACCTAACCAAAAAACAAAACAAAAAACGCAACTACAAAATATTTTAAATTCGGGGAAAAAAAAAAAATCAAGAAACTTTAAGTTCTCAATCCATCAATGAAACCCTCATTATTTTACTATGCAAAGTGTATCTAAACAGGCAATGTGAGCCCTGTGTTTTCACTAAGGATAATGAAGTTCTTTAAATTCAGATTTATAGTGTCATGTGTTAAATGCCTCCTTGCTTTCATTTCATCTTATAGCAAATCACCATTCTTCACGGTAAAAATTGTTGTGATTTGTCTCAATTCATGCAGAGATGACAAGAACGTATTCAGTCCCTAGGTACTTCAAAAACACAAAGGGCCACTTCCTGCTTCTCATGTTGTATGACTTCATTAAGGTAGCCACAAGACAAGAAAAGGAAAAAGATGAAGAAATTGCACTGGACACACTTGACCTTGGGAAGCTCAGGATTCTCTTCATTTCGTGCTTTTATCCATTATTGCAAACACCTGTATGTTTGATGTCTGCTTTCCATGTTTTCACTCAAAAATAAATGAAAAAGTAGCATTTTTCCCCTTTCATGTAGATGCATTATCACGCCTTGCTTTTGTTTTTCCTGTGCTTTTAGTATATCACTCCTCTACATTACTGTTGTTATTTTTATTTCTCAGGAGAGAAACAATTAGTTGATTACACACTCAGCTTCTTTTCTGCACCTGGGACGCAGGCAAGGATTAAGCATATTTATGTATCCAGTAATGTGATCAATGTCAAAAACCCTAGAAGGCCTGTCGGCTAGAATTTCTGCCCCTGACAAATACTAGAGAGGAAACAATCTGGCGTGTTAAGAACTTTATTCTGACCAGGATAAAAAGAACATGAGAGGGTGAATACCAGTTAGAATTTAATGGACACTCACGAAAATTATCAACCCTAATAAAATTGAACATCATTAATAGAATTCATCAAGCCTCCAAAATTTTACAGACATGTTTGAAAGGAATGTTAAGTCCTAATACATCCCCTAATACGGGATGTATTAGGACTTAATGAATTTAAGTCTCTAAAATATTGAGGATACTAGCTCTCAAATAGTTGAGAGAATCTGAAAGGTGAATACCTCTTTCTTCTACTTGCTTATCTATCTAGATTCTGACTTTCCTATTTTCTACTCCTATTTTTATTAGAGGAGGCTGTGGGTATTCTAAAGTTGCTTTCATCACCTGGGAATCAGCCCAGATGTGGAATATTTTAAGGCCAAGGGAGAAAGGGAGGTGGTGGGATGAATTGGGAGATTGGGATTGACATATATACACTATTGATACTATGTATAAAATAGATAACTAATGAGAACCTACTGTACAGCTCAGGGAACTCTACTCAGTGCTCTGTGGTGACCTAAATGGGAAGGAAATCCAAAAAAGAGTGGCTAAATGTATAACTGATTCACTTTGCTGCACAGCAGAAACTAACACAACACTGTAAAGCAACTATACTCCAAAATTTTTTTTTTTAAAACAGGAAAAAAAGTTACTTAACTGTTAAAATTAAAAGGCCATATAAAATTAAATCTGTGACATTTCATGGAGGCAATTAAGGCTTGAAAAGCTGGAAAGGCTTGTCAATCGTGTACTGACCATCCCTCATAGTTCCATGTTTCTCTAATACTCAAGGCACATGGAAATCGGGAGAGGAGAGAGAATTGTAGACCCCAGAAATAACTGAGTTCCGCGGCCTCAGAATCACACTGTATGTAATTGATGCTCAGAGTTTATTCAACACGCAAACATCTTTTTTCCCTACTTGTTCATGTGACAAGCACGGCTCCTTAGAGACTCAGCCTGCTCTGAAATGAGATATCTGCCTTCTGCTTCTCAGACCTACTGGAAACGATGTTGCCTCAGTTTCTTTCCTTTCATGGGGAGCTCTTTCCCTCTGAAGTAGACGTAATTACTCCCTGCTCCTCTGTTAATCAATGCTGACTTTCATTCTAAGGCAGAGTCAGGACTTTTTGTTCCCTATGGGGTCTAAATATAGCAGGAGACTGACCATTTTAAAAGCAGGAATCTTGAGTTATTTTTCTTCATTCTGTACAATTCAAGGAATTGTCCCAATAGAATTCCATAGGTGTTCAGATTAGCGTTATTAGTAATGATTTTCACCTACTGCATCAAATTAGGGACACTTTAATTGTAATAACCACCTGGTTAGTCATTAATCAATGACAGAAGTGCGCTTTTTCCGATGTAGCCAAATTCCTGGGCATTTCCAATTCTACCCTCTTTGTCAGATGGTTTAGTCGAAACCCTCTTTTTGCCCTTGTAGATAAGGTTATGCCAGTAGCAGTATTATTCACTGTTAATACCCTGGCCACAAAAATTTACTGTGGAATTAAAGGGAACATAATTTCTATGTAGGATAACATTGTGATGTGCAATTTAGAAGAAAAAGCTCTCTTCTGCTACACGCAAGGCATATTTTCATCAAATGGCTTCCTTCTTCCAACAAAGTTTTATTTTTCTTTGAGCAAGGTTTCATAAGACAAGGTCCTACATTTTATGGAAAAATTGATGTTCGATTGTGAAAAATCTCAACCTCTATGGAAGCTAAATTTTTTAAACAGACACTTTTTTTTTTTTTTTGCCATGCCACATGGCATGCAGGATCTTAGTTCCCCGACCAGGGACGGAACCCGCACCCCCTGCAGTAAAAGCGCAGAGTCTTAACCACTGGACCACCGGGGAAGTCCGTAACAAATACGTCTAAGATGTTTTCTTTACCCTGGGACACATGACTAACACAGACCACATTCAGTTTCCCCACAAAATTCCAGAGAAGAAATCTTCACCTTCTTATAAAATCTTAACACTTTTTGCTGGAGGAAGATGCAAGAATTCAACGAGGATCAAATATAACAAGAGGAATATTTAAAAGAAAGACGTGCTGCATCATCTAGTGATGGCAACCATAGATTCCTGGAACTGAACCACCATCCCCGTATCTCATTTCTCCCTTTTCTAATTGATAGGCAGTTTCATTACACCTGAAAACACTGTGCTTTCATGGTGAGGAGCGATGCATTGTAAATTAAAGGGGCTGATGGAAAGCTCAACCAGCAAATGAGCATGTAACCTGCAGATAGCTCAAAATCGCCGTTTTTTCTTTTATAAAGTTGTGTGCAAACAAAATTTAATTTCCCTGGATCAATGCGGGATGGATTTTGCATTTTCAGGGGCACAGGAATGATGACAGCTACTGCTGTCTTTTGAGCCAGAGCTCCAGCCATCCATTTCTCCATCACTACCTTTCTCAGAAGCCAGATTTCAGAGAAAAAAACAAACCTAATGTCCCCTGAATTCAAAATGAGACTCTGAAAAGCATCCATCAGAATTCGGGTTGGCGGGTGGAATAACATGAATCATCTAAACTGTCAGTCACCAGACAAGGCTCCATCTGTAAATGTGTTGGGTCAGAGTATTATTAACAGAAATCAAATGCAAAACACTCCAGCAGAAGAGAGAGATTAAAATTCACCATCTCCTTTCAAAACTGGATTTCTTTCATCAGTGGAAGGCATTTATTCCCAACTGTCAGTTTCTTTATCCTGTTTTGCTATCTTTAACATGAACATTTCAGACATTCCGAAGGACCCTTCAAAGGATGTCTGTCTGCTCCGAACCCTCCAGATTAATAAAGCTGCTTTGAAACCTTCTATTTAGACATTTGCTTGAATGCCTTTTTTTCTTCTTTTTGGTGATTCAGGTTCCCAGCAGCATCCTCAAAACAAACTCTCACCTTCTTACTCAATTGGTAATTTTTCTTCCCACCGCTCCCTCCCTGGGGTGAGAAGCAAGATATTAACGGGGGAAAAATGCAAACTATGGCAAAGAAGCAGCCATCGTTTCCAGGGATCCCACCAACTACAGCTTCTAAAGTTATGAGAAGTCCAGAGGCTGTTCAGACGAAGGGGTGTTGGGACTATTTGGGGATGGTGATACAGACAGGGGCCAGGACTCCCCATACATGCAGTGAGAGAGGTTTTGAGCACAGCTTTTAAAATCTGTTCTGGGGGGACTTCCCTGGTGGCGCAGTGGTTAAGAATCCACCTGCCAATGCAGGAGACGTGGGTTCGAGCCCTGGTCCGGGAAGAGCCCACATGCCGCGGAGCAACAAAGCCCATGCACCGCAACTACTGAGCCTGTGCTCTAGAGCCCACGAGCCACAACCACCAAGCCCTCGTGCCACAACTACTGAAGCCCACGAGCCTAGAGCCCGTGCTCCGCAACAAGAGAATCCACCGCAATGAGAAGCCCGCTCACTGCAATGAAGAGTAGCCCCCGCTCGCTGCAACTAGAGAAAGCCCGTGTGCAGCAACGAAGACCCAATGCAGCCAAAAATAAAAGAAATAAATGTGTTAAAAAAAAAAAAATCTGTTCTGGCGACTTCCCTGGTGGTCCAGTGGTAAAGAATCCGCCTTCCAATGCAGGGGATAAGGGTTCGATCCCTGGTCGTGGAACTAAGATCCCACATTCCGTGGGGCAACGAAGCCCACGCGCCACAACTACTGAGCTCGCACACCACACTAGAGAAAAAACCCACGTGCCGCAACTAGAGAGAAGCCCACACGCTGCAACGGAAGATCGTGCATGCCTCAACGAAGAGATCCTGTGTGCCACACATAATACCTGACACAGCCAAAAAATAAATAAATAAATAAAAAGGAAAAAAAGAAAGTAAGATCTGTTCTGGATGTTAACTCAGGAAAATCACCACTGTCCTACATGGAGCAATATCTCGATAGCACCAAAACTTCTAGAACGAGATATGGAAGAAACTAAACTACTACTTGTTTGCCCAGCTGTCCTTCTCAACCTGCTGTCCAATCAAACTTCCAGCTCTGGTGAGTTACAACCTCGGGAGACAGCCTCTTTCAAGTACTGAGGTTTCCCGACTTGTCAGGTGGAATCTAAGTGGAGGACCTGGCTGGTGGATTGACATCCAATGAGCAAGGCCAACTGGTCTACGTGAAGCTTATCTGCAATCCTTGAATTCACCTGGTGGATTAGACTAGGGCTTGACCTTCAAGCGTCTTCCCATGTTATAGGAGAGTAGGCACTAAAGGGAACCTGAAAGTTGGGAGGAGAAACCAAAGGGTGTCTTTCTTGCTCTTTGCTGCCCAAGCATGGGCGTTGGTTCTGGCAGGTCAATTTCCTAGGACAATCCCATCATGGACACTCAGATGCACCAGCAGGGCCAGCAACACCGTCTCCTTGGAGTTCTGCCTGAGCCCCAACTTCACAGACTGTCCCAGTCCTAGTGATGGCAGCCTCTTCCTGTGGATGTTACCCCACCCTCACTGATCCCGTTTGGTGCTTTCAGCTATGGAGCATCTCTCTAATCAATCCTCTTCTGAAACCCATAGTGAGGTTTTTGTTATCCTGACTGGACCTGGACCTTTACTGATACATCTAAAGTTAAGCTACCAGTAGGAATGGACCAAGTGCCTCAAGAAATATTATACACATGGGACTTCCCTGGTAGCACAGTGGTTAAGAATCCGCCTGACAATGCAGGGGACACGGGTTCGATCCCTGGTCTGGGAAGATCCCACATGCCGCGGAGCGACTAAGCCCGTGCGCCACAACTACTGAGCCTGTGCTCTAGAGCCCGAGAGCCACAACTACTGAGCCCATGCGCCACAACTACTGAAGCTGCACACCTAGAGCCCGTGCTCCACGAGAAGCCACCACAATGAGACATCGGTACACACAAGAGTAGCCACCACTCTCAGCAACTAGAGAAACCCCATGCGCAGCAACGAAGATGCAACACAGCCAAAAATAAATAAATAAAATAAATTTATATTTTAAAAAAAGATTATACATGTATGTCAGGGTATTTTATACACACATACATATACATAGCATATATAAATTACATATATAAAAATTTATCTACATATATATAAACTGCAACTCAATTTCTCTTTTTAAAGATTATTCAGACATTTTTTCCAAAGAAGATATACAGATGGCCAACATGTACAAGATGCAAATCAGAATACCTCACACCTGTGAGAGGCAAATATCTCACACCTGTGAGAATGACTATCCTCAAAAAGACCACAAATAATAAATGCTGGCAAGTATGTGGAGAAAAGGGAACCCTTGTACACAATGGAAAACAGTATGGAGGTTCCTCAAAAAAACTAAAAATACAACTACCAATATGATCCAGTAATTCCACTCCTGGGCATACATCCAGAGAAAACCATAATTTCAAAAGATACATGCACCCCAATGTTCACTGCAGCACTATTTACAACAGCCAAGACATGGAAGCAACCTAAATGTCCATCGACAGATGATGGATTAAAAAGATGTGGTACAGGACTTCCCTGGTGGCACAGTGGTTGGGATTCTGCCTGCCGATGCAGGGGACACGGGTTCGGGCCCTGGTCCGGGGGGATCCCACATGCCGCGGAGCAACTGGGCCCGCACACCACAACTACTGAGCCCACGTACTGCAACTACTGAAGCTCGCAAGCCTGGAGCCTGTGCTCCGCAACGGGAGAGGCCACAGCAGTGAGAGGCCCGCGCGCCACAGCGAGGAGTGGCCCCCGCTCGTTGCAACTGGAGAGGGCCCGCGCGCAGCAACGAAGACCCAACGCAGCCAAAAATAAATAAAAAAAAAAAAAAAAAAAAAAAAAGATGTGGTACATATATACAGTGAAATATTACTCAGCCATAAAAAAGAACGAAATATTGCCATTTGAAAAAACATGGATAGACTTGGAGTATTATGCTTAGTGAAACAAGTCAGAAAAAGAAAGACAATACTGTATGATATCACTTAAATGTGGAATCTAAAAAAATACAACAAACTAGTGAATATAACAAAAAAGCAGACTCACAAATATAGAGAACAAACTAGTGGTCACCAGTGGGGAAAGGGAAGGGGGAGGGGCAAAATAGGGGGAGGGGAGTAAGAAATAAACTATTAGATATAAAATAAGTTACAAGGATACAATGTACAGGACAAGGTATATAGCCAATATTTTATATTAACTATAAATAATGGAGTATAACCTTTAAAAATTGTGAATCACTATGTTGTACACATGAAACTTATATAAATTATAAATCAACTCTACCTCTATTTTAAAAAAGTAAAATAAATTAAAATAAGGGTCAGATTACAAAGCTGAGAATCATATTATGAATATTTTCGAAGTTGGACGGACTTGCATCCAAATGAGTATGAAAATAATTTCATTTAGATAGGTCAGATTAAATAAAATATTTGAAAAAAATGTTAATAAGCACAATGCAATAGATACCTAAGAATCAACATTGGTAAATCTGTCTAGAGTAATATGAAAAGCAAATAAATTTGAGCTGAATCAAAATAAAGACTATTCATGTTTATCCCAGTTTTGGGGATAACAAAACTTAAAAAAACAAAGTTGAAGGTCTTTACATAATTTTAAGATTTACTTTAGAGTAATCAGTACAGTAAGGTGTTTGCATAGAGAGCTCAGAGATGAACCCACCCATAAACGGTCCATTTATTTTTCACAGAGGCATTGAGCCACGTCCACGGAGAAACATCTTTTATGAAATATATATATAAATATATGAATATATTTTATAAATATATAAAAGCACTTGATGTGTTATATATTTATATCTTCACCAAGAAGTACTCACCAACATCAATGAATTGTTACCACCCAATTGAATTACTTGCGTGCACTTGAAAATTACACATTTTCTCTGTTTAAACAATGTTGAATATAATGCATATATGAAAAAGGACAGAATTTTCTAACTTAAGCACAGTTTAGCTACACAATCTGCTAAGTTGCCACCTTTGCTCAGGTAGAGAACGTAACTCTTGAATCCTGCATTTGAGTGATACTTTTTGGCAAGCAATATAGGATTTTTGGCTGCATGAACAAACGCATCAATGCCTCGTTACACATGTTCCCTTGTTTGTTTCATATAGTGAACCAAAGACATTCCAAAGGGTAAAAACACATAAACAAGTGATATGACATAAGAGTGCATGTTGGATATTTCCTAAGAACTGACTGTATTATCTTACAGGAGCTGGTCCTCAACCATGAAGATGCGGACACCTGCAAGGTGACTGCAGGCATCATACAGACAGGAAATTCAGCATGACCAAGATGGATAAACAAGACTAGAACGGTAGCATATTAATCTACCACATAGGCCTCTCACTGCAACTGGAATATTAAAGGAAACCTAAAAACATTACATTCTCCATCAGTTAAGTGGGCAAACTCACATGGCAAAGAAAATGATCATTTGATTTTTTTCCCCATGAACACAAAGTTTGTTAGGTGAACCAAACTCTTACAGGACCAGATTTCGAACACCTAGTCTAGTCTCAACAATCACAATGGTTTAGTAAAGGAAACTCATATATGAAATGGTTACCGTTGGCTGATTAGGTTTTCTATCCCTGTTTTTAGCTGACCAGGACAGGGGTTCCTTCTGATGGACACAGAGTATCTTTACAGTTACAGATTGAAATGGGATCAGCCAGTACTTCTTACAGACTTCCTATTTTCATATTCTTTGATTTTCAAGTCTCATTTCTAGAGGATTTTTTTTTTCATCTCAGTTTCCTCAGTACTTGTGGGAAAATCTCTCTCCTGAATCCATGGATCAGTCCCACACTGTGTAATGACCTCTTGCCCAGCCCAGTCATTTTCCCATGCAACTGTTTTTGTTCAGTTCCTGTTCTAAATTGAGTCTGTTAAACCGCTGACACATTTCAGTCATATGCGAAATGATTCTCATATTCATTTGTAGTTACAGAGTTGTTAAGCCCTTTATGATACTTCCGGATATACGATAAAATAAAAGTGGAGGTCGTTATCATTATGAGGAACATCGTCCTTTCCAGAATGGCTCGGGGCATTCTGAATTTGTAACCAATCCCAATGACCTTCTCGCCAACCACAAACTGAACTGCCCATCCTAGAATCCAAGTTGATCTACCATTAGGAGCAAAGTCCTATGGTATTTAACTTGATGGACAGAATGGAAACCTCACAGGCGTCACCGCATATACAGGATTACATGAATTTAATGAGGTGCAAAAATTCAACGTGACCATGTTGGGGAAAGGTTCAGCTTTGTTGACAACAGGACAAAATAACACGGGGAACATTTCATTTATACTTGAAAGACTTCTGAGTAATGCTCATGCAAGGGGAGCAAACGTCCATTTGTCTGTGAAAGGGACACAAGGAAATAAGTGAGTCTTTTGTGATACTTTTGTGATACACTCAAGGTTGCTGTAAGCTGAGTGGACCATTAGAACAAACGAAATACCTTTTCGTACACGCAAGTGTATCCTTTTGGGGGAAAGGGGATGGAAAAATCTTGAAGGATGCTGTCTCTGATCAACACCTGTTAGAGAAAGGGACCAGGGCGTCCCTCCCAGGAGTCTCTGCTTGGGGCCCAAGTACAAGACCAGGGCCCTCGCAGTTGGGGGAGAGCTCTTTTGAGAAGATTTTTTTGGGGGGTTGATGCATAGGATTTGTAGACAGGTCTTGGTATCTAGGCATGCTGAACTGGTGTTGGTGCATCTTGAAATAATAACCAAACTGGGACCTTCTAGTCAGTCCAGAATTAGTGTTCAGTATACTTCCTGTGGCACAGAAATAATTGCTCAGAGTGTGGATCAAAATCCACCTTCCTCTCCATTTGTCATTTGGAACAAGAGGGACCCTCCTTTTCCATTTCTTTTTTTTTTTTTTTTTAATAGACTATTGTTTTGGAGCAGTTTTAGGTTCACAGCAAAATTGAGAGGAAGGTAGAGAGACTTCCCATAAAACCATCTCACACACACACACACACACACACACACACACACACGGCCTCCCCCATTATCAACATCCCCCCAGATGGTATAACTGCTACAAGTGATGAACCTACATTGACTGAAACATTATCACCACCCAGAGTCCATCGTTTACATCGGGGTTTGCTCTTGCTGTTGTGAATTTTACGGGTTTAGACAAATAATAACATGTATTCACCACTGTAGTATCATGCAGACCTTGTCTTTAGAAGCCATGGAGAATTGTTATGGAGAAGATTTAAGAGGAAAATATAAAACATCCTGCTAACAGGTCTTAAAGTGAACTACCATTTGTGTGAGAGAGACAGAATGAATGAAAATGAAAGAGTTCTGTTTTTTCAAAGATGGTGAAACAAGGCATGCATGTTAAACTGGTCATTACAAAAAACCCACCATTTTGCAGTTGCTCCATCAATTTTTTGAAAATTTTAAATAATTTCATTTACCCAATTAAATTTACCCAAATTAGTATCTAATTTCATGATTTCTGTTCATAATGGTACCACCCCATGTTGGTCAGACCTTTCAGAATTATGTAATGGTCTATCTTTCCTATTTCTGCATTTTTCTAACATCAGTTTAGTCAATTGCATGCTATACAGTATTTCTTACCCAAATGTAACCCATACTTTCTATCATCTGTTGTTTATATTCTTCTAATCTAGCCTAGTTTTTGTAGTCAGTTTGTACTTAGATTCTCGTCTTATAATCACTGCTGCTCTTTGAGATTAAAATAAAGGGAGGATTAAATTGCTGTTGCAGGCATCTGCCCAAAATGCCAAGAGAATTTCATCAATTTAGGAATTTTTCCACCCAGAGCTGTAAGGTTCAAAACTTAATCTAATCTGTGACCCTTGGATGGCTCAGCTCCAAAATGCTAATAAATCTAAGCAATTCTTCCCCTCCAGTATCTTTTAAGTATCCAACCACAGGGCAAAATTATTAGGAGAGATAAAAATACCAGAGATTTTCTAGAAGCTGTGAATTAATCACCATATCCATGCATTATAAGAACCTAGATGGCTGAATAAGTATGAAAACAGATCAAGGGGAATACAAAAAACATCATTAAGGAGAGTGTAGAAGCTTTCCTGGTGACGCAGTGGTTAAGAATCTGCCTGCCAATGCAGGGGACACGGGTTTGAGCCCTGGTCCGAGAAGATCCCACATGCCACGGAGCAACTAAGCCCGTGCACCACAACTACTGAGCCTGCACTCTAGAGCCCGCCAGCCACAACTGCTGAGCCCGCGTGCCTAGAGCCTGTGCTCCGCAACAAGAGAAGCCACCGCAATGAGGCCCACGCACAACCAAGACCCAACTCAGCCATAAATAAATAAATAAAATTTATTTAAAAAAAAAAAAAGCGTGTAGGACACAGCTATCCACAATAAAATATACCAAGCTATCCACAATAAAATATACCAAGCTGGCATAAAGGTCAGCTCAGATAGTCCTAAATGGAAAATTTTCATATGGTTTTTTGGTAAAAAGGCCCAAATCGGGTTCTCCGTCTTTCATTTTTTTAATATGTTTCCTTCCAGAGTAAACATGACTCTTTATATATGGTACGTTCAGAGATCTGTCTCAAATGGGACAATTATGTAACTTTATGGTGGGCAACTCCTAGAATTTCAAAACGTAGATGACGAATATTTCCAAAGGACTATTGGGATTGGGTCATTCCTCAGTGCACGAGCTGCCATCACGGAAGATGTAGTTTTAAAGAATCTATCACCCAACTGAACGGCTTTCAGCAAGCCTGGAGTCTTATCACAGTAATTCAGAGTTTCCTAAATCTTTAAAGAACTTGCTTCTGAATCTGTGAATGATCTACGTACGCATACATTCTTCCCCTTCTTAAGTTTACTTACAATCTATTTGCAATCATTTATACAATAGAAAGAATAATAAGATGATGGTTCAAAATATTTTGTATATACATATAAACATATTAACATAAATATGTTAACATACTTATTAACATTTTAGGTTTATATAACAATGTTTACCAATTTTATATACGTATATAATGTTACATATGGATATGTTATATTTATAGATATACAAACATGTTTATATATAAATGTTTAGAGCATATAAATTAGAGATGTATATATTTACAGATATACAACCATAGGATATTAATAGGTTAAGTATGTTAGCATATATATGTATTTAAATACAAACCCAATCACAGATTGTCATTAAGATAAAACGAAAAACAGGTCTTATATTTTACATTCCACATCTTAGTGCATTTGAACATTTTCTTTTTCATAATGAGTATTGAGTCTCAGATGAATTGTTTAAAGGCTCAGCGACTGAGTCTCAGCTCGGAGGCGCCCCTCCTGCATCAGCATTTATTCATTTTCCATTTCAATCTAGCCCTTGTTTAGCTTTTATTAACTTTGAAACGGCTGCAGCAAATGAAATGTAATTTTGCCAGAGCTATCAAACAAGCTGATCCTTTCAACACTGAGAACCAGCCGCTGATCCGAGTAGCTGATTAATGCAATTCTGAACGCAGCCTTTTCATGAGCATTAAAAACAAGATTTTATTTTAAATCCAATTCCCCACCGTCTTAGAAGCAAACTTTGGAGAAACCAACTCGGTTGTAAAACCAACAAAAACAACACTTGAACGCTCTAAGCTACGGGGGCAAAAAAGGGATAGGACAGAAAGGAAAGAGCACACAGCAACCTCAAGGAGGTAGGAAGAGGGGTCTGGTCACCCATTCCAGTGTGTGTGCAGAGTTGGGGCGTGGGGTCCTCACCACCAACCAGTTCGACGCAGTTCTGACACTTTCTGCCTGGGGAAGTATCAGACCCCACAGACTGTGGGCTCAGTCCTCCCAGACTCCCCCATCCGCCACCACAATTCAGACGCCCATCCGAAGTTCAAGTTGTTACCTGTGCTTCTGAGCAGCCGGCTAAAGATGGGTGATTCCAACGACCCTCCCACCCCACCCCCAGAGCAGCTCACAGAACTCACAGGACCATTTTACTCACTGGAACACCAACTGATGACAAAAGGACCCAACTCACCGGTTTCTGTGAAAAGATGCGTAGGCAAGGCTACGGGAAGGGCCGCGAGCTTGTGTGCCCTCTCCCAGCGGCCAAGAGTTCACCAACCCAGAAGCTCTCCAAGCCCTGACCTCTCGGGCTTTATGGAGGCTTCGTTACACAGGTGTGATCGATTAAATCATCGGCCATTGGGGATTGATTCAACCTGCAGCCTCTCCCCTCCCCGGAGGTCCAGGAGTGGAGTTAGAAGTTCCAACCCTCTCTTCCCCTGGCTGGTTCCCCTGGCAACCAGCCCCCATCCACAGGTGAAGTAGGGGCAAGAAAAAAAAGCCACCTCATTAACATAACAAAACACACCTGAAAAGCTCCAGCACAGGAAATTCTAAGGGTATTGGTTAGGAAGGAGCTCTGCACCAGAAACAGGGATCAAGACCAAATATGTAGTTCTTACTATAAACCACAGTATCGCGGATATTTACTCTGGACCGCCCCCTTCCAGACCCCATAAGGCCAAATTCAGGCGAATGCTATTTAAAGAAAAAAAAATTGATAAAGCGTGCCTGCTTAACATATTTGAAGGTACTTGTTAAAGAAAAAATCCCGTCATTGTTTATTGAGACACAATGATTTCCTCCTTTACATGAAAGTCTTCTCATTTATGGTTGGGGGTGAAGACTGAAAGTCACTTGAAGGGCACAAACTAGAAAAGTTCTCACCGTTGACTTTTGACTATGAAGTTGCCTTGTACTGTAAACCTTAGGGCGACGTAGGTATGGGGGGGAAAGGAGATTAGGAAAGAAGGGAAAGAGCACACAGCAACCTCAAGGAGGTAGGAAGAGGGGTCTGGTCACCCATTCCAGTGTGTGTGCGAGTTGGGGCGTGGGGTCCTCACCACCAACCAGTTCGACGCAGTTCTGACACTTTCTGCCTGGGGAAGCATCAGACCCCACAGACTGTGGGCTCAGTCCTCCCAGACTCCCCCCATCCGCCACCACAATTCAGACGCCCATCCGAAGTTCAAGTTGTTACCTGTGCTTCTGAGCAGCCGGCTAAAGATGGGTGATTCCAACGACCCTCCCACCCCACCCCCAGAGCAGCTCACAGAACTCACAGGACCATTTTACTTACTGGAACACCAACTGATGACAAAAGGACCCAACTCACCGGTTTCTGAGAAAAGATGCGTAGGCAAGGCTACGGGAAGGGCCGCGAGCTTCTGTGCCCTCTCCCAGCGGCCAAGAGTTCACCAACCCAGAAGCTCTCCAAGCCCTGACCTCTCGGGCTTTATGGAGGCTTCGTTACACAGGTGTGATCGATTAAATCATCGGCCATTGGGGATTGATTCAACCTGCAGCCTCTCCCCTCCCCGGAGGTCCAGGGGTGGAGTTAGAAGTTCCAACCCTCTCTTCCCCTGGCTGGTTCCCCTGGCAACCAGCCCCCATCCACAGGTGAAGTAGGGGCAAGAAAAAAAGCCACCTCATTAACATAACAAAACACACCTGAAAAGCTCCAGCACAGGAAATTCTAAGGGTATTGGTTAGGAAGGAGCTCTGCACCAGAAACAGGGATGCAGACCAAATATGTAGTTCTTACTATACACCACAGTATCACGGATATTTACTCTGGACTGCCCCCTTCCAGACCCCATAAGGCCAAATTCAGGCGAATGCTATTTATTTAAAGAAAAATAAATTGATAAAGTGTGCCTGCTTAACATATTTGAAGGTACCTGTTAAAAAAAAAATCCCGTCATTGTTTATTGAGACACAATGATTTCCTCCTTTACATGAACTTTTTCTCGTTTATGATTGGGGTAAAGATTGAAAGTCACCTGAAGGGCACAAACTAGAAAGAAATCTCACCATTGATTTCTTCTATGAAGTTGCCTTGTATTGTAAACCTCAGGGTGATATAGAAACACGTTTTTATATATTAAGAAGACAATATCTTATGAGTAAATATGTGCATTTAGTGTGAGGAAATAAAATTATTTTTAAGGCAGAACCAAAATAATTTTTTTTGCCTCTTTCCTTTTTTTTGAAGTATAGTTGATTTACAATGTTGTGTTCATTTCTGCTGTACGGCAAAGTGACACGGTTACACACATCTATATTCTTTTTCATATTCTTTTCCATGATGGTTTATCACAGGATACTGAATGTACTTCCCTGTGCTCTACAGTAGGACCTTGTCGTTTATCCATCCTATATATACCAGTTCGCGTCTGCTAATCCCAAACTCCCACTCCCTCCCTCTGCCACCCCCTCTTGCCAACCAGAAGTCTGTTCTCTATGCTGTGAGTCTGTTCCTGCTTCATAGATAGGTTCATTCAGGAAAAATTTTTAAACATATAATTCTTTCTCTGTCCCTTGGGCCACTACCCATCCCTTTAGTGTATTGTGCATATGCGTTGTGCATTAGCAAGATTCCCTTAGAGGAAATAGTAATGCCTGCTCACCAAAAACAAATGAAACAAAACAAAACAAAAATAGCATTTCCTCTTGGCACCAGCAAAGTAGCTCCTTAGGGGATAACACTCCTTTCTCAGTCCTGGAAGGGGTCACAATAACCCGCTACTTGCCTTGTTGGACTCTGAAAACTGTCATTATGTTACTTTGATGTATGACCCTTGGTCTCAGAAACTTATATAGCTGTGCTTGACGTCTAACAGGTGGAACAGTCCTCAGAGTTTTCTCAAAGATGGTCTCCTGAGCTAAAATCCTCAGGTTGGCTTAAATAAGATTTTCCATTTCTTTCTTAGATTAACTATTGATTAATTTTTTCATCCACATGTGAATGACAATTTTAGTCAAATTTTGTCACAGTAAATGAGTCCTTAGCTTCCCTATATACAGTCTCTACGATCAATGTGTGAATATCATTTAACATGTTTGTATGGGGTCCCGTATCTTTTCTTACTGATTTTATTATAGTTTTTCATCACACATTGTATATAAAAACTGTTGCCTGCCATATCAGTAAACAAAGGATGTTGCAGCCATCAAGCCTCAGCCACTGCAGACGCCCCCAACTGTGTCCCCTGAGGAGATTCAACAGAAAAAAGCAGGACACCGCCCTTAGATTGCTAAGGTGCATGTCAAAGGAATGCTTTCAGTGAGTCCAGACTCTTGCATCTTCCCATACATAGAAAAGAGCTAAATTCATTAACTTGAGATGTCTGGGTCTTGTGTGTGTGTGTGTGTGTGTGTGTGTGTGTGTGTGTGTGTGTGTGATTAGTTATAATCTTTCCATGTTTGACTACACGTTTTTGGTTTTTTGGTTTTTGTTTTGTTTTGTTTTTTAGCAAAAACTCTTATATATCCAGGCTCCTCCCTTACCTCTTTGGAACAGACCCTCAGAGCTCTCTGAGATGCTGGCAGCCTTTCTGAGTTCCATAGTCCTCTGTTAAGGTCCCTGAATGAAATGTAATTCTCAGCTTCTAGGTCATGCATTTTCTTCAGTCGACAGTATAATATATATACACACACACATACATATATACATACAGGCAGACCTAAGTTTATCGTGCTTTGCTTTACTGCACTTCATAGATATTCCATTTTTTTGTTTTTTGGTTTTTTTTCGTTGCGTTGGGTCTTCCTTGCTGTACACAGGCTTTCTCTAGTTGCAGCGAGTGGGGGCTTCTCTTGTTGCGGAGCACAGGCTCCAGACGCGCAGGCTCAGTAGTTGTGGCACACGGGCTTAGTTGCTCCGCGGCATGTGGGATCCTCCCGGACCAGGGATTGAACCCGTGTCCCCTGCATCGGCAGGCAGATTCTCAACCATTGCACCACCAGGGAAGTCCAGTCTTGCCTTTTTGAAAAAGACGCCCAATATTACTTTCTTCTGCACACTGATTTAAAAATTGCACATTCCAAGTAATAACGTCAATAATATGGAGAAAATGTATTCACAATACATTTTCGTGAAATATTTTAATCACAAGAGAGACTGTCCAATTTGGTATGTAAATGAATGTCATTGTTGTCCACTTCATTTTTTTATACTGTTTCCCTAGTTGATTGATTTATCATCATTGCAAATTATTTAGCTAATTTTTTTGGAATCCACATACATTCATATAAATGTGGGATGTTTCCTTTTTTTTAATTTATTTATTTTATTTATTTTTTATTTATTTATTTTTGGCTGCGTTGGGTCTTCGTTGCTGCGTGTGGGTTTTCTCTAGCTGCGGCGAGTGGGGGCCACTCTTCGTTGTGGTGCGCGGGCTTCTCATTGCGGTGGCTTCGCTTGTTGCGGAGCACGGGCTCTAGGCGCGCGGGCTTCAGTAGTTGTGGCATGCGGGCTTCAGTAGTTGTGGCTCACGGGCTTAGGTGCTCCGTGGCATGTGGGATCTTCCCTGACCAGGGCTCGAACCCGTGTCCCCTGCATTGGCAGGAGAATTCTTAACCACTGCGCCACCAGGGAAGTCCCGGGATGTTTCTTAATTAAGTAAATATTTTAAATTTTAAATACTAAAGCCTGAAACTTCTTATTGACTTTGTAAAAGTTGAATTAATTGTTGACTGTCGTTAAATTTTTATGGTTATTTTTCAGAAAATATAGCATATGGCACTTTATACCAGGTGGTAGATTTTTTTCCTTTTTATGTTTTTTTTCTGTAATGTTTCTAACAAAATATTATGTGCTCTGTGGTTTGCTTTTTACTCTCAAAACAGCTACACTATATATTTTTCTTTTTCGTTCTCTTCATTCCCCTGGTCAGGGAAGGTTAGTCTCCGTTCAGTCTGGCATTTAATTTTCGTCCTTAAACTTCATTACCCCAGAGCTGATTAGGTAAGTTCATATAGAAGTTTAAAGTGTGAGCTTGTAAATAAGTTTAGAGTCCATGAAAGTAAGCTGATGTCAAAGTGTTCTAGTTCCCACACTGGAATATCACAGTGGAAAATATTTTGCATTTCTATAATGTGTTTATTTTCCCTAATTTAATCTTTATCATATTTTTTGTATTACAGAAGCAATATATGTTCAATGCAGAAAAATAAAATATTTATTTTTCTTCTCATATGCTTTATGTGCACAATCTATGTGAATTACAAATACTATAATGTATAATGAACATATACTCCAACTTTTACACACTTTGTACTCCTACAGTATATATTTCTGTCAGTAAATATTCACACTGTTTTTCGTTAGTATAACCTGACATGAACATTCCACAACTGATTAAATTGACACTTCATTTTAAGATATCTTATGTTGTTCCCTGTTTTGACTATTATACTTACACTGAGATGATATACTTGCTATCTGAAGTGGTGGACACTCTGAGTGCTTTCCTTGAAAGAATTCTTGAAAACTATACTAAAAGAACAAGTCAAAAAGGAAAACATGGACACATTTAATTATACTCAAATGAAGAACATTCTTAAACAAAAGATATCATGAAAGAAAGGAAAATACAGTCATACACTGGGAGATGATATTTTAAAATAGAATTTAAAAAAAATAGAATTTTTAAATGATGGAATAAATATTTGACTTCTGTGATACAAAAATATGATAAAGATTAAATTAGAGAGAGTAAACACATTATAGAAATAAAAAATATTTTCCAGCATGTTATTACAGCAGGGATACTAGGACACTTTGACATCAACTTACTTTAATGGACTCTAAACCTCTTTACAATCTCAACTGCTACATGTACAAAGGTTTAGAAAATTACAATATTTAAGAAAGGTGTGATAGTATTTATAGTATTATTTTTAATTTTTCTCATGCTGACTTTTATAACTTTAAGTAGTATACTTAAAATATTAATGGTTGATTCAATTATTTTGTACCTCACCCGTTTACCCTTCAAAATGTAAACAATAAACATTAAGGACATTCGGGTTTGTTCACCTGTGGTGGGAATAACTAAATAATTTTAGAGTTTTTTAAGAGTCTTTCATTTCATTGTATTCTATAAATACATGACTGTCTCTTTTACATTATATATATATGAATTCTAAAAGTAAACGTCCAGAGTACCCACATTGTGTTTAGAGAGTTGAAACTTCAACCTTGATGGGGCAATGGTTAGATTCCTGAGGTACAAAATATAATTTTGATGAAGGTACATGCTTGAGTAAAAGTCTATCATAAACAGAGGTGGGCAGTAAATGTTCTTAAATCACTACATCTGTATTGATTTTAAACTATCTTTCATGGACAGTATATAAAATTCTAAGCTAAAGATATGTCTTCTGACATTGTGAAGGAATCACGTGTCTGTCTTCTCCTTTCAATATCTCAGTAATTCTCCTTATACAGAATGCTTTTCCCACTCTTGTCTGTAGATATTTAGATGTTCCTCAACTTTTGAAGTCTTCGATATCTTTAGTATTTAATAAAGGTCTTCCTCCCCACCTCCCTCTTCTTTCTCCATCTCTGTCTCGCTATTTTTTTCCTCCCTCCCCTTCTCCCTCTAAAAATTCAATCTTAAAATTTAACATTTCTTTTTTTTGGACATAGAAAGTTTTTCTCCTCCTCATATTTCATTAATATTTTCTGCCTTGTTTTCTCTATTAAGACAGATATTTGACTTCCTGAATCTGCCTTCTTTCTCTTATCATCTTCCCTAACTTTTTATTTTTTATTTTTTAAATTATTTATTTATTTATTTATTTTTTGGCTGTGTTGGGTCTTCATTGCTGCACGTGGGCTTTCTCTAGTTGCAGAGAGCGGAGGTTACTCTTCGCTGCGGTGCGTGGGCTCTAGGTGCACGGGCTTCAGTAGTTGCGGCACGCGGGCTCAGTAGTTGTGGCGCACGGGCTTAGTTGCTCCGCAGCATGTGGGATCTTCCCAGACCAGGGCTCGAACCCGTGTCCCCTGCATTGGCAGGTGGACTCCTAACCACTACATCACCACGGAAGTCCTCCCCACCTTTTTAAAATCACTTTTCTCAGGGAACCCTCCTGCACTGTTGGTGGGAATGTTAATTGGTGCAGCCATTATGGAATACATTATGCAAGCTCCTCAAAAACCTAAAAATAGAGTTACTATGTGATCCAGCAATCCCATTCCTGGGCATATATCCAGACAAAACTATAATTCACATAGTCATATATCTGGAAAAGACAAAAACTCTAATTTGAAAAGATACATGCACCCCTAGGTTCACAGTAGCACTACTTACAATAGCCAGGACATGGAAGCAACCTAAATGTCCATCAACAGAGGGATGGATAAAGAAGATGTGGTACATATACACAATGGAATACGACTCAGCCATAAAAAGGAATGAAATAATGTCATTTGCAGCAACATGGATGGACCTAGAGATGATCATACTAAGTGAAGTAAGCCAGACAAAGACAAAGATCTTATGTTATTGCTTATATGTAGAATCTAAAAAAGAAAAAAAAATACAAATGAACTTATTTACAAAACAGAAATAGATTCACAGACATAGGAAACTGACTTGTGGTTGCCAAGGTGGAGATGTATTGGAAGTTTGGTATTAACAGATACAAACTATTATATATAGAATGGATAAACAACAAAATCCTACTGTATAGCATAGGGAACTCTATTCAATATCATGGGATAAAGCATAATGGAAAAGAATATGAAAAAGAATGTATATATATATATGTAAAACTGAATCACTTTGCTGTACAGCAGAAATTAACACAACATTGTAAATCAACTATACTTCAATAAACGTTAAAAATAAATAAATAAATAATAAAATAAAATCACTTTTTTTGATCTACAGATCGACAAATGTACTTTATTTTATAAAGAGGTCCAGGGACTTGCCTGGTGGTGCAGTGGTTAAGAATCCGCCTGCCAATGCAGAGGATACGGGTTCGAGCCCTGGTCCGGGAAGATCCCACATGCTGCAGAGCAACTAAGCCCGTGCTCCACAACTACTGAGCCCGCGTGCCACAACTACGGAGACTGCGTGCCACAACTACTGAAGCCCGTGTGCCTAGAGCCTGTGCTCCGCAACAAGAGAAGCCACCGCAATGAGAAGCCCACACACCATAACGAAGAATAGTCCCCCCTCGCTGCAACTAAAGAAAGCCTGCACACAGCAATGAAGACCCAACACAGCCAAAAATAAAAATAAATAAATTTAAAAAGAGGCCCAGTTTATTCTACTGTTAAATTCCTATTTATATTAAATAAATAATTTTTAATCATATTTTCAAATTTCTATAGTTATTTCTCGTTTTTGAGAAACAAATTTTTTTTTTTTGGTCTCCGCACAGCTTGCAGAATCTTAGTTACCCAACCAGGGTTTGAACCCAGGCCCTTGGCAGTGAAAGCGCGGAGTCCTAACTGCTGGGCCGCAGGGAATTCCCTGTTTATTGTTTTCTGATTCTTTGGATTTTATAGAAAGGTTTTGTTGATTTAAGATTGAATCATTGTTTGAAATTCTCTTAACATAAAATAAAATTTAAATTTCTTGCTTATTAGTGGAAATACCTCTGTTATCTTTTTAAACAGTTATTCTTTTTTTCTTCCATTTTAGCCTCCTCTGTCCTGTTCTTTCTTTGTAAACGACTGGCGATCCTTGGCTTTTCCCTTTCATTTGTGCATTAAAGATGAAATGAGTGTGATAACTTGCAAGGAAAGGGGTGATGAGAAAATATGGCAAGTATCACATGACTTTCAGGGGTAAACGTGGGCAAAAACATACACGGTATGTGAAGAAATAATGCAAACAGCGGAAACATTTTCAAGATACAATTACTTAAAGTCTGTAATCACTGTTTTTTTTTTTTTTTTTTTGCAAGATTCTTGAGACATGTGCACTAATCCTCAAAGGCTCAGCTAGACTGTATGTGTTCAGTGGCAACATGGTCCCAAGACAATTCACAAAGAGAAAACTATAAATTGACAGGTCATCAGAGTTTGATAGGGAATTAAATGCACTTAGGGATGGACACATCCATTTAGTACAGGATGATGGCCGCCCTTGCGGTTGATCCCAGCAGCTCACCTTTCCCCATGTACATTTGCTCCCACTGACACCCCCGCCAGGAATATCCCTCTTGTACTGCAGAAAGACCCCCTCCTGGATGTGTTTCGCCTGCCTGGTGAAGCCCTGCCCAACTCTGAACTCTCAGCTCAGACGTCACTATGAAGTGAATCCTTTTCCACTTCCTTTGAGTTCCACCCCATAGTATCCTATTCCCGGGATAGAAATGGCGGCTCTGTGGTCAAGGTGCAGTCGCAGAGAGTTTTCCCTAGATTCTGAGTCCCATGATGTATCCATCCCTTTATCTTCAGAGGTAGTGCCCCTTGAGAATAACAATTGTTATACCTTGAATATAACAGTTGCTTCTTAAATACTTTTTTTTTAAAACATCTTTATTGGAGTATAATATACTGAATCACTGCTGTACACCTGCAACTAACACAACATTGAAAATCAACTATACTTCAATTTTAAAAAATTAATTAATTAAAATATTTATAATATGTAACCAGAACTTTATTCTGCTAACTGCCAAACGTGGCATATTTAGAAATATTGCAGGCAGAGTTATGTCTGCCGATTCCCAGATACTACTTTTCTATTTGCATGTCTGGATGTTAGCATACCCATCTGCCCATCATATGTGCTCAAAACACAGCTTGAAATGAATAAATCCGATAATCACTGAAGTCAGTAAAACATTTGAAAAGATACGTTTTCATTCATTTCTGGGCATGAGAAAACCAAAAACGAAGTAACCAGTGCAATATGAATTCACTTGGAAAACATCAAAACTGATTAAACTCTTAGACTGCTCTCTTGCACAATTTTCCATTTTCTGGAGGTTGGAAATTGATTCACAACTTTCTTAGAAGGTTATAGATGGTTCAGGTGGTCTGTTTGCTATCATCACTTTACTGTGGACGCAGAATCACTAATATTGTTAATTGCCTTATACCCAACAGATGTTTACCAATGAATGTGCACGTTTTTGTTAAGTATTCTTATTGTTTTATTCAGACCTCATCAGCTTCCCATTTCACTCACAATCTTCTTGAACGCTTCTTAAGTTTTTGCAATGGCTGTGTATTTCAACTGAATACACAGGGGAAACTTGACGATGTATGTTATAAATTGCCATCATCCATAAATGTCTTTACTGTCAACAACCTTCCAGAAATGCTCTTTGCCTTGAATAAAGAAATGCTTTTATACTTTTGTTTTAGCGTTCAGATCCTTCTCTCTCCTTTCTGATTTTCTTATTTTGTTCCTCTTTTTTGGTGCTCACACACTGTTTACGGAATCCAACATTTACACTACTGGCCACATCTATAGCAGTCTTCTGCGATGTGGATAATTATGGCCACAATGTAATATATTATATGATACAAGCGGATCACATGATAGTTCTCTCATTGGTTAAGGATATTCTATTGCCAGGCACATAGCCTTCCCAGAGAGAGACCCATACAGAAAGGAAAAGTGGTATCAGGACCCGAAACAGAATGCAGGTGGTAAATCCCCATCATCTATTGGTCCCTGCTTGTGTTTGAGGATTAAGGACCAATGAATACAAAAGAGAGTTATTCCTGTCTATAACAACGTTTCAGCGTTTTAAATTCAATGTATATTTTTGTGTATTCCTTTCACTATGTAATCTCCCTGAACAAACCACTGTAGGAAAACAGTAAGGGCTATAAAATAAGGAGCAGATTATCACAGCCATCCATGCTTTATAAGATTTTAAGGCAAATATATCACTGTGACAGTCTATGTTTAAATCCCTTGAGTTCCAGAGCGCTGAATACATATGAACAATAGACAATGTATAGTACAGAATTTAGTTATCAATTTTCATGTCCCTGGAAACTCTTTAGAATGCTGCACTTTTGTTCAGATTCTCTCTAACCATATAAATGCATAATATAACTATTTCCACTGCCTAAAATATTCTTATTAATAGAGAAACAAATCGGATTTTGGGGTCCTGCAGATAGATTTTTTTTATTCTTCTTACAATTTTTAATAAAAAAAGTATTACACACCCAAGACATGGCCCCCAAGTTGGCTGCTCCAAAAAAACAGATTTCAGTAAGTGAAAAAACACCCCTTTCACTTTATTTGAAGTCATCCTTTATTTTTACACATTTTCCTACACAAATACTAGTTTAAACCATATTGTTTTGCAAATCCTTGCTCATTTCCCTATATGAAGTGACGTTTCAATATACAATGGGTATCCCATGGAGAAGCAGCCCAGATAAAAGAAATGAAGTGATAAAGTTAATAGGATTCCAAAAATGACTCTCCCCAAAAATCAGTGACAAGGAAATTCAATTGGTTAATTCAGTTAAGATCACATGTAAACCCCAGGGCCATGGATGTCCAGTTCTCAGCAATTAATCAAATCCAGCTTTATCTGGTGAAATAAAATGCTTAAGCAGAATTATTTATTGAATATATATTAAAAGACTACAAGTTAACAATATAGAGTCATCATCACTTTAAACCCTTCATTAAACTCTTTAGTTCATCACTAAGAGAAGGTTATTCTATAATCACCTTTTTATAAAATATATTGGTCTTTGAGATCAAAAAGCAGGCAGTGGTACCCACTAAAATTTCATTGGTTTAAACACACTTGGAATTATTTTGAAGATATGGCGGTATTTTATTATATGATTATTATTTTAAATATATTCTAACATTGATACCATATTTTCCTATTTGAATTATATTTCAACTTTAAAAGTGTTCAATACATATTACATCCATGCATTGTAATAATACTCTTACATGTGAAATTAGAGAATATACTGTTTCCAACCTTTTGGATCCAAGATATAAGAAGGTGAGAAATATTACCATAATAAACATCTATGGGAAAAAATTAGGTCATCTAAAGTGTTTCATACATATCATTCATTTAAAGGTGTATTTGATTTCCATTTACTCAATTCAATAAAAGAGAGTGTGAAATATCATGAATATTAATTATTTTCTAGCTATCTTTAGGACTCCATGTAAAACAGCATTGAAATGTGTTTCATCTGAACTTATAAGGCTCTAGACAATTACACTAAGAAAAATGAGAGATAAACCATTAGACAAATCCAAATAGGACGGTAAATTATACTGACAAAATAACCTAGAACAGATCCCAATTGGTCCACTTCTAGTTTCACTTTATTTTTATTTGATTTCTCGTAACAATTTTTGTCAAACTCTAGTTATACTGTAAATAAATACACATTTTCTGGTGAGCTCAGAAAATGGATTTCTAATTGGATTCCTCAAGGACCATCAACTACTCTATATGCCATATATATATATATATATATATATATCTCCAAGAATATAATATATATATATTCTCCCAAGTTCATTGTTTTCTTCAACTCAGCGATGCTCAGTGGTGTCTATCCTTGATAGTTTACATATTCCCTGATACTACATGTTAATGGTAACTTGAGAAATCCCTTTACTATATGAATCCCCAAGACTAATCTTAGGATGTAGGGAAGGTTCTTCTAACTCCCTTTCGACTATGGCAAGAAGCAAATGTGTATCTTTTTGGAAACGGCATATTCTTCGTAGGCTTCGAATGGTCAACATTCTGGAATCTAAGCCCTAACGATTTCTGATAGGCATTACTTATATATGTGGATATATCTATGTACCAGAAAAGACCTCCCATGCACAGAATAATCAGAGTTAAAATATCCCACTTCTTTTTTAAAATAGACCTATAGGAACATTATGTGAAAGTCTGTGAATGCAAAGTGAGTTTCCCGTTTCCAGAGAAATTTCAGAAAGAGACTCCATGAAGGCTTTATGTATCATAGGAAGAATGAGTGAGACAGGTAGTTTGCAAGGAAGCAAATCCATGTTTACATTCCAGGAAAACAAAACAAAACAAAAAAAACCTTAAGAAAGGAGCAATGGGCAGGTTTCAATGTCTAAAAGACTAAGAAGCTTGCAAAGCAGCTTCATCTGCAGTGGCAGTTACCACCTGTGGTGATTTTTGCCCCCAAGGGGACATTGATGATGTTGCAGATGACCTCAGCTGTCATCTGGTGGGTGGACACTGGGATACCGCTTATCCCCCTGCAATGCACAGGGCAGCTCTCCACAAAAAAAGAATTATCCAGCCCCAAATGTCAATAGTGTTGAGGTGTGCAGGATCCTCAACTGGCCATGGAGAGGCATGTACCAAAGACAAGTAGCAGAAAATCCGTGGCTGCCATACTGTAAAGGAAATTTGAAATTGTAAATCACAGCTGCCATTACCTTGGTCAATCACGTGGCTGGCTTACAGGTCACCAGCTTGGACTTTGCCACCAGACTAGTATCATGGCAGCACTTTTCCCTAAATATGTATGAACTGTAGCAAATTAGTCATGCTGGGTTTCAGGGCATCATTCTGTAAAATGAGAAAGCTATTACTACTAATAGTGTACTAGGGTGTAATGGTGATTTAAGTTATAGTAAATACTAATAGACAAAGTGAAGTGAGGCAAAAATACTTTCCTCATAAATCAGTGTCTTTCATAGAAAATGCATCCAATAATTTTGTGCCAAGATTTTTTAAAAGTTAGTTATACACACACATACATACATGCATAACATAAGCAAATACAACTTGTTTAAATGTTGATATAGAGATAGAGAGATAAATAGATACATAGATACATAGCTAGCTAGCTGATAGATAATAGATACATAGATAATAGATGATAAATAGATGGGTAGATGGATGGATAGATGCATAGATGATACATAATAGACAGATAGAATGATAGGTTGATAGACAGATGAACGGATGATAGATAGATCATAGATAGAGAGAAGGATGGATGGATAGATTAATAGATATGGATAGATGAAAGATGTATAGATTTGATAGATGGTACATGGATATAATAGATTAATGATAGGTGGTTGGATAGATAGACAAATAGATGGATAGGTAAGAAGAGATGATAGATATAGATACAATTTTGGCTCAGAATGCCCTACTCCATAACTTTTATATATCAATATTCAATTACTGAAGAAAAGAAAGTAATTTAATGTTTCTTCCTCTAGACTCTTATTTTTATATACTATTTTCTTTACATTTCAGTAGTTTTTATTTATATATTCATCTATTTAAATTGAAGAAGAGTTGATTTACAATACGATATTAGTTTCAGGTGTACAACATAGTGATTCACTAGTTTTATAGATTATACTCCATTTAAACTTTTATAAAATATTGGCTATATTCCCTGTGCTGTTATGTTTATACACTTTGACAGACTATTGACGGAAGCTTCCTGTAAGTTCCCAACAATTAAACTCAATTGCTCTCTGCAACCTAAAATGTGTTCTAGTGAATTCTGAGTGTCTCAGTCTCCAAGAAGTCATTTCTGAATGTCACTTCATGTGACACAAGGGAAAATAAGTACATTTAAAAAATCATGTGTCAGAGAGGGAGAGAAACAATTAAGAAGGAATTTTGGTGATGTGCTTTTGGGCACTCTGACCTGATTTCTAATTGTAAACTTAGAAATCTTACAGTGCTTCTCCCCGGAGGTTTTTAAGAAAGTTGCAGAGCTGTGTGATTTTATCTGATTCTGGCTTCCCCCCGTCAAGTATTTCCAGCATCCACTGCTTTACGCGGTTTGTTTGAAAAACAACCCCCTTGATAAAATGCAGAGAGAGACTGAAAGAGGTGCTTGTATTCTGAATGTTTTCAAGGAAAACATATTAGTACATTCATCTTTTCGTAATGGGTGGAGTTGTGGGTGTATATAATCCTCAAAGAAATTTTACTTGTGAAAGGCAGGTTTGTCTTGAATAAATGCCCTCCACTCTGAAATTTCTCAAGAGCGCAGGAAAGAGCAACCGTGAATAACCTGTGAGCTGTCACGGCAACCCACCCGATCAGAATCTGCCTTTAACAAGATCCCCATGGGGTCTCTAGACATGATCATTCAGAAGCACGGCTCTGAAAACATTCTGCACCCATTTCCTGTGTTAGATTTCGGCTTCGTGGTCAGAACAAATACTCAGGTGTACTAGTTGTTAAAATACTGAAGCATACCTGGGTTGGATGATGACCAGCCTCACTCCGGGCACCGTCCCTAGATTTCCAACTGTCTCTTACTGCTGTGGGCTGAATATCACAATCCTTCCCTCAGAGGTGAACTGTCTATTCAGTAATTAAAAGAACTAATCAGGTGCCCAAGTCGGGATCTCCAGAAATTGCCAAAATACTAGGTCCAGATTATCTAGATAAGGTCCACAAACATTCAAAACAGGGAGAGAAAAAGTGCTGAGGTTGAGAATTTGGTCAGGCTAAGGAAACTGCATCCCTGGACTGGGTAAAGACAGCAGGCACATTTGGAACTTCGATGCACTGTATTATGGCTCATAGATTTTGGAAAGTTGTGTTTCCATTTTTATTTGTCTCGAGGTATTTTCTGATTTCCTCTGATTTCTTCACTAACACATTTTTTTTTTAGTAGCGTATTGTTTAGTTTCCACGTGTTTGTCCTTTTCCCATTTTTCCTTCTGTAATTGATTATAAGCCATAAATGCAAAATCTGGAAACTAGAGCAGCAACAGGATAAGTGAACGGCAGACAGTGAACCATTCACAGCCCTGGAATGACGGGGACGGTGTGGTGGACATGCAAGGCTTCCTTCTTCCACCGATAAGAGGACCATGGCTGTGATCTCCCTCGGAGACCTTCTAAAGGAGATCCTCCGTCTTGGTCGCCTCCCCATGTGCCAGCAAACCTGGGGGCCTGTGAGGACGTCTCCCTGGCTATTGGGATTTCAATTCCTCGTACGCAGGTGATGCATATGGTTATATGAAGAAATGAATCCTCCTATTAACCCGACTCCAGCGATGTCTACCTGAGCTATTCATTTTGCTTGTTCACCTGTGTTTGTTTTTTGGTTTATCCAAAGCAATAAACCAAAGATGAGAGTGGATATAAGTCTGTCCAGGTTGTGCAAGATGGTATGTTATACATTTGAGGAGACAGTGTGCAGGGGAATTTTATTTCCTCTGTCTCACGTGGTAAAAATGAAATTCCAGGTCTAAAGGATACAGATACACAGAGATATATTATATATAAATATACATAAAATTATGTTATATATAGGCTTATTTTTATATATAGTATATGTAATATATAGTACATTATAACTATTATTAATATATATTATATTTTATAAGGTACAATGTTATATAATATTTAGAAATATATGTTATACATAATAAATTTAATATAATTATAGATATGATAATCTGGACAGATTTTTTAATCCAGACATTATATATATAAATCTAGGCAGATTTTTATATATAATATGTACTACATATATTATATATAATAATAAATAACATAATATATAATGTTATATATACTAAATATATAATAATATATACATAATTATAGTACTATATAATAGTATTGTTTAATTATATATATAAAATATATAATAGTACTATATAATTATAATTCTATCAAGCATTTTTTTTCCAACCACTACAGTATGAAACTAGAAATCAATTACAGAAGGAAAAATGGGAAAAGGACAAACACGTGGAAACTAAACAATACGCTACTAAAAAAAAAGTGTTAGTGAAGAAATCAGAGGAAATCAGAAAATACCTCGAGACAAATAAAAATGGAAACACAACTTTCCAAAATCTATGAGATGCAGCAAGAGCACTTCTAAGAGGGAAGTTCATATGACACAGGTCTTCCTCAAGAAACAAGAAAAAACTCAAACACCTAACCTAACACCTAAAGAATTAGAACAACAAACAAAGTCCAAAGTCAGCAGAAGGAAGGAAATGATAAAGATGAGAAAGGAAATAGAGACAAAAAAAAAAAAAATTGAAAAGATCAATGAAACCAAGAACTGGGTTTTTTGAAAAGATAAACAAAACTGATCAACTTTTAGCCAGGCTCACTAAAAAGAAAAGAGAGGGGACCCAAATAAACAAACTAAGAAATAAAAGCAGAGAAATAACCATCAATACCACAGAGATGCAACAATTCATAAGAAAATACTGTGAACAGTTATATGCCAACAAATTGGACAACTTAGAAGAAATGAAGAAATTTCTAGAAAAACACAATGCAATCTTCCAAAACCACATCAGGAAGAAATAGACAATCTGAACAGGCCGATCACCAGTAGTGAAATCGAATTTGTCAAAAGCAAAAAGAAAATAAAACAAAACAAAAAACGAAGAAAAAACTCCCAGCAAACTAAAGTCCAGGAGTGGGTGCCTTCACAGGGGAATTCTGCCAAACATGCAAAGAAGAGCTAATACCTATCCTTCTCAAACTCTTCCCAAAAAATGGAAGAGGACGGAACACTCCCAAATTCATTCTACAAGGCCAACATTATCCTGACACCAAAACCAGACAGAGACATGACAAAAGAAAGAAAATTACAGGTCAATATTTTTGATGAATATAGATGCAAAAAATCCTCAACAAAATATTAGCAAACCAAATCCAGTGATATATAAAAAGGATCATAAAATTACAAACTTCCACACTCCCATCTCTTCCCAACGTTTTCCCTACTCTGCTCTCTAGCACTTCAATGTACATAACGTATATTTTATTTATTTGAAGTATGGCCATGGCTTCCACAGGGACTCCTGCTGTGGCAGAAATATAATCTGTTTTGTTCACTGGTCACCAGGGGCTGGCCCTTAGATGGAGCTCAGTAAAATACACATAAAATGTATCATTACTTACATTTCTTTAGTATATTGACAATGCTACGAAACTACCACCTGTGTCTAGTTCAAGAATATTTTCATCCCCTCCAAAGAAGATGTTGTACCCTTTAATAGTAGCTATCCACTCCGTCCTCCCTCCAGCCCCTGGCAACCACAAATCTGCCCTCTGGTGGATTTTCTGACTGTGGACATTTTATAATTATTTATAAATTATTTCAAATGAATTTTCGATAGACATGAAGCAAACTTATAAATTATTAAATTTATTATAAAGATAACATGATTATATGCTTCTAAATTTAATTTTTATTTCCATTTATCTTTAAATCTTTTTAAAGTCTTCTAAAATTGTTGCATGCATTTTATTTTTACTTAACCTGATATCTTCAATAGAGGTACATCTATTATTTGGATAATTGTAGGTAAACAATTATTTGGTACTTTAAACTTCAAAATACGTTTCGATTTGATGTATATATATATATATATTTCCTGTATAGATATATATGCCATATATATATATCCACTTTATATATGTATATGCCTTTTCTGTGTATATTATATATAATATATAGTTATTTATATATTATATTAATGTTATATTTAATATAATATTGAATTATATTAATAGTATTTATCGGGCTTCCCTGGTGGCGCAGTGGTTGACAGTCTGCCTGCCAATGCAGGGGACATGGGTTCGAGCCCTGGTCTGGGAGGATCCCACGTGCCGTGGAGCGGCTGGGCCCGTGAGCCACAATTGCTGAGCCTGCGCGTCTGGAGCCTGTGCTCCGCCACAAGAGAGGCCGCGATAGTGAGAAGCCCGCGCACCGCGATGAAGAGTGGCCCCCGCTTGCCGCAACTAGGGAAAAGCCCTCGCACAGAAGCGAGGACCCAGCACAGCCATAAATAGATAAATAAATAAATAAATTAATTAATTAAAAAAACAGGTTCATAGTATTTAATTCTAAAAAAAAAAATAGTATTTATCATATAAAATAATTATAACATCTAATGATAGTGTAATATTTAATATTTAATAAGTATAATGTTTAATATTTGAAAACCACAATATTTAATATTTAATATAATAATATATAATGTAAGTCCTAAAAATAGATCTGCATTCTTGATGATGGTGAGGAACATTTATTTTTATCAATAGTAAGCTTGTGGGGCTTCCCTGGTGGCGCAGTGGTTGAGAATCTGCCTGCCAATGCAGGGGACACGGGTTCGAGCCCTGGTCTGGGAAGATCCCACATGCCGCGGAGCAACTAGGCCCGTGAGCCACAACTACTGAGCCTGCGCGTCTGGAGCCTGTGCCCCGTAACAAGAGAGGCCGCGACAGTGAGAGGCCCGCGCACCACGATGAAGAGTGGCCCCTGCTTGCCGCAACTAGAGAAAGCCCTCGCACAGAAACGAAGACCCAACACAGCCAAAAATAAATTAATTAAAAAAAAAAAATAGTAAGCTTGCTCAAGTGCATCAAATATGATATCTTAGGGGAGGTGATAAGAAGAGGTGAAGCTCATATCAAACACAAGTTCCAACAAAGCCATGCTAGCTTACGGTTTAGCCAGGAAGACGGCTGAAGAGACCTGCATTGCCAAATCAGAACCCTTTAATGGTGTGCTTTGCCTGGGTCTGGATTCAGTCCCTACCCCAGGCGATGACTCTCTGAGAACAAGACTTGCACACATTTGGAGAGATGGCTTCATGAGATGGAGATCGATCATGCAGCCATGTTTGAGGACAACTTTGGGAAGCTAAAGGGCAGCTTGGGTGGCTGGTGGGAATAGCGGTAATTCTCCTGTCAGAGGGCGTGAGGGTAGGAGTGGGCGGGACAGAATGAGTCGGCTTTGGTTCTGCTTCTGGAAGACGTTCCTGCCAACATCAGCGAGGCAAGCTCACCTGCCTTGCCCTACCCTCACGACCTCATCTAAGCCTAATCCCCCTCCAAATACTATCCCATTAGGGGTTGGAGCTTCAACACATGAAATCTGGGGGGAGCCATACCCATTTAGTCCGTAACAGGGCTGTATTATAAAGCCATCTCAAAATAGAGTGGCTTTTCAAAGAAGTTACTTATTCCCACTCATTTTCTGTGCATCTGCTGCCCTAGACTTCGGCTTGATTCCAAGATGCAGGTCATTTCCAAGATGGCTCCATGCACCTCCGATGTTATGTGAAACAGTGGAGTACCCATGGCACATTCTTTCCTAACAACGGCAGAATGGTAAGAGAGAGAGTCCCATGGCACAAACACATTTCAAGGAAATGTCCTGGTGTCCCACTTACTAACATTCCACTGGCTGAAGCAAGTTGCATGGCCAAATTCAATATCAGAAAATGTGTCTCAACATAAGAAAAAGAGTAAATATTTGCTGGATAACATTTCTAAACTCTCGTAACTCCTTAGAATCCAGCAAAAGTGAAGCTCTTAGATGTATCTGGGTTTTTCTTTCACAGAAGAAGGAGATGTTATATTATATATTAAATAGTATGCTATGTATTAAGTGGTAAGTTATTTTATACGACAAATACTGTTCATATACATTGAACATTATATTAAATATAATATTAATATACTTTGTAAATAACTATATTATATATAATATACACACAAAAGGCACATATATAAAGTGTATATGTATATGTAAAAGGCATATATATCTATACAGAAAAAATATATACAAACATGCACATACATATATATGTATATATATACATACATATACTTATGTATAATACACACTTTATATGCATGTTGCAAAATAAATATCGCAATATATATTTCATAAATTCTTTCTTAAAATATAAGACTTTAGATAAGTCTTTATCATCAAAAGCATTTTTTAAACACCATTTCTGGTGATTAAAAAATAAGCACATGGGGCTTCCCTGGTGGCGCAGTAGTTAAGAATCCACCTGCCAATGCAGGGAACACAGATTCGAGCCTTGGTCCGGGAAGATCCCACATGCCACGGAGCAACTAAGCCCGTGCGCCACAACTACTGAGCCTGTGCTCTAGAGCCTGCGAGCCACAACTACTGAACCCACGTGCCACAACTACTGAAGCCCGCGTGCCTAGAGCCCGTGCTCGGCAACAAGAGAAGCCACCGCAATAAGCCTGCGTACCACAACGAAGAGTAGCCCCCGCTCGCCGCAACTAGAGAAAGCCTGCATGCAGCAACGAAGATCCAACGCAGCCAAAAATAAATAAATAAATAAAATTAATTTATTAAAATAAAAAAAGAGCACACAACTGTAGAAGCAGCTTCTTCAGCAGTTAAGGCTAACTTTGACACTTGTGATTCTGGCGCATTTTGTAGGATTTCCTCTTATGTACCTCATGTAAAGACAGCAGAGGGGGAAAAGGAAAGCCTTGTGAAGCCAAGATTTGCATGCACTGTGAATTTTTCAATATTATGTAGACAAATGATGAGGGAAAACGGTGTCTAGACTCAGATGCTCCATTGCACACTTTGCCAGACTGGAAATTTGAAATCAGGAACAGAGAAGTCAGCTTTAAAAGGAGTCCTGTGCAAACAAATTGACCTAAATCACAAATGGAATAGGGATAACTGCCTTTTTTTGAGAAACAAGGGTTAACGACGGTTAATACCTTTTAAGAGTGAATCCTCCAAAACATTTCCTAAATAAAATGTTGGTTTCAAATGACATCAAGGAGCATTAAATCATAGCCCTGTTTTAAAAGCTAAGCCTGTGGTTGCTTTAGAGTATCAGCGTGTTTACTCCTATAAAACAGGCAACGACAAAAGCAAAACCCTTTCTAAAGGTTATAAAATCGTTTCATTTGGAAGTGCAGTAGGAGATGCAGGGCTTTCAGATACCTCCTTAAATAGAAACAGCGCTTAACACACTTGCCTTTGGCTCTCTGCGGGGAATACCCAGAAGACATTAACCCAGCTAGCAATCCAAAACTGTATTCCTATTTGCCTTACACAAATATTGCCAAAAAGCCATTATACGCAATCATGCAAATTACTGACACTGGATGGAAGGAGTTCTTGAATGTTTGAACTTTTCCACCAGTTCAGCAACTCTCTCCAAAAGCCCATGGAAAAAAATGTAATATTTTTTTTAATTCTGCATGCAGGATGTGAGTCTTAAATATGTTCGGTTATCATAACCATTTTAAAATCCCTAACAATAGAGGTTGTTTGCAGGGCGTACATGTGAATTGAGAGACAGGGAGATGAAATGGTCACAGTATCATTCAGAATATCATACTCAGTGGGGTCCTTTCTGAATTGCAAAGGACATGCATCTGTGGACGCTTAAGACTCCTCAGAAATCATTATACATTACATCCCTTAACGATCAATGTTTGAATGAAAAAGTCCCTGTGGTTCAAAAATGTTCAGGATTCAAATAGGGTAGAGAAAAAATCGTAACAGTAAAATGTTAGAAATTTAGCAAAATGTTTAGACGTTTTGCCAACTCGTCACTATGAGAAAATGAATATTTGATAAGTCTATTTTACAGGACTGTGAAACATGAGTGCGTTTCATTATTCAGTTGTAAGAAAAGCACATAGGAAATATTCTGTTAATAGATAACTATTATCTATAGCATAGGTTAGTTGTAGTTTATCAGTTTTCAGCTATTACGAAGGTAAAAAAATCAGACATCCCAACAAGGCATATTACTCAGAAGTCAACTGATTATAACTGAAGGATTTCTGAGAACACCAAATGTCTGAAAGAGCTAATGGAAGCATTTCTGTAATCGCAAAGCAACACTGAAATAGATATGCTTTATAGGTTACCAAACTGGACTAGTCTTAAAAAAATAATTGGAGGAAACCAATGTAATGATGATCACCTAAATCTATATCTCTGAACTCGGCCTCCAAAAAAATGTAGAGTCTAAAAACAATAGCCCAAATAAAATTCACCAAAACCCATGCCTGCCACTTAACCACGTGAGAGAAGGGTATAAACTTCAAACAACCTGTAAGAAGAAAAATGCAACAAACAAACAAACCCAGAAAACAATATCCCAAAGATCTATTTCTTAAGCTCCCATAATATCTCCAAAAATATGTTTTGCGGAGAACTAGGGGTTCTAGACACAGTGCAAGGAAACGAGAACAGAAGTAACAAGCAAAGATTGACCTAATGTCCTCCTAAAAATAAGAAATCCACACCAACTGTGAAAACATTCATAAAGGGTCTAAAATATCTGACTTCTGGTTACAGGGATGGTGGAAGATTTACACGGTTTAAGATGGCAGTCTTGAAAAAGCATCAATTCTTGGGAAGAAGTCAGCTGAAAAAAGGAGTGAAGTGCTATCTTCTGAGCACGGGGGTAAAGGGAAATTGAAGAAAGAAAGGGACTTTTAGAACCTTGCAAAAAAAAAATACTGAAGAACACACAATTCTACCCTCAATTATTTCTCCCCCTCCCCAATTAAAAACCATAATTTGAAGGAACTCAACTTCCCTAGACTCACAGAGAAGGGTCCAATTGAACTAGCAATCTTAGAAACCAATCTGTATCATTCAGGAAATCCCCAGCAAAAAGCAGCCTTTTCTATATGTCTGTTAGCTAATCAAAATCACCTCCCCCCAAAAATATTGAGATCAGAATAAAACTTCTACATAACACTCCAAATTACCTTCAATATCCACACTTCTGCTACCAAACAGGATGGAATTCCTAGGACTGGGTTTACTCTCCTGTACCCAAGCAGGACCCTTTGGGACCTTCCTGGGAAAGACCCCCCTCCCCATGCCCTCTAACTGCCTCTTGTCTGTAGGAAACTGTAGCCATCTCGGCCTTCCCCGAGTTTCAAAGAATGCATTTAATCGGAGAAGTGAGAAAACGCAGAGAGAAAGGAAAACAGTCAAGCAAGACAAAATAGTGATAGTTTAACCATTAAACAAAGCCAAGGACCATTAGTTCCTCCTCAAGGGCTGCAGATGATATTCTGAACCACATCCTTTGAGCTGTTTTGCAGAGACTGAAACCCCACCAGGTGAAAGAAGTTAACTAACTACATGCTGACCACGAGCACCTAGACCCCAGACCAGCTGGAACCAGAAGGTTGATAATGTTGACAGGAGAGATGTGAATGATACGAAAAAAGAGACAAATAATCAGACTCAGAAAGGAAATATGTAATATCTGAAATGAAAGATGAAAAAAAAAAAAAACTGGATGGGATTAACAGCCAATTAAACGCTGCAGAAGAAAAGACTTGTGAACGTGTAATACACATTAGTGAAAATTTTTAAAAATAAAAAATAGTATCAGTGGGTTATGGAACAATTTCCAGTGCCTAAATTTACCCATGTTTGGCGTCTGAAAAGAAGGGGACAGTGAAAAGGAGAAAGAAAACATCTACATTTGAAGAAATAAAGTCTATTTTTAAAAACTTGGCTAAAAATGATAAACTAGCGATACAAGAAACTCAATGATTCTGAAGCAGAAGAAACATGAAAAGCACACCAAGGAACACTGTAATCCATTCGCTCAAGACCTGTGATAAAAATAAAATCTTAGTAGGAGCCACAGAAATGTATACTATACAAGGAACAAAGATAGGAATAACGATAGTTTTCTATCATTGCAAAGCTAGAACACACCGGAGTAAGCTTTTGAAGTGCTGAGGGAAACAAGTGTTTTGGCTACTAATAATGTAGACTTTTGTTAGCACGTAGGGATAGATTTGCTTCTACATGTGTGCGCACACACACACACACACGTGCACTGCAACGTATCAGCGGAAGAAAGTCTTTACCTTTGTTTTGTATCTGTGAGAGTATCCTAAGAAACCCACATATCCCACACTGGGAAACTGGTTTGTTATGATAATGTTTGTTTTTTGTTTTTTGTTTTTAATGAGCAGTACTGAGCCCAGATCTTTTCACATCTTGTTATTTCTCTTTTCTTTTTTTTTTAGTTTATTTTATTTATTTATTTATTTTTGGCTGTGTTGGGTCTTCGTTTCTGTGCGAGGGCTTTCTCTAGTTGCGGCAAGCGGGGGCCACTCTTCATCGCGGTGCGCGGGCCTCTCACTGTCGCGGCCTCTCTTGTTCCGGAGCACAGGCTCCAGACGCGCAGGCTCAGTAGTTGTGGCTCACGGGCCCGGTTGCTCCGCGGCATGTGGGATCTTCCCAGACCAGGGCTCGAACCCGTGTCCCCTGCATTGGCAGGCAGATTCTCAACCACTGCACCACCAGGGAAGCCCATGATAATGTTTTATACACAGAGAAATTTAAGTAACATTTTGGTGGGTATAAAGGAACATTTCAGTGGATATGTAGGGTATAAAGTTGTACACAAGGTATGCCATGCAGTATTAGCAGAACGGGATCTGTTAGCAATTGCTCCAAAACAAATTCCCCCAAATTTAGTGACTTCATTCAACAGCCATGGCCGTTTGTATGTGTTCTGCTCATCCTGGCCACACTGAGTGGATCTTGGTCAGATTCCCTCTTGCGTGTGAGGCTGGCTGGTGGGCTGTCCGGCGGCTGGCGGGTCCAGCATGGCCTCAGCCGGGAGAGCTGAGCTGTGATCCAGGACGCGAGGCCGGGCGGCAGTGGCATCCAGGGGACGTGCGAAAGCACAGAAGGGCCTGTCCAAGTCAGCGTTAACGTCATGTGTCTGCAAATATCCCACTGCCCGATGCCAATCACGGACTCAGCTCCCCTTCAAAAGATGGAGAAACACTTGGAGGAGAAGAAATGGAAAACCGTCAGCAACTCTCAGGGCTATTTACGCAATCGCTCTACCCTATCAGCCGGGGAGGAGACACAGAGAGCCTGGAATGAAGTCCTTCCTGTAAGATGTTAGCAGTAGTTGTCTCTGGTGGTCTGCTTCTCAGCGAATTTCTCTCCTTTCTTCTCAGCTGAATTTGGATAACATATTTCCTTTAGCAATTAGGAATATATTCTGAGCGTACTGCCGGGGAATCCACGGATGTTTTTCCTTCTGAGTTAGGGGTGCCCTACATAATACGCCATACCAACCATACACTCAAAGGCTTGATGGTTGAATCTGGATCAAACGGTCCAGATATTTTAGAAAAGGGACGCAGATAAATTTAGAAGAGATCAAATCAGGATGTCAGACACTTAAAAAAAAAAGGAAGTAGATACCTTTAGAGGAGATCAAAGCAGTGTGTCCTTGCCCATGTTAAAGGCTGTTTGAAGACCCAGTCTGTACTGCTAAGCAGAAAATAGGAATCTGTTTCTCAAGGGGAATTTTCAGGATATTTTCGATGAGATGGGGCCTCTAATGACTACTGTTTAGGGTAGAAGCCACAATTAGCTGCACGGCAGGAAGTACAGTGGCTGCCAAAGACATTCGACCACTTCTAGATGCCAGGAAACAGAAGTAGCAAAGGAATTAGATTAATACAATGTCATCCATGGCAAAAATCTAATTTCCAAATGAATCTCTAAATGTATGGCGTTCTCTTGTATTAAAAACGTAGCATCTGCTTTGAGAATAGTTAACTTCGTATTGATTTCAAGTTGCATTATTTTAATCTATGTTCGATAAGAAAAATTTATTATTATAATGTTGCAATTCACTGATGAAACAGTATACAGTATTTAATTACATGGTACAAGTTCTGTCCTTAAAAATTGGGGATTTTTCTGGAAAAATTATATGGATTATATGAAACCTATGATATGGATAATAATGTGCCCTTTAAAGGCATGAGCTTTGTAACTATATTTAAAATTATACAGGATTTTCTTTATGAGTTTCGGAGAAGCAGAGAACAGTGACTCCAAGTGTACAGAAATATGCATTTATTTAGGGATTGTGGGGTGGAAGACACCCCAGCAAATAAGGGGAAGTGTGACTTTGTTAAAATCTCACATTTTGCTTTCCTTTTAAAAAGATGTACATGCACTTTTGAGTACTTTCAGGGAGGTGCATACACCTTACATTTTATGTTCTACTTTCGTCTATACAGGATCTTAGAGAATTCCATGAATAGAATTGGTGAAATGATATCACTTTAAAATCTATCTTTATTTCCAGTGTGGTGGCCGTGAGAAACAGTTGACGTGAAATTTCCGTTCTCATCCATTTCCTGCACACCACTCAACACCCATGTGTCTTTAGGAAAAACTTGACATGCCATTAAAAAAAAAAGAGAGGTTATCATTTATGGCAGTGGGATACAACTTATTTCATATCCAAAGTTAACAGAATTTAGAGACAAATTCTTAACTTGTAATAACAAAAGGTAGGGAGATTTGGAAATGGTGAACCAGGACCATTTTAATAAGGTGCTAAAAACATGCTATTCTGCAAACCGTTCATACCCCAGACGTTACTAGGAGTTGGGGAGAAGGGGAGAGACCAAGGGCATTTCAAAGAGTGAATATCAGGGTCATGAACTTCTTAGCTGTCTTCCAGGTTTTGGTAAGCAAGGTAACTTCTGTAGGCCCGGGGTCAGCCACCTCTCTTCTGTAGAGGTGAATATTTTTAGCTTTTCAGGCCACTTTCAGCTCTTCTGTCATGCCTGTCAGCTCTGCCAGTGTAGCATGGAAGCAGCCTTAGAGAATCTGTGAACAGATGTGTGTGTTTTGATAAAACTTTATTTACAAATATAAGTGGTGGACCAAATGGAGCCGTAGGATGCCAAATTCTGCTACCCTAAGCCTCATTATTAAACATGTAAATCTTTCCTCAAAGGAATTTGGTTAAGGATAGACCATGAATGCTTTTCAATTAAAATGCACTCAGAAAAGTTATTCATCGTGAATCCAGCTCAGAGGATGGCAAGAACCCCAAAGAAGCCTCGGTTCTTCTGATTTGGAACAACGAGTAAACTGAACATTTCTTCAGAAGACAAGGGCTGGAATACAGGCCCCTTTTTCTGACTTTTTCCCCCTAAAGGCAGAAGATTAGCTGTCTCCCTGGAGCTATGGGAAACTATGAAAACTACAAAACTTCATTTGGAACAAATACTTATTCTCCGTGCTGACATCCAGTCCTGAAGAGAGGCTGCTCAGAATAACGTGTTGATCAAGCCCAGAAGAGGGAGACCCCCAATTAGAGAGTTTGGGGAATATTTTTAAATGGGGCGGTCAACAGAAAATATCAATAGCATTTGGAGGTCTGAATTCTGGAGCTTTAAGTCGGGCCTTTGGATGTGGGTGTCTGAATGTGGGCAAAGGTTGTGTACAATAGTTTGGGGCTGGTTCACATTGGAGGGCTTTGGAATGAGTCTTTTTTAATTTTTTTTTTTTAATATTCTTTCATTTTTATTTTTTATTTTTTTTGGAATGAGTTCTCGATGAGTAAAGAGTTGATGTGTTAACTAAGCAAGACAGTTCACCACTTCTGAACAGTCTAAACTTAAAAGAAGCCTGTTTACCCGGAAGAGTCATCTGATTTTTGAGTAAATAGATTATTCCAAGGTGCCTGAATGTAACTGTGAAGTTATTTACTGGTCTACAACCTTCCATGCGCAAGCATTGCCTGGAAGAAATCAAGGTCAGGCTGATGATGTAGTCTTGGTACTGAATCTCTGGGGAGGTGGCATCCCAGTTTCAACCACAGGCTGTAGTAATGGCCACAACTATCTAGATCAGGGGCCAGACAACTACGGCCCACCTGTTGCCAACTGCTTTTATAAATAAAGTTTTATTAAGACACAGCCATACCCATTCATTTGTGTATTTTCTGTGGTTGGTTTCATGCTACAAAAGCAGAGGTGAGTGGTTGAGACAGATATCATATGGCTCACAAAACTGGTAATGTTGACTCTCTGCCCCATTACGGAAAAAGTTTGGAAATCCTAAAATGAGCCAGTATTTCCCACAGATACGTGGGTGAGTCCACCATCAGCTACATTTTTCATTAAAAAAAAAAAAATCCACTAGCTATCTTAATATGTGTTGACTATTACTTATTTTCTTATACTGTTTCTACAAACTCAGGACTGTGGTTTCTCCCCCCCACCAAACAGCCTCAGATTCTACAGGCAGCAAATAAGATCCCCTTCCTTCACAAGTCACCTTCTGTGCTGCCTATTAAACAAACTAGGTCCATTTTAACTGAAATCATACTGTAAATTTGTACTTAAAAATGATTCGTGCTTCTCGTCCTACCACAGAAAGAAATATTACTCAAAACTGGAACATCTGCACATAATAGGACATGCCATGGTTGAGATTTATTTTAAATAAAACAAGGAATAAAAGTAACTTGCATGTGCATATATATTCATGGTTTTAAAATTTCCTTTAAATATATATGTATATTTATAGTATGCCCATTTATACATACGTGCCTATGTATTATATATAATGTATATGTGTGTATATTCCTTTTCTGATGAAAATAAGCAGAACAGATTATATCGTCTTCATTTACTAGTTAAAGAAATTACAATTTCTGGGCTTGTTTTGGTAACAGTGAAATTTCGAAAATGGCTGGAACACAGCATTTTTTTTTCTTTTCCATGATGGTTTGTCACAGGATACTGAATACAGTTCCCTGTGCTCTACAGTGGGACCTTGTTGTCGATCCATTCTATACATAATAATTTGCATCTGCTAATCCCAAACTCGTAATCCATCCCTCCCTCCCCACTCCCCCTCCCCCGTGGCAACCACAAGTCTGTTCTCTCTGTCTGGGAACACAGCATTTTTAAAGAAAAGTAACTTGAAAATAAAGGCACATGATGTAAGATAGAGCAAAAGTGAGAATGAACACGAGGGCAAAATAATTTCAAAATGTGAGTTAATTCATGGTCACACTTTGACATTTCTTAGCCAACTGTTGGTTTATACATTTTCTTGAATACTGTCTGTTTTTTAGCTGGAAATTACGTACATTTCAAACAAGATGGTTAGTCATTCTAAGAATCTATAAAGAAATCCTTTCCTCCTACAGACATTCTTTCCCCTTTAACAGAAACATCTTCCTCTCATTCCTCTCCAAAATATACTCAAGGAATTGGTGTTATAATTCGAAAATGTTAGACATCAAGGGGAGAAGTGCCAAGAATCTTTCAGAAATACTTTCGTTACCACGTGCTCCATATCAAGTAAATGAACTACAGCACGAATATAAAAACTATCTTTCTGATCTAAATTCAGAGTAGAGTGGATTTTATGCATGCTTTCCATGAGTTTCCATCCAATTCAAAGTTGAAGAAAGTGAAAAAAATTATCCTGCGGATCAAGAGGGAGAACCCCTGCGTCTTTTAAGTGCTATGATTTCTGAGCATCATTTCCATAAATACCAAATGAAAGGCAATGTGAAGAGTGTTATGCAAACTTTTTTTTTAAATTTGCTACGTGCTTGTGTATTGTGAGTGGGAGCTGTTCTGAGAAACACACACGATCATCACGTACCACTGAGGCCCTTTCAAGTGCCACGTAAAGATACACATTATTCACGTGTGTGGCACCCTAGCTATTCTTTCCTAATGCGTCACAGGAAAAAAAAATATATGTAGTGTTGTGTTTGGGCAAAACATTCTTTTGTGCCAAGTACATTTTTGGTGGCGGGGAGGATGCGGGTCAGAGACCAAGTCAGTTGTTTATGGATTAAAATATACATTTTATGAAAATAAGACATTTTAAAAGAACACGCAAAATCAATTTCAGAAAATGGGACCTGATTTTTAAATAATGCATTGTAAAACAATACTACATGATTCTATACAATAATACTCATTTCAGAAGGTTAAATTATTTTGTTTTATATATTACTCATTCATGGTTAGTTATGAATAAAATATCCAGCGCATGGGTTAGAGGGACAAATAGAGATGGAAAGTGATGAAAAAGCTAGTTCTCTGCTTAAAATGACACTGGAGTTGAATTAAATATTTTGGAGGATTTTTACTTTAATCTCTCTATTTGTCCTTCACACCACCTGCTTCCTTTCCCTTTTTTTTTTTTTCCCACTCCCCGCTCCTCCTCTTTCTAATTTCCTTTCTTTTTGGCTGCACCGTGCAGCATGTGGGATCTTAGTTCCCCAACTGGGGATCGAACCTGTGCCCCCTGCCCTGGAAGTGCCGAGTCCTTAACCACTGGATTGCCAGGGAAGTCCCTAATTTCCTTCTTCTCTTAAAATAAGAGTAGGAGGTCTAGTTAATCAAATGTGTCTGTTCAAGACTCCTGAGCAAACATGAAAGTTCAAGGAGTCCATTTATCCCATCCTTCTTGCTGCCTCTAGAAGGTCATTTCCAAAACTTCTAGGAAACCGCCTATTAAAATACTTGGTATTTTTTTCCTCACCATCTTCTAGCTTGTGAGGTCTCTGAGTGCAAAGAATGGGCTCCTTATCCTCAATACCACCTACATGGTGTGGAAAACAGGAGGTGCTCAGCCATGCTTGATAAGTCAACAAAGGAACTGAGACATGAATGAACAAATTCTGTTTTAGCAGGGCACGCAGACAGTGGTCATGGATCATGCAAAGACGTGGTGTCCTTTGCATTTGGGGTGGGGTGTAAATTAATTTCTCTGGGCTGCAGATTCTGGGTTGCCGGTGCTTATTACGAGTGGTCTTTGGGGTCAACACCTGTGGGAAGGAATCGAAAGATATAGGGAAACATATAAAAGAGACGGATGTGGATGGATGAATGGATACATGGGGGGATGGACAGGTCACAGACACATGGATATGCGGACATACATATCTGTAGTATTTTGTATCACATGAAATATAAATTTGCTGATATAGGCAATATCTAACCATTTTTTAAGTTATAAATATGGTCATTTCATATAAGTAATATATAGACATGTATCCATATATACTATATATACACATATATAATACATAATATAATTATACACATATATGCATGTATGTACACATTAATATTTTTACATTTTATTTATATGTAGACAGAGATATGCAGAGAGGCAGAAGTCATGTCCAGAATGAAGGGAAACACTCAAATACATAAAGAAAAATTATGTTTTAGCAACAAAAAGGTAATGCATTAAACCACATATTAAATATCTAGAGCTCTGCCTATAAACTGATTTTCTGTATCAGAATACATTATTACTTCTTTTCTACCTTATATGTAATTTACAGTGTTTCATAAAATAGAGGGTGGACAGTTAAATCTGAATTTCCAGTAAACACCAAACTCCCTCTTCATATACGTGCATTCCAACTAGTGCATGAGACATAGGTATACAAAAATATATTTGGTGATAATTGGAGATTCAAACTTAACAGGACGTGATGTAGTTTTATTCGCATAATCCAGCACCTTCTGCAGAAGAGAGGCGGGGTCCTGCAGAAGTTTAGAAAGTAGGTCCACGTCAAAAAAGTAAGACATCTTCCAATGGCTCTACGAGTGGAGAGGCACTTATGATGATATCCAAAGAAATCTAGGACGGAGCAGTAGTTTCCGAAGTCTTCATACCCTGGACGTAGGTCACCTTATCTGTTTGTGTGATGGCAGGGGTTCTAAGAAACATGTTTAAGAAATGCTAGATGATGCTCCTATTTTTGTCTGCCAGCTGGGTTCACTTCTGTTCTGAGCGCAGGTGACCATAGGCTGCATGTAAGAAACACTGTGATAGCAAACATGCTTCTTCTTTCAAATATTCAGAAATGGAACACAGGCAAACTGCAGGGTCCACCTTAACCTTCCTTTCTCTTCCCATGCGCTCATTTATCTGCAGCAAGGTGGATGATGCAAATGGAACATAGCCTCTGATATTAATTATGATGGGATTTTCTCATATGCTCAGTAAATAGGACAATGATTATTCCAGGTGTAAGCATGATTAATTATATAGCGGCAGAGAAAAACGCTTCAGTTTATCACAAGGTTCTGGGAAAACCTACTGCCGTGTGACACCAATACTCCAGAAGCAAAAGGAAATACAGAGAAGAGAAATTGGAGGTGCTGAAGGAAAAAGAATGTTACTTACAAAAACACTGCATGAACGGCTGGCCTCTTGGGGAGAGTTTTCCTAACTGGTTTGTATGTTGTCTCCATACTTTTATAAATAATACAAAAAGTATGAACCTCTTCTACAGTGCATTTAGCTTTGTTACAATTGTGGGAAACGCATGAAGCACAATAAAAACCCGAAGGGAACTCTTTGTATATATTTATGTCATTATCTGATGTTAGCTTACCTTGAATATTTTCAAATAAATAAATGTCTACTTATCTATCTACCTCTATCCACCCACCCATCTACTCATCTGTCTGTCTATCATCTGTACACTCACATTAAACGCTACTCCCAAAACAAAACACCCTCTTGTAGAAAACACTACATTTAACAAATGTTTGATTTTAAATAGAATGTGTTCATTTTCTAGAGACAGAAAGCAAAATAAAAGTTTTATTTTTGTGTACAACTTTTACTATTTTGACATAATTTACTAGTATTAGAAGTAAAATGTCAATACATTTGAACCTCTAATAAGCATTCGTTTTTCTTTCTAACTAGAATTACATTCGAATGTGTAAAACGAGTATTTAAGGTGTAAACTGAATGAGTGTTTTGACCACACAATACTGATTTCATTGTAGACTCCAATTCTGAAATCATATTGTGATGTGACAAAGAAGCTTTCAATAATTTTAAAATAATTTTAATCATATGAAACATTATTTTTATATCCCAACATAGGAAATTGTTGGATTATACATATCCATTGTGTTTGAAATCTGTGTGTGTAAAGAGACTTTTTAGCATTATTCCATCTATATGTACACTTAATAAAAACCGAGTGGGCTTCCCTGGTGGTGCAGTGGTTAAGAATCTGCCTGCCAATTCAGGGGACACGGGTTTGAGCCCTGGTCCGGGAAGATCCCACATGCCACGGAGCAACTAAGCCCGTGCACCACAACTACTGAGCCTGTGCTCTAAAGCCCGCGAGCCACAACTACTGAGCCCACCTACCAGAACTACTGAAGGCCACGCACCTAGAGCCCGTACTCCGCAAAAGAGAAGCCACCGCAATGAGAAGCCCACGCACCGCAACGAAGAGTAGCCCCCGCTCGCCGCAACTAGAGAAAGCCCGCGCGCAGCAACGAAGACCGAATGCAGCCAAAAAAAAAAAAAAAGTTTGGGAAAATGATAAGAGAAAGAAGGCAGATTCAGGAAGTCAAATATCTGTCTTAATAGAGAAAACAAGTGCAGAAAATATTAATGAAAGATGAGGAGGAGAAAAACTTTCTATGTCCAGAAAAAAAAAATGTTAAATTTTAAGATTGAATTTTTAGAGGGAGAAGGGGAGGGAGGAAAAAAATAGCAAGACAGAGGTGGAGAAAGAAGAGGGAGGTGGGGAAGAAGACCTTTATTAAATACTAAAGATACTGAAGACTTCAAAAGTTGAGGAACGTCTAAATATCTACAGACAAGAGTGGGAAAAGCATTCTGTATAAGGAGAATTACTGAGATATTGAAAGCAGAAGACAGACACGTGATCCCTTCACAATTTCAGAAGACATATCTTTAGCATAGAATTTTATATACTGTCCATGAAAGATAGTTTAAAACCAATACAGATGCAGTGACTTAAGAACATTTACTGCCCACCTCTGTTTATGATAAACTTTCACTCAAGCATGTACCTTCATCAAAATTATACTTCGTACCTCAGGAATCTAACCATTATCCCATCAAGGTTGAAGTTTCATCTCTCTAAACGCAATGTGGGTACTCTGGATGTTTATTTTTAGAAGTCCCAGAAATGGGACTTCTCAAACACCTCTCCTTCCGAGAGAAAATGGGTCGGGGGCTCCATCTGTAATGTCTGCAAACTTCAAATGGAACAGGAATTGATAGGCGATGAGGAGAGATAAAGTTTAGGTGCTTTTCTGTTTCAATCATGAGGACTTCAGTGTTGTTACCTAACAAATGATTACAGGCTGTGCTGCTGTTGGAAAAATAGATTTGGTTATTTCTCGTGACTAAGAAATCGAAAAATGGAATAATTTTCTACTGCTTCTAAACAAGGTATAAAAGTTCTCAGTTTTCCATCTTAGTTTCCGTAGTGGTTTCTTTTCTTATTTTTCCAAATTGTACTCACTTTCTTCTACAAATGATAGAGTTGATGCTAGTTGGGTTGCTTAAATCCATCGTGGATAAACAGCCAACAAGCCACGCAAATAATAGTTTTTACTCTGGAATATATCTCTGTAATTATTTCTGTAGGTACCTTTACTTATGAATGAAAAGAAACAGTAATTACTTGATCTATGGAGATTTCCTTGTGTATAACACCTTGTAAATGTGGATTCCCAGGGAGAGAAGGCAAGAAGACTGGTTGATAAGCATGTATGTACCATCTTAAATCTCCAAATTAGGATGAAATATGGCAATTCTTTGCTTGTCTTGAGGGATACATTGTTTGGCTAAGGTAGTTAAGCTAGCCCCTCGGTGCATCTATTGTCAAGGAAGAAATGATAGATAACTCGTTTGAATCATCCAAGTATCTGAATAAGTACTGAGAAACAAATTCTCTTTTGCAGAGATCATTATTACGGTTTTATATACTATAGCGGAAGCTAATTTCTGAACAAAATGGTTCAAGCATGGGTCATTTGTTAACAAAAAGCATTGATCAGATATGCCTTTAATAAGATTCCTTTACATGCTAACTCTTTTATTCTTTTTTATCCTTTTTTAAAATTTTTATTTATTTTATTTATTTTTGGTTGCATGGGGTCTTCGTTGCTGCGCGCGGGCTTTCTCTAGTTGCGGCGAGCGGGGGCTACTCTTTGTTGCAGTGTGTGGGCTTCTCATTGCGGTGGCTCCTCTTGTTGCGGAGCACGGGCTCTAGGTGCGCAGGCTCAGTAGTTGTGGCGCACGGGCTTAGCTGCTCTGCGGCATGTGGGATCTTCCCGGACCAGGGCTCGAACCTGTGTCCCCTGCATTGGCAGGTGGATTCTTAACCACTGCGCCACCAGGGAAGCCCTCTTTTATAATGTAAGTAATTTTGTATATTTCTGATTAGTTGTCATAGTATGTTTTCAGTAACTGACGTTACATTGTACCTTGAAATTCAAACCTATGTATGACATGTGAGGAATCTGCTTCACAGATGGAAAGGATAATAATGACAAAATAACATATCAGTAGAACACATGCTACTTGCCTTATGTGAAAAATAAAAATTGCCGGGACTTCCCTGGCAATCCAGTGGTTAAAACTTCGCCTTCCAATGCAGGGGGTGCGGGTTCGATCACTGGTCGGGGAGCTAAGAGCCCACGTGCCTCACGGCCAAAAAAGTAAAACACAAAACAGAAGCAATATTGTAACAAATTCAATAAAGACTTTAAAAAATAGTCCACATCCAAAAAAAAATAAAGATAAAAATTGCCTCTCAAATTGTAAAGAGGAGGTAAAAATGTGAACCTGATTATTGTTCTCTCTGCAGAAAATCCAGCAATGGCTTCTGATTTCTGTGATGATGAAGTTCCTTTTGGTCCTACACGAGTTGGTTCTTCTTTTATGTCATCTTCTTCTGTTCTCTCTGCATCTCCCAGCCAAGCCACACTCATTTTATTTGTGTTTCTAGAACCAGCCTTGTTCAGCGACTCCATGGACCCCTTGCACAGGTTCCGTGCTCTTTCCAACACTTCTCTCACCTTCAAAAGGTTGCCTTCTCTTCCTGACTCAAGCCTCAACGTAAATTACTTCCTAAAGCCTTCGCTTGTCTATCCTATTTAAATTAGACCTCACGCATCCCTCTCTCAGCACTCCCTCTCTGTGCTTGGCAAAATTTATGACTTTGTCAAGTTACATGTTTAAGCTTTTCTTTATCTTCTTGTGCATTTTATGGTTAAAATCCACAAGAATGCCACCCATAAGGGCACAAACCTCGCTTATCTTTCTTTTTTAATATATTTCATTGAAGTATAGTTGATTTACAATGTTGTGTTAATTTCTGGTACATAGCAAAGTGATTCAGTTAAATATATATTTATGTATATATAGTCTTTTCCATATTCTTTTCCATGATGATTTATCACAGGATATTGAATGTAGTTCCCTGTGCTCTACAGTAGGGACTTGTTATTTATCTATTTTATATATAGTAGTTTGCATCTGTTAATCCCAAATTCCTAATTTGTCCCTCCCCTCCTCCCCCTTGGCAACCACAAGTCTGTTCTCTGTCTGGGTGTCTGTTTCTCTTTTGCAGATAAGTTCACTTGTGTCATATTTTAGATTCCACATATAAGTGATATCACATGATATTTGTCTTTCTCTTTCTGACTTACTTCACTTAGTATGATCATCTCTAGGTCCATCCATGTTGCTGCAAATGGCATTATTTCATCATTCTTTTTTATGGCTGAGTAGTATTCCATTGTATATATGCGCCACATCTTCTTTATCCCTTCATCTGTCGAAGGACATTTAGATTGCTTCCATGTCCTGGCTATTGTAAGTAGCGCTCCTGTGAACATTAGGGTACATGTATCTTTTCGAATTATGGTTTTCTTCTGATATATGCCCAGGAGTGGGATAAGCCTTGCCTATCTTGACCCTGTTGCAAATGCAGCCCCAGAACAGATGTTGAATGATGGATGTTTCACACACACACACACACACACACACACACGCACACACACACATATATGTTTTTTACACAATTGTATAGACACATTATATATGGATATATGCACGCACATAAATATGACTGTGTCTATATATATATATACACACACACACAGTCATACATACAAACATTGCTATTTTTTCAAGTGTTCGTAATCTATTACTATACTTGTTTTATTTGGTGCTCAAATTTTCCCAGAATGGGAGCTCCTTTATTACAGCTTCTATGTCCTTCTGAGAAGTTCTTCCACTATTTTTGAGCACTTTCTTACTTTTTGGCCGTTGGAGATATTCCAGGTTCATCTTAACATCTCCCAGCCATGCAATCAGCCATATCTGTAAGATCTGGTTCCTTGAGTGAGGACTGATAATATTAGAAAGTAACGTCTGGGCACAAGGTTGGCTCATTGCTACTGGGGGTCTTGCTCCTTGGCTCTTTGAGTGAATAGACATAGGCAATGTATGTATGTATGCATTAATCTCCACATGCCCGCGGTTACACACACCCACGCAAGCACATACGCACATTTACTTGCATACGCGTACTTTAGAAATCATTATTTTACAATGATATCTTCAATTTCAAGCCATACCCATATGGACCTTATGTTCCTACCCTTGAATTTCTCCTTCCACTATGAGAACCCTAGCTCCCAACACTTAACTTTTCCCCCTGCATTATCTTAATAATGAACAGTGGACCATCCATCACCACTCTATGTGAGCATGTATACCCACACCTATTACAATTTTGATAAGAGGCCATTTGTATAATTGACATGTACATTTTCCTCGGAATTTCCTGCTGAAAAAAATGGGTGTGGATAATAGGCATATACCCTGAGAAAACCATAATTCAAAAAGAGTCATGTACCACAATGTTCACTGCAGCACTGTTTACAATAGTCAGGAGATGGAAGCAACCTAAGTGTCCATTGACAGATGAATGGATAAAGAAGATGTGGCGCATATATACAGTGGAATATTACTCAGCCATAAAAAGGAATGAAATTGAGTCATTTGTAGTGAGGTGGATGGGCCTAGAGTCTGCCATACAGAGTGAAGTAAGTCAGAAAGAAAAAACAAATACCGTATGCGAACGCATATATATGGAATCTAAAAAAAACGGTACTGATGAACCTAGGGGCAGGGCAAGAATAAAGATGTAGATGTAGAGAATGGACTTGAGGACACAGTGGGCGAAGGCGAGGCTGGGACAAAGTGAGAGAATAGCATTGACGTATATACACTACCAAATGTAAAATAGATAGCTAGTGGGAAGCAGCCGCATAGCAAAGGGAGATCAGCTCGGTGTTTTGTGACCACCTAGAGGGGTGGGATAGGGAATGTGGGAGGGAGACGCAAGAGGGAGGGGATATGGGGATATATGTATACGTATAGCTGATTCACTTTGTTGTACAGCAGAAACTAACACACCATTGTAAAGCAATTATACTCCAGTAAAGGTGTGAAAAAAATAAAATAACATAAAATGGGTGTGGATTTTTCCACTATTTTACGTAAACAGGGATGGATGTCACTTATCCCTAGGATAAGATGGATTTCAGAGAAAATCAGCAGTGAGAGTGTAGTGAACGGCTAGTAAGAACAAGGTTTACAAATGCTTTATGAAAACACTGGTCAGCTGCCTGTACGATGCCAGAACGCACAGCCCATTCACCTACTCAGTATGTGGTAGGACTAACCACATAGGCATGTGTATTATAGAAAGCAGAAGACGTGTTCTATAGTGTCTAATAACCTTTGCCAAATGATAATAAATGGTTCCCCTTTTAAGTTATATAATATTTCATTAAAATACAGCACAGCACGTTAACTCCAATGCATTTCTTTTTTTTACTGAAAGTTTTATTACTGTTTTCTTAGGAATACATTTGTAACTTTTAATCGCCTTTCTTCCCCCTAAAGTCATTCAGAATATAAAATTGAGACACAGTGTGAAACAAGAGTGATTGAAAGGGTTCTCCAAGCTCTTTGCCACCCTTGAGAATAGTAAAAAGGCAGAAAGGGCGTGATTTGTAGCATAGACTTATTTCCCAGGAGGCTCACCACCGAACTCGACAATCTGACCACAAGACGGAAAGACAGGCCAGGCTGAGGACCCGGCCTTGCGTTTGTCAACCACATAAAATAAGGTGTCACCACTCTCCGTATTTCCTACCGACGTTCTTTATGTTCTGCTCCCACACCATGTTCCCCGAGGAACAATTCCTTCTTAGGAAATAGCTGGTCATGGAAGAGGTGAAGTTGTTAAAATGAATGTTGTAATCACTCCCACTGTGCCAACCTGCAATCTACCTCAATTCAGAGTACCCTATGTTGGCTGGAAATATCTGGTTTGTTTTCCACCCGTAAAAGAAATAGGAATGAGATAGGGAAGGATCCAACGTCCTACATATGGTCTATGGTGCCTTCATTAAAACGGGCTCCATCAACACTGGTGCCTTGAATCACTCTCTCTGTGTTGATGAATCACCTGGAGTGTTATTTTACATCCCAGAACACTGCATCAGGCACAAGAGATGCCTTTCTCTGAGAGAGGGTCGGGGGAATGAAAGATGAAGAAGCAGAAGACCCCATCATCAGCCACAGCAAGGTCTCCGGAAGAACAAGGTTTTGTTTTTGTTTTTTGTTTTTTTTAACAATTTATATTTTTATTTTATTCTACTTTAAATCTCACTCAACTGCTAAGATTTTTCCATCTGCCGTGGTCACCAAGATTCTTTAAAATCGTTCTTTTAAAAAATTATTTTAAAAAATACTTATTGAAGTATAGTTGATTTACAATGTGTTGGAGAGAAAAACAATGATGTTATAAAAAATGAAATGAACATTGACAACAACAGAGCAGAAAAACTTAAAGGAGTTAGACCTGGAGGTTAGACTTCGGTATTCTAAGCTACATGAAATAAAGAACTCAAATTCAAAATATATTAGATCAAAAAATGATAGGGCTTCCCTGGTGGCGCAGTGGTTGGGAATCTGCCTGCCAATGCAGGGGACACGGGTTCGAGCCCTGGTCTGGGAAGATCCCACATGCCGCGGAGCAACTGGGCCCGTGAGCCACAACTACTGAGCCTGCGCGTCTGGAGCCTGTGCTCCGCAACAAGGGACGCCGCGACAGTGAGAGGCCCGCGCACCGCGATGAAGAGTGGCCCCCACTTGCCGCAACTAGAGAAAGCCCTCGCACAGAAACGAAGACCCAACACAGCCATAAATAAAAATAAATAAAAAGGTAAAAAGAAAGTTATTAAAAAAAAAAAATGATAGCGTCAGGACAGAAAACAAGCTGAATTTATGCATAACTCAATCATGTGATAAGGGATTATAGATACAAGACATTTTATCAGTGATAGAGTGACCTACAAGGTAACAATGCTTGAAAGACCCTGGGGCAAGTCACAGAGATGGAAACATTTTGTATCCTGAGCTATCATCATTCAACAGTAAATGTCAGAGAAAGATATTTCCAAACATAGGAGACCCTGGAAAACATAAAGGAGCCCTTCTTAAAAGAAAAAGGGAATCCAAATCCAGCCAGTCAAGTGGATGAATATTAAATCCCAATTCAACATATTGTGAATGGTATAAAGCACTGAGGCAGGTGTTTGTCATACATAATTTATTTGTTATACAAATGCAAAGTAGGGCAGTCATCCCATTAATCCAGAGTAGAAGTGGATGGAGAGAGAGTGTCAGGTAGAAGTGGAAATACGTCTCGTTATCCCTCTTCACAGAGGAAGCAAGTGGACATTGAAAAGATGACGTACGGTGATAGAGATTTATGGACATTATTCAAGGGTTTGTCCGAATCATTCGAAAAACTAGAAATAATAAGATAGTGAAAATGAGGAAGAAATGAATAAGGCAGGACAATAATTATTTTTGTAACATCCAGATCTATGTCAATAGGAATCAATGCCAGGTTTATGTGGATAAAACAAGAAGTGATTTTGAATACATTTAAAGTTAATAGTAATCAACTTTTTTTTTTTGGGCCGCACGGCGCGGCTTGCGGGATCTTAGTTCTCCCACCAGGGATCAAACCCCGGCCCTCGGCAGTGAAAGCGGAGTCCTAACCACTGGACCACCAGGGAATTCCCAGTATTAATCAACTTTAAAGTTTAACCATAGATGATGTAAATTCCATGTTAGGGAAGTAAAATAAACCACACACACACACACACACACACACACACACACACTCTAAAGGGAGAAGATCCTCTAATTGTCATATAAACACAAAATCAAATATTAAAAGCGAAAACCAGTCTTCTTTTGCTGGGTGACCGTCCATTTTGCATAACGAGGTTCCTCCCCTCTGTAAGTTTCCCTTAAGATTAACTGCACTTTTAAAAGTTGAATTTCAGTACAAATAAGAGTGGAGGTAAAGGTTTCCCGGCAGATAAAGGATTTCAGTGCTACTTAGAAGAAGGAAACAGTGCTGACTGATATAGGAGAGAAGAAAAAGGCACAAGTTAAGCTTGAAGTGCCCTTCTTGGGAGGTCCGGTGTAAACAGCAAAAGTGGAACCCCAGAACATGGTAAAGACACAGAATGATCATTTTTAAAAGACAATCATTATAAAGGTTTGTGTTTATAGTCTTCTTTATGGAGTGAATTTTGTGACTTCTCAAAAATTCATATGTTGAAGCTCTAGCCCTCAGTGGGATGGTATTTGGAGATGGGGCCTTGGCAGGGCAGCATGGGGTAGGGTGGTGATTAGGGTTAGGTGTGGTCATGAGGGTGGGATTAGTGTCCTTATAAGAAGAGGCCCCAGGGAGCAAGCTTTCTCTGTCCATCACGTGAGGACACAGTGAGAAGGTGGCCGTCTGTCAACCAGAAGAGAGTCCTCACCAGAACCCAGCCCTGCCAGCACCTTGATCTGGGACGTCCAGCCGCCGGAACTGTGAGAAATAAATGTTTGTTGTTTAAGGCACCCAGTCTATTGTATTTTTTTATGGCAGCCCAAGCTGACTAAGACAATCTCCATTCAAAATAACTGACCTATTGTCAAAGAGGAAGTCAGTATTTTTCGGTTTTTTTTTTAAAATTTATTTTATTGAAGGATAGTTGATTTACAATGTTGTGTTAATTTCTGCTGTACAGCAAAGTGATTCTGTTATACACATATGTACATTCTTTTTCATATTCTTTTCCATTACGGTTTATCATAGGACATTCAATATAGTTCCCTGTGCTCTACAGCAGGACCTTGTTGTTTATCCGTTCTATATGTAATAGTTTGCATCTACTAACCCCAAACTCCCACTCCATCCCTCCCCCACCTGCCTCCCCCTTGGCAACCACAAGTCTGTTCTCTGTGTCTGTGAGTCTGTTTCTGTTTCTTAGATAAGTCAGTATTTTAAAGACAAAGAGTCAGCTCTATTACCTGTAACAGGATTTGTAAATAGCTGGAAAATACTAAGTATTTTCTACAGAAGACTGGTGTTTTTGTCTTAGGAAAAGCGGTCAGAGAAGGAAAAAAACCCCACTATTTTAGAAATGCACATCTATATGTATTCTCAAATGAAGTAGAAGGTATGAAGAGGGACAGCATCTAAACTTTGTTGCTGCCAAAGATGTAGAAATACTGTTGACTGTTGGGACAAAAAACTCAGTTGTGGTAACATAATTGATTTTGCTGTTTAAACAGCAATAATGATACAGATGTACAAATATTCTCACTGATTTTACTTTTGGAATCACCCATATCACTGAAAACAGGATAATTGATGCAGATCTAATATAAGGTCTGTGGCTTGAGAATATAAAAGTATGAATACCGTTGATGGAAATTAAAATGCAGAAATGATAACAAAAAAGCAGGGAAGGTGTTAGAAAAGAGACCACAGAGGACAGAAGAAAGGAACTAAATTTTATAATATGTAAGTTAATTGATGCATGATATATAAGAAATGTGAAACCTAGACGAAATCATTTTCAGGTAAAACAAAAATCACGCAAATAATAACAGATGATATATAAAGTATTATCATCTAATTATCGAGGATGGTGTCAATGAGATTCTTAAAAAGTCCCAAGTGTAAATGTTTTGTCCTGTAAACTTTATATAATGTATCAGACTCTTCCAGTGCTACACCAGCTGCTTCAGACTGTGTATCAAGAAAGAAAACGTTTCATAAATAGAGTCACAGATGTAGAAAACAAACTTATGGTTACCTGGGGGTAAGGCAGGGGGGAGGGATAAATTGGGAGATTGGGATTGACATATACACACTACTATATATTAAATAGATAACTAATAAGGACCTACTGTATAGCACAGGGAACTCTACTCAATACTCTGTAATGGCCTATATGGGAAAAGAATCTAAAAAAGAGTGGCTATAGGTATACGTATAACTGATTCACTGTGCTGTACAGCAGAAACTAACACTACATTGTAAATCAACTATATGCCCATAAAATTTTTTTTAAAATAAAATAATAATAAAAAAAGAAAGAAAACTTTTAAAGCTTTATTTTATGGTTTTGGCATCATTGAATACCAACACCTATAGATTAAAATCATTTATGATTAATGAGGCAAGATTTCTACAATAGCAAATAGATCCCAGGAGGAATACACATAATATATTTCATGACCTAATGGGGCTAACTCCAATAATTCCAAGATGCTTTCACATTAGAAGCTGATGTGTGTGTGTGTGTGTGTGTGTGCATTAGTGAGTAGGAGTATAAATTGTGATTTTTTTCCCTAAGGAGGAAAATTACACGGCAGTGGAATAAAATGGGTTTTGAATATATAGGCAAAATGGTGACGTGGGTGGTGGCGCGAGTTGCTTAAGAGATGAGTGAATGCAGTCAGGACCTAGCGGAAGAGGAGAAATTTAGAGTTTCCAGAGGCTGGTGGTGTGGTGAGGCCAGGAGTGGGAGTGATCGTGGATGGGGTATTCGGGATTGGGTAGCTTCAGGTAGGTCTCACGGGCCTGGGCTGCTGATGCTTCTGGAGAAGATGGGGGTCACTGAGCAGAGTCGAGGAGGCTGGACCACCCGTCCACAGGCTGCCGCTTCTACTGCCAGCCTTCGGGCTACATCTCACGTCTCCCTGGGGAGGTACCCGCAGAAAGGCTGTGCTTTCTCAATAAACATGCTCCGTGAATCACACCAGCTGTGTTTCCTTACATCTCAGGCTATCAGGACCCTCACTGATTTTAGTCTGGGTATTTTGAGACAGCGTAAAGCTGCTCATTATTTGTCTCCTTTTCTTTTTTTTTCTCTTTCCCCATGAATCAACTATTTGTCTCTACTATCACTTGTCTCGCACGGGCAACAGCAAGAAACAAAACAGAGAAAAACCTGTAACGTTTTCTCCGTGGAGTAGACTAAAACCCTGAAACGCATTTCACGAAAATACTACAGTGAATAAACTCATCAATATAAATAACTTGGAATAATGTTTTCAAAAAAGAACTTAAGTCCCATTGAGGGCTTTTGGTAGATGAAAGTGTACAATGCAGAGATCCACGGGGATGACAGCATTGTCTACAGATCACGCTGGACTGAAGGAGATAGAAGAGGAAATTGATTTTCTCAAATCAAAACAAAATAATGTTACACCCTGCCGTTTTCAGAAAGTTATTGCTATGGGGATCCTGGGCTTTTCACGCTGCATAACTGCAGGCAGTGGGGGAGAAAATAGAATACATGGCGGGAAAAGACTATCTATAAGGATCTTTCTTTAAAAATCAAATATTAGGCATGTATCTTTCAAAAATCAGCATTAAATTCCCATATCATATGATGTACTCATGAAAAACATGCAATTTCGCGTTTTTTAGTTTATTCACAGAATTGTGCAACTACCACCATCCATTTTAGAACATTTTCATTTTCCATAAAGAAATCTTGTACCCATTAACTCACTCCTCATTCCTCTTTGCCTCCCAGCCCCTGGAAACCCTGCATCTACCTTCTCTCTACAGGTTTGCCTATTCTGCAGATTTTTTATGAATGGACTCACACACCACGTGGTCTTTTGTGACCGGCTCCTTTCACTTGGCATGTTTTCAAGATTCCTCCAGACTGTAGCCTGTGTCACTATTTTATTCCTTTTTATGATCATACAATATGTTATGATTATATGGACAGACCAGATTTTGTTTATCTATTCATCCATCCATGGACATTTGGATGGTTTCCATTTTTGTGGCTATTGAAAAAGGCACGGTTCTGAATGTCCACGGACAAGTTCCAATGCGGAGATATGTTCTCATATATAACTTGGAGTGGCATTGCGACATTAAACATGCATCATCAAAGATCGGCATTCAACTTTATTTCCAAGAAAATGCAAGACTGTACCTCATGGGTTTGTGTACCAGTCTCTCTACAACAGAGCCTAGTTTACATCAGGTCCACGCAGGACACGATGCCCTACGTCACGTGATTTTATCACACCCCCCCCCCGGACATGCTACTTATTCAAGACCCCTGGACTCTTGTCTTTCCATTTCTAGATATGACTTGTGTTTCTAAACCTCCATTCTTTCTTGGTGTGTTTCTATGGACTGAACGCCTGTTGTGAAAAGCCTAGGCAGGACTTTTCCTCAGCTCCTGGCCAAAGCGATTTCTTTATTCTCAACACTCTCTTCTCTCACTTTTAATTTTCTTTTAACTACTCACGGAAATCTCAGAATGCACAAGGGAGAAAAAAATCAGACTCCTAGAGACGAGGGCCTCAAATTGCCCCCCTTCCAAGGTTCTAAAGTTTCCTTATTCCCTTCCTTTATCACATCAGAAATTACCATTTTTTCTTTCAATTAACTTTAGAATTCACAGATTGAAAAGCATGGGAGCCTTTAAATTCTCTTTGTCCACCCCCTCTTGCAGTTAATGAAAATCTTACAATGGGAATAATTTAAAAGGGAATTAACTTTTATAGTCTTCCATTACTCACTGGAATTTATAGTTGGTGGTAGGAGAAAAACAAGATTGGAATGTAGCCATGGCAGGAGAAAGATCTGATCTATTTAAATCATCCTAGGATTTATCTCCTTTCTTTTGGAGCCTGTATCCTACCATGACCTCCAAAATCCTTGCCTGTGAGTGCGATGCCAGTCAGGGTACGGGGTCTGTGGGTGGTTTGGTGGGATATCCAGGCAGGTCTTATCTCTTAAGACTATCTTATGACAGAGAGTGAGAAATAAATGTCTAGTGTTTAAGGCATCCAGTCTGTGGTTACTTTGTTATGGCAGCCCTAGCAAACAGCCTAAAGAATCTGGTAGCATTAATAAACACAAATTGATTATGGGACGTAACCACAGGTTATTTCCAAGACCAGACGTCTACGCGGTACATTTCAGCATCTGCCAATGTTACAGTGCTTGGGATGTTGGGTGGATATAATACCAAGATGGAGAACTACAATGCCATTGATATTTAGGTAAAGATCATGGCTTCTGGGAAAGAACTAGGCAGCTAATACAGAAGGACCCCATTGGATTGGTCAAACACCAATACAAACTCTGTGTTTATGCCTGCCATGAGGCTCATATTGGCACCTGGTAGTCCTAATAAATTAAGACTTTGGCTCTGAGAAGAGTGAGCTTAAAGGAACCTTTATATTTCCATTGCATTAGAATTGAGACTACCCACACTGTCTAATTATCCGTGCTCACGCTAGTGTCTGAAGATGTGTGCCTCTTACAAATCCACCCCATCACCAAATACTCATTCAGTGTATACATTCTGACGGCATCTGTGCCACCAATACCGCCACAGGAATTCGTTGTCCTCACAAAACATACAGAAAGGGAAAGAGAATGTTTATCAGCATCACACACAAAGTGTAATACAACTTTGATGAACGCCAGTAGGCATGATTTCTCCTACCATTTCGTCCTGGCTAAACTGTACAGGAAATGCAGTGTTTGTTTTTGCAGGTCGAGTGACCTCATAACGCTGAGGGCCCATTTCAACAAGGCAGCGAGAAAATTAAACTCCATCCGGACCACGCTTTCCATGGATATGCCACGTGTCTGGAAGTTGTTTCTTTGTGGTTCATTGTCTTATCCATATGGTTCTTCGGTTCTTACCAGATAATGTGCATTCATGTTGAGTACAGAGTGAACATTTGCCAAGGGAGAATCATTTAGCTCTCTCAGCTTGAGGAATGGCAACCCAGGTACCTGCCTCGCTCATACAACCTGCAGACCATGCCTCTCATTTCTCCGCCAGGCTCTGCAAAACCCTTGTACACGTGAATAACCTGCCTCCCTCTCAGGGGAAGGGTCCCTCAGAATTATCACACTCACCATGACACACACCGTAATTTCCCAGAGTCAAATGCTTATTGTAGAAACACACAAATTAGAAAGAATTAATTTGTTGATAATTGTCTTTCTTCCTGGTCTGCTACAAAAACTTCCTGAGCCTGGAAAACTTTAGTACCTAAAACCTCGTTAAACGAGAGAATGAAAACCTAAATATTTAATGTCTTACTGCCCCTACAGAAAGAAGAAGTGGATTATTAGAGAAGGATAAAGGGCTGAAGGGTGTGCAGGGAGAGTAGAAATGGAAAGTCCACTGAGGTGAGGGATCACTTGAGATCTGAAGAATGATGGATGGATGTTACTCAAAGCAGATGTTACTCAAAGGCGGTGGAGAAAGAGGATTTCTAGCAGGGGGTAAGCAGTACACTTTCAAAGAGAAATTTTAAAATGTACACATGAAATTCAATAGAGTGGATGTAACTGGGAGGGTGGACAGAGAAGAAAGAGAAGGGGTTATGGAAATAGAAGGCAAGAAGCAATAGAACAAAATAAAACAGGAGAGGTGGGGCTTCCATTGGTTAAAGATGGGGATAGCAAGCCATGAACTTGAGAAGTATAATTAGTTCAACTAAAGGCTAAAAGTTTCTAAGCAAAATAATATTTTATTTGTAGTATTCGTATTTTATCTATCTTTCCATCCACTCAACCAGCCCCCCATCCATCCATCATATCTATTCTATTATCTATCTATCTATCTAATCTATTCTATCTACCTTTCTTTCTTCCTACCTACCTGTCAATCATCTGTCTACATCTATCTATGTTTCTATAACTTATCTATCTATCTAGATCATTAGCTCAATGAATGAATGCACGGATAGATGGATGGGTGGATGGATAGATGGAAAGACAGATAGACCATAGAGATAATCATACAAATTTAATATTAATTATGTGCACAAAATAAGGGAGTTGACAAGCAAAGGAGGTGCCATGCAATTTCAACCCTGAGCCATTGATCAAACTGTCAACTGTACCCAACCCACCCTTCTTCAACAAGCGGGGAGTGATGGCGCTTTCCAAACGGGAAAATAACAATCTAGTCCCCTGGTGGTCGTGGTGATGGTGAAGGATTATCAACTCACACTTACCACCCATTTCAACGCACTTCGATGTGTCCCTCTGTGTTGCTGAACCCAGAAATAAAACGTACGTTCTCTATTTCCCTTGCAGATAAAGATTGTATATGCAATTCAGATCCTTTCTTTTCTTCCTTTGTTAACTTTTTCGATGACATGGCATGCATTCATAAAAACGGCTTAAAAATAAATGAACAGCTTTCCGAAGGAGGCGAAACACAGCACTTTCTCCATTTGCCCTGGAGGTAACCTCTATCCTGAATTTCATAACAATCACTTCCTTGTGCTTTTCTAAACTTTTATGCCTAAGAGTGCAAATTTTGGATTTCCTATAAATGGGCATGCGGCATATGTATTGTTTTGTCTCTAGCTTATTTCACCCAGTATTACAGAGATCCATTCAGAGATTCCAAGTGTAATAGGGGAGAACAAATCTGACTCCATATTAGAGCTGTTTCTTTTACTTTAACCTTTGTATTCTATTGCTTTTGTTAACAAGTTAAGAATGTTGCCTATAGCCTGAAATATACAGGATAACCTATTCTCAAGGTTTAAAGGTATAATGCTTTCCCATTCATATAGAGATAAAAAGTTGCACAACAGAGAATACCATTTGTCTTGTTGGAGGTTGGCAGGACCATCATGACCTGACCTATGTGGACAGCTGCAAGAACAAAGGATTCCAGCACCAAGAAGTATGCAGCAACCAACCACACCCCTGCCCCTTTTAGTATAAAAGAAGCCTGCATTCTGACTTGGGGAAGATGGGTCTTTGGGACACGGGTCCACCATCTTCTCCGTCTGCTGCCTTTCCAAACAAAGTCGCTATTCCTTGATCCAACAACTGGTCTCTCGATTTTTTGGCCTGTCGTGCAGTTAGCAGTACGAGATTGGACTTGGTAACACCAGTACCTTATAGCTCACTCCCTCCTCCGCTGTCTAATAGTTTATTTTATGAACACACCACGATGGGTAGATCCACGCTACTGTTGGCAGATAGGGTGGGTCAATTCTACTTAAAGCTTTTTTAAACAATGTAGCTGTGAACATTGTTCCTTATAGTATCTGGTTCACAGAGAATACAATTATGGATAGGATTTCTGGGACTTGATGTGATTTAGGCTCGGCTGGTTGAACGCAGTATTCAGAAAGCAGATGTTACACTGCTTCTGTGGTTTCTCACTGGAAGACTCAAACACAGACTGTTTGTTTTAGGTTTTCTGTGCCTCAGCATTCCAGAGTATGGTTCTTAGCTCTGAGGGCTGTGGGCAGTGAGGTCAAATATTTGTTTTGGTTGGTTCAGATCTAGCTGGACAGAGAAGCCAGGACATAAGATTTGCAGTCAAAGGCTTGGATGAGGAGATTTCATTGCACTCAGATGACCCTAAATTCCCTGAACTCCCAAACCCAACGGAATTGCAGTTGATTCTCCACACTGCCTGTTCTTTCCATGTGATGAGCTAATCCTTCTTACTGGTAAACGCTGCAGGACCACATTGAAGGCAGTTGCTTTGCCAGACAAATCCTATTCTCATCACACTGTACCCCTGAAAGACCGGCAGCCCCGAGACACATGATTAAACTCAGATCACAGCTTGCTCCCGGAGGACATAGACAAACACCCATCCAGGAAGAAACAACACACAGGCCAAAGAAATAGGATGAATTTATAACTATACAAACCATGGTCTTCAATTTCAGGAATAACAAACCACACATCTCAATACTCTGAATATGTAAATGCACTGAAGACAGAACCGATAGTGTTGACAAAGTAAACAATGAAGTACTCTTTGTAAAGATGATATGGAGTATGTCAAGTCTTTCCCTATTTAAGAGGGTGTGGAGAAAAGGGAACCGTCCTACACTGTTGGTGGGAATGGAAACTGATGCAGCCACTACGGAGAACAGGATGGAGGGTCCTCAAAAAACTAACAGTAGAGTTACTATGTGATCCAGCAATCCCACTCCTGGACATATATTGGGAAAAAACAAAAACACTAATTCGAAAAGACACATGTACCCCAATGTTCACAGCAGCACTATTTACAATAGCTAAGACATGGAAGCAACCTAAGTGTCCATCAACAGATGAATGGATAACAAAGATGAGGTACATATATACAATGGAATCTTACTCAGCCATGAAAAGAATGAAGTAATGCCATTTGCAGCAACGTGGATGGACCTAGAGATGATCATACTAAGTGAACTAAGTCAGACAGAAAGAGACAAATATCATATGATATCACTCACATGTGGGACTAAAATGTGACACAAATGAACTTAATTACAAAACAGAAATAGACTCACAGGCATGGAAAACTAACTTATGGTTACCAAAGGGGAAAGTGGGGAGAGGGATCAAGTAGGATTAGGGGATTAACAGACACATACTGCTATATATAAAAGAGATAAACAACAAGGATACACTGTATAGCACAGGGAATTATAACCATTATCTTGTAATAACTTATAATGGAGTACTATCTGCAAAAAAAATAAATAAATAAAAATGGAATCACTATGCTTTACTCCTGAAACTAACACAGTATTTAAAAAACAGTTATACTTCAATAAAGCAAAAACAAACCAACCAACAAAAAACCCTTCCCCTATTTAACCCAAGTTAGATCTCATCTACGATGTAGGATGCTTGGGGCATGTTTAAAATGCTTTTTAATTTTAATTAATTTAAAGACAAAATTAGAAACATATACACACACATACATGCATTCAGACTTATGCAATTCCACAAATATATAACACAAGGAAATCCATACGAAAAATGTCAAGCGAAATAGTGGCATGAGTGTTCTGTTCCAATATCACTGTAATGTGGCCCCAATGATGGGTTTTAAAAGTTTGGAGGCAGTGGGCAATCTCAAACCAAGATGTTGTGTGTCTAGCCTGAAGGAGAATTTTGGCTGTAAAGTGCTGAGCTCTGGAACACAAAGATAATGATTTCTAGACACTCAAGCCATGCAGCCATCTCTTATAAAAATGGTCACAACGAGGCGGGGGGACCGACGGGGGGTGAGTCTTCAAGTCCTGTTGTGATGCATCCCTGTCTGGAGCTAGGATGGGGGTGAGAAAACCACTGCGACCCTGGCCTTCGTGACGAGGCACATAGATGTTTGGGGAAAGTGAGCACTTTAGAATTTGTCACACCAATGTGTCAAATGATGCCTGCACCCCAAGGCAACGGGGGTTCAGCGGGTGTAATTACAAACTCTGCGATATCGCACTTTAGGTAAAAGCCATCTGCCAGCCCTTCCAGCGTGGGCCATGCTGTGGCTTAGAACTCAACTGGATGGCAATTAAAACAGAATCACATGCGGTATGAAGAAACAGAATTTTGCTGACCGCACATCTTTCCCCAGCGATTTAGGGTTCATCCCCCTGCCTTTTTTTACACCTGACTATGAGTTGGAGGTACGATAAGACCTATTTAAAAACTCAGAGCTGAGAAATATTCGACAGGCTGCAATGACTTTTTGCTTTTGTTTTTAAATTGTTGTAGTTTTGCTGAAGAGTGGATTTCCAGAACTTATTCATCTTGCATAACTGAAGTGTTCCCCAATCCCCTCCCCTCACCTCCAGGCAACCACCATTCTACTCTCTGCTTCTTTGAGTCTGGTTATTTTAGATTCCACATATGAGTGATATAACACAGTATTTGCCTGTCTGTGTCTGGCTTATATCACTTAGCCTAATATCCTTTATGTCCATCCATGTTGTTGAAAATTGCAAAATTTCCTTTGTTAAAGGCTGAATAAAATCCCAGTGTGTGTGTGTATCATATCTCATCTTCTTCTTTACCCATTTGTCTGTTGATGGGCACTTGGGTTCTTTCTATATCTTGGCTACTGAATAATGGTGCAATGAACATAGGTGTGCAGATACCTCTCTGAGATATTGATTTCAGTTCCTTGGAATCAATACCCAGAAGTGGGATTGTTCTCTATGTCTGTGAGTCTATTTCTGTTTTGTAAATAAGTTCATTTGTGTCATTTTTTTTAGATTCCACATATAAGTAATATCATATGATGTTTGTCTTTCTCTGTCTGACTTATTCACTTAGTATGGTCATCTCTAGGTCCATCCATGTTACTGCAAATGACATTATTTCATTCTTTTTTATGGCTAAGTAATATTCCATTGTGTACATGTACCACATCTTTAGCCATTCATCTGTTGATGGGCACTTAGGTTGCTTCCATGTCTTGGCCATTGTAAATAGTGCTGCTATTGAACATAGGGGTGCATGTATCTTTTTGAATTAGAGTTTTCTCCAGATATATGCCCAGAAGTGGGATGGCAGGATCATATGGTAGCTCTATTTTTAGTTTTTTAAGGAATCTCCAAAATGTTTTCCATACTGGCTGCACCGATTTCCATTCCCACTAACAGTGTAGGAGGGTTCCCTTTTCTCCACATCCTCTCCAGCATTTGTTACCTCTTGTGTTTTTGATAATAGCCATCCTAACCAGTGTGAGGTCATATCTCATTGAGATTTTGATTTGTATTTCCTTGATGATTAGTGATGTTGAGCATCTTTCCATGTACCAGTTTGCTATCTAGATGTCTTCTTTGGAGAAACGTCCTTTATGCATTTTAAAATCAGTTTTTTTTTTCATGTTTGTTTTTGCTATTGATTTATATGAGTTTGTTATATATTTAAGATATTAACCCCTTATGAGATATATGGCTTTTGAATATTTTCTCCAATTCCATAGGTTGCCTTTTCATTTTGTTGACTGCTTCCTTTCCCTGCTGAAGCTTTTTAGTTTATCGTAATCCCACTTGTTTATTTTTGCTTCTGTTACATCGCAGAGTTCCTCTGAGGTATCTGATCATGTCTTACACGTCTCTGGTGACACAGTCCAGTTTGGCCAGTTCCAAATGCAACCCCCATGAGGGTCCAGCAGTTTCTCAGGGCACATGAGAAAGTCCTCAGGAGGATACCATTTGCCCTATCACTAAATTTCTTATTTTTTTTTAAATTATGGAATCACATACTAGCGTCAACTTACAATGTATTGCTTTTCACGTGAAAACAAGCTGCTAGTGACCAACCAGCAGGGTTTGCAAGTAGATGCGCAAGCTTGTTTTCTAAAAGTCGCAGTGGCATGTGAGGATGCGCTTGAAGGTTGACCTCTATGACCAACTCCATGCTTTGGATGGCATTAGGCATGCAGCCTGTTTTCCTGATGCAGAAAGATGGGGCAACAAAGTAGCATTTAATGAGAAACTGCTATATTCCAGACACTTTGTCTTCTGAATGTACTTTTAGTCTTTCCAACAATCCCATCAAATATGTTTGTGATATCCCCGTTATACAAATGTGCAGGAAAAAAGCTAAAATAGCTGAACACTTCATGTGGATGCAGCTCGTGTTCACATGAAAAAGTTCTAAACTCCGTATTTTGAAATCAAAAGTGAATTCTATGCAGGCATCAAATCCTAAACCTGGCCTTTGGTCAAAATTAAGGGAAAAAATCTAATTATAAATTCAAGCACACCCACATTGAAAGGGGTCTTCTTGATTCTCCACCCTGATTTCCATTAAAAAACATATAGGTTAGGACTTCCCTGGTGGTGCAGTAGTTAAGAATCCGCCTGCCAATGCAGGGGACACGGGTTCGAGCCCTGGTCCGGGAAGATCCCACGTGCCGCGGAGCAACTAAGCCCGTGTGTCACAACTACTGAGCCTGCGCTCTAGAGCCCACGAGCCACAACTACTGAGCCCGTGAGCCACAACTACTGAAGCCTGCGTGCCTAGAGCCCGTGCTCTGCAACGAGAAGCCACTGCAATGAGAAGCCTGCGCACCGCAACGAAGAGTAGCCCCCGCTCGCCGCAACTAGAGAAAGCCCGCGCACAGCAACGAAGACCCAACCATAAATAAATAAATAAACAAACAAATAAATAAAATATATAGGTTAGACATAAACCACCTCAAACAATTCATTTCTATGATAACTGTTCATTTGTACTCTAGAAATATCTTTACATGCAGTTCATTGCTTAATTTATATTCTACCCCACCCTGATGAATTAATCCAAAGGATGTATCTAAGAGCATAGATATTCCAAGCTAGAAGACTGATTTTTTTTTTTTTACATGCAATATTGTTCAGATGCTTACTGGTTATGAGTGTCTCCAACTGATTTTCAAATAACATTTCTTCATAATCAAAATTTGAAATATAATCACAGGGATCAATTATTCCCAACTCACTAGAAACAGTGCCCCCTACAAGCTTCCTTCTTCTATAACTTAATGCTGCTACAGATGGATGTTTGCCCCTTCCTTGGTTTTTGGATAATTTTTTATAATTTTATAATTTGGATATTTTATATAAATTATAAATTTTTCTGATTTTGGATAACTTATAATTTTACATAACTTTATACTTTATATATTTTATAATTTTAAAATTCAGTTTATATTATATTGCATTATTTTTGTTTTTCATGCATGGAAATGCTGACAGTGGCCTGGAGTCATAAACCCTGTTTACATTAATGTCCCCGATAGTTTTGTAAAATGACAGGGTTTTATAATGGTGGCATGTAGGTTTCTAATAATCTGGCTTAATTTTTAAGAAAGGCAGTAAACCATCTCTTTTCTGATGTCGCTTTCATTCTTTTTTTTAGGAGACAGGCATAACAGAATCCGGAAATACCCTATAATCCTGATAAAATTTTTATAACACAAATCACAAGTTCCCAGCTACTGAAAGGGGGACTTTACTAGTCCCAGAATTCTCAGAATATATCTGAGCATTCATTGTCTAGTTTAAGCACATGGAATTGTCAATTTTGACCTATAGGAATGACAATTTTATGATTTAACCCATTATAGTCTTAGTAAATATGAATAATACAATTGATAAAAGAAAATGTATTTCTAATCTTAGTTTTATTAAACCAAACCATAGCTCCTAATTGCAACAAACATCTGTTTCAAAACATTTTTCCAGAATGAGCTTTACGGATGCTCCTGGCTTATCCAATCCAACAGTTAACACATTAGGAGTATACCTACAGTGCATTTCTTTTCCCTACCCTTTCTGAAGGACACAGCATGAAGAGCAGTGCTTTAAATGCTGCCTTTGTAAGCATTTGTATAAGCACCTTGGCAAGCATTTTATTCCACCTGTAAATATAACATTCAGTTGCTAACTTGCAAGTGAAATATTTAAACCGAGTAGGTATAGCAAACACAGCTACATTTGTTCTTTGTAACTTGCTATTATGAATAAAAATAACGTTTTAGTTTTTGGGGAACTAATAGTCGTGAGCCATCCTGTGAAATGGCAAACCAATTATCTCGACAAAACGTGGAGTATTTAATTTACGTCATGCTCTCTGATTATTGAAGTTTACCCATGGATTTAAATGGTTATGCAAAGTACACTTGTGTACGTTTGTTTCACCAGTAGGGAAACGAGGTATCTTTACTAGGGATCCTGAAAAATATTTTAATACCTTAAGTTTGGGATGTTTAATCAGACTCTGTCGCTAAGAGACTCAACAACAAGCATGATGGAAACATATTTTGACCCAAAGGCAATTTAATTATATGCTACATGGAAAGAGATGATGTCTGCATCCACAGAAACCAAAAATTGCCTTGTTACTACGCTGTCTTGCAATGTTGGACAGATAGGTAGAAACTGGACATTCATGGTTCACCTTTCAACTTGGGTCTCTCGTCATTCTAGTCGGGTGAGTCTAAACCACCAGCAGGAACAAAGCAGGGTAAGATTTATGGCTCTGGGAATGGAATTTGGGGATGGTAATAATCGCATTTCAGAATGCTAAGCTGTGATTCCCTACGACGTCCTTTCCAAGGCAAAATATTTGATTCTTTGACAGGATTGGGCAGGTTTCTCTTCAGAGAAGCCTTCAGAAGAGGAAGAAAAATAGGTTTGTCCTTTCGGTTTCAAGAGATAAATGAAGCAGTGGCCCACGAGTCAGATAAACAAGCTCGAGAGTTTTGTTTCCATCAAATAACTTCGGAGTTTTGCTCTTGTTTTATTAAATTACGTCCCCAAAGATAGACAGCCTTGTCCATATTTAATCAGGACATTTGTTTGCTTTATCCCTACTCTTTGGGGGCATGTAGAGTAATTGTCCTGGACGAACCCTGGGGATTTTGGTTCTTCGATCTGAGCCTCAAAGTACAGAGAGAGGGTCATTTCTTCAAGGGCCCTTGGAATGAAATGTTGCTGTACTTTTCTTATTTCTTAGGAGCAAACCATGTGCCTAATATAAAACCAGAAACTTCTACATGTGTTCACATTGGGTACTTGGCATTTTTGCTACAGAAGCTGGATGTTGGGTTGGGTTATTTTTTTATGTTTTGGCTCATTTACCAAATGAAATTCTTTTTTTTTTTTTTTTCTGCCACTGGCTTCTGATTTCAGTTCTACTTAGATGATACCCAAGAGTGTAAGATCATGTTAATCTGTAAATGATTTATTTACAGCTATGTGTCAAAACGGGCATAAAGGATATTACTGCTCTGATACACTCTTTTCTAGAAATTGTAGTTTCTCATTTGTATTGAAGTCCTGGACTTCTAATATTTATATACATATATATATATATATGTATATATATATATAAAATATAAAATATATGAACCCTAAAAATGTATATATTAAATATATATACTAAGTCATATATATGATATATGTACATACTAGAATATATATATAAGAACATAAATATATATAGTAGAATATATATACACTAGAACATATATATGGTATATATAGAAATTGTAGATTCTTATTTGGATTGAAGTCCTGGACTTCTAATATATATATAAAAAATATATATATAATACATACAAATACTACAAATATATATACTAGACTATATATATGAACATATATCAATATGTATGCATATATATTTATTATATATAATAAAAGTATACACAAATATTAACATATGTTCACATATGTGTACATATTTATATATACTTGTATGTGTGTGTATAAAATTATAATTGTATGCATAAATTATATAGAAACAAAATAATACTTGTATGTGTGTGTGTGTGTGTGTGTGTATCTGTCCATAAATAGAACCATGTGTAGCGATGACAAGGCGATCCTTTTAGATACCATTGGGGTACAAGTAATAACTATTAATCTTTGGGAAAATGAATCTTTAAAGATCCATAATCTAGACTGAGCTCATCTGCTACCACGAGTGTGGTTAAAGACTGTGCTTTTTATCTCCAAATCTCTGATAGCCATAAACTAAAACATTTCTTCACCGGGGATACACAGATGCAAAGCAATTTAGATTAATGCACGATGCCCAGGGGCAGTTTCAAAATCAATGTGCACTTAAAGGTACACGTCACAACTTCTTTATTTGTTGTAACTTTATAAACCAGTAGGGAGAGTGTAAAATGAGAGAGCAAGAGAAAAGGACTTCCAGATGGGCAACACAATGCCATCTCCATGCAGTTTTGCTATGTCTGCCAAGAGAGCAGGCTTTATCAAACTACGATGACTGTATCAAAAATATTTTCCTTCACTTGCCTATTTCTAATACGTGAAATCCTATTATGTTTATAGAAGCTCAACAGAGGTAGTCCAAAAATTCATCCTTAAAACCAACATTGTATGCATTTCTTACACCTTACTCCAGGTTTTACAGAGTTCTGTTTATTCAATGAAATATTTCTTTTTCACTCTGATGGTTAAACAGGTCATGAGATATTTTCCCTAAATGCATGTCTCATATATCCACTGACTAGGTATCTAGCCTAAGCAATCTTGGCCAGACAGGTCTATCCTTACCACATCATTCTATGCTAAAGAAACATTCCACTAACAGATGGCATTAATGCATTTAGCACAAAGTCTATCTGTAGCCTGCTTACAAGAAAAGACTTTTTTCAACTCTTTGCTAATCACCTGCTTAAGACATTCATCATCCTGTCCTTCCCCTCAAGCCCACTGATAGGATTAAGTCTTTGAAGTAGGAATTTGTTAGACAAATATATTCCAGATTTGACCACAAAAGCATGATCCATAAAAGAAAAAGAAATGCCATTGAGAAAATAAAAAATAATAAGCCATGGTTTGAAAGAAGGTATTTGCAAAACATGTATCTGAAAAAGGCCTCCAATCTTTAATGCATAAGAACCCTCAACCTTCAATAAAAAGACAACAAATCACCCAATTAATAGTACTAACTGGATAAAAGATTTCAACATATCACCAAAGAAGATATATGTATAGGAGGCAAGTAAGCACATGAAAAGATGCTCAAAATCATTAGTAACTGAGGAATGCAAAATACAATCAGTTGGGTTACCACTACACACAGAATGTTTCAAAAGAACAACAACAAAAACAAAAACTACAGAAACATCAACCTGACATTGCCAAGAACTGGTGTGGATGCAAAAAACTGTAACTCTCATTCATGGCTGATGGGGTACAAAATGGTCCAAACATTTTGGAATCTAGCTTGTCAGTTTCTGACAAAGTTTGGCCTGTCCTTATTCAAATCATCAACCCCACTCCTGGGTGTTCACCCTAAAGAAATAAAAACTTATGGGAGAAAGTGTGAGTACAAAGGGGCACAGAGAAAAATTTTGAGGTGACAAAACTGTTCCATATCATGATTGTGGGAACGATTACCATAAAAGAGTTAAATGAATAGTAAAAAGAATGACTGTAACTGCATAGAAAATAGGTAGACCTATAAAAAATATATAAAACATACGTTGATAAACATAACTTAAATAACAAGAACAACAAAAGATACATACTTCTACTTATGAACTAATTCTAATTTATCCCCAAATGCCTTTTTGCTGAAATATAATTAAGTAGTGATGTTCCTTACTTCCAAATAATCCCTTATGATTATGTTTCAGCAAAACTTTTTTTGTAATAAATGAGGCTCTCTTTAAAACCTAGATTAAGATTATATTTATAACAACAAATATAAATGTGCTTTTTATTTTAACCAAAGAAACCAAAAAAAAAACTGGCTTAATGAAGAGATTCTAAGAACCTGGAAGGAACTAGGGTCAAATATAGGGTTGGGTGAAATTTTTCTAAGGATAAGTCTTTATTAAGTTTTGACTTTCACACCATATGAACATTTTAGTGTATATGTAAATAAAATTAAATCAAAGAGTTAAAAAAAATTACTACTACCAACAATTAAATAAGGGATTTAACTTTATATCAAATAACTAAAACAATGACAACAAGCTATGTTGATAACAACACAAATTTCAACTTAAAAAGATGAAGAGATATTATTAGGAGCTAAGCCTTTCAGTGTAAGAAAAAAGAGGTTCAAATAAAACATGACAGAAAACTCTAATTCTAAAGGATACATGCACCCCAATGTTCATCAAAGCACTATTTACAATAGCAAAGATATGGAAACAACCTAAATATCCATCGATAGATGAATGGAAAAAGAAGATGTGGTACAGGGGCTTCCCTGGTGGCGCAGTGTTTAAGAATCCGCCTGCTGATGCAGGGGACACGGGTTTGCGCCCTGGTCCGGGAAGATCCCACGTGCCACAGAGCAGCTAAGCCCGTGTGCCACAACTACTAAGCCTGTGCTCTAGAGCCCATGAGCCACAACTACTGAGCCCATGTGCCACAACTACTGAAGCCAGCACGCCTACAGCCCGTGCTCTGCAACAAGAGAAGCCACCGCAATGAGAAGCCCGCGCACCACAATGAAGAGTAGCCCCTGCTCACTGCAACTAGAGAAAGCCCACATGCAGCAACGAAAACCCAATGCAGCCAAAAATAAATAAATAAAATAAATTTATTTTTTAAAAAAGTGGTATATACATACAATGGAATTACTACTCAGTCATAAAAAGAATGAAATAATGCCATTTGGAACAATGTGGGTGGACCTAGAGATTATCATATTAAGTGAAGTAAGTCAGAGAGAGAAAGACAAATATTTGATATCACTTGTATGTAGAATCTAAAATACGGTGCAAATGAACTTATTTGCAAAACAAAAACATACCCACAGACTTAGAAAACAAATTTATGGTTACCAAAGGGGAGTGCGGGAGAGGGGTAAATTAGGAGTTTGGGATTAACATAAACAGACTACTATACATAAAATAGATAAGCAACAAGGATTTACTGTAGAGCACAGGGAAACATATTTAATACCTTGTAATAACCTATAATGAAAAATAATCTAAAAAAAATAACTGAATCTCTTTGATGTACACTTGAAACTAACACAATATTGTAAATGAACTCTACCTCAATTAAAAAAAACCATACAAAGTAATAAAATCTGTTAAGAAAAGTACTGTAATGCTAAATTTCAAGTAAAAATGTTAATACAAACTCATCATTTCTAAAAAAGTCTAGACCTTAACTCAGTTCAATAGAAAGACTTAGAAGCAATGACACCACAGAAGAAATCAAACAATTAATACTGAAATCTTGCTTTCTGGTTATTGGTGTTATTAAAAGGAATTTAGGGCTCCTAGGGAAGATAGCTGATTTATGGTGTGGAGAAAGGACAGGTGAGCCCAATATTCTGTTTCGTGCCTGGAAGCAAACAAGACAGGGCTGAGTGAGTAATTCAGAACATGTGGGAAGCACCAGGATAATAAATCCAGTTTCCTCCCTTCTCTTTGATTCAAGTGTCAACTGCTACAGTCATAGTTCCACAGGCAGGTATTAATAAGGTTATGGTGAATCTGTTACCAAACTCAGATCTGGCTGCGAACAGCTCAAAAATCAATACCTGAGAGGCAAGTGTTGGTGGAAAGGAAAACCAACACTTTAATGTTGCTTTTAATCAGAAAGGCAGCAATCTGGAGAGAAGGCGGACGCAGTGTTCCCAAAATCCAGCTCCAAAGATTCTACTCGGCCATGAAATTTGTTAAAGGGAAAAAGGGAAGTAATTTCAGTTAATCACTGAGATGGGGGGGGGGGTCAGAGTCATCACCATCCTGCAATGTGTGCAGGCTTGCTGACTTGTGATTTTTCTTTAGATGCTACATTGTTCACACAGTCTGTTCACGAGATTACTGAAGGGGAAGCTAGGGAAGAGATCTGGTCATCTGTTAATTACTTATTTTTCATTTCTACTTCTTTGGTCTATGGAAAGAACCAAGAGTTTAGGCAAGGTATTGTGTGATTAAAAGATGTGAGAGGTGTGCTAGGGCCAGAGATGAGTAGAGCATGCAGGCGCCTGATTTAAAAGTTAGGGGAGGACTTCCCTGCTGGCACAGTGGTTCAGAATCCGCCTGCCAATGCAGGGGACACGGGTTCGAGCCCTGGTCCGGGAAGATCCCACATGCCGCGGAGCAACTAAGCCCGTGCGCCACAACTACTGAGCCTGCGCTCTAGAGCCCGCAAGCCACAACTACTGAGTCCACGAGTCACAACTACTGAGTCCGCATGCCACAACTACTGAAGCCTGTGCGCCTAGAGCCCGTGCTACGCAACAAGAGAAGCCACCACAATGAGAAGCCCGCGAACCACAACTAGAGAAAGCCTGCGTGCAGCAACGAAGACCCAACACAGCCATAAATAAATAAATAAATAAATTTTTTAAAAGTTAACTAGGGGACTTCCTGGCGGTCTGGGTCCAGTGGTTAAGACTCTGAGCTTCCAACGCTGCCACTGCAGGGGGTGCGGTTTGATGGCTGGTTGGGGAACTAAGATCCCACATGCCATGTGGTAGTTACAATGTAGCTTTGCTAAGTAACAAGAAAAGGGGCCTCCAGCAGAGAACTTTTTCCCCTGCAAAGAGCTGTTTCCTTACAAAATCTGCTGACAAAACATGTTATTTTCAGATGTGTGTATACATAGTAAGTACAGGGCGGGCATCTCCACATGGGTTACTGTAACTGGTAACCAACTCCATGCTCTTAGATACCCTGTATTAGTGCTATTATACCATAGAGACACGTCTAGTGTAAATTATTACAATTAACATTATATTGAAGGAGGGAAGTACAAAACAAGAAAGACACACTTGTCTAGGTGGTTTGAATCTTGGGTGGATTTAAATGATTTTTGTATATAATAAGCAGTTTCTCCTTTGCCTTGCTGAATGGATTCTCAAACCAAGTAACCAATTTTCAAGGTTCAGTCTGCATAGAGCAAACAAAAGCAATTAAAGCAAAAATAAATGTGATGAAAAGAAACAATTACTCAGTCTGTGGGTTTCACGGAGAGCACACAGTCAAGTGTGAGAGAGGTGATATTCAGACTATGGTTTCTTTTGTTTTAGTCAGTTCATTTGCATTTTGACAGCAAATTTACTGGTTGAAAAGTAGTGCAGAAATGAAACAAATTAGCTCTCACCCAAAACTGCAGTAATGTTTTCATAGTACAAAAAGTTACACTGTTCTGGTGGGCAACTCTATTTCTTTTTGTATTCATAATAATTGTATAATTTAGATATAACTATAAGTGGTCATTTATTTTCTAATACTTTATTCTTCAAATTAAATGCATTCATTTATGTAAGTCAAGCTCAGTGATGTGTGAACACTTTGAAAAACATGATAAAGAAAATGAAATTGTACCTTGACCCCAAATTCAAATATCCTTTCCTGATTACTACATGAAATAAAAGAATGTATCAATATGATATTTCTGTGTTCTATAACATTCTTAATTCTTTGGTAGATAATTTTACAAAAATATCTCCATTTTCCAATCGTTTCTTTTCCATGTGGGAAACTGAGGACTCTAATTTTATTTTTTTAAAACCATGTATCATATAATTTTCTGAACTGTATCTTTATCTCCAGCCAAAAACTTTGTCTCTGGTTAAGGATGAGAGAGCATCTCACCCATTTCAGTGGCTGTGTGGAGCCTTTTGAGGCTAGTAAATTTGTCATCTCTAAATGCCATTTTACAATTTTGGGAAATAACATTACAAATTATCTTCAAAAATGGGAAAGGACACCCAGATATGTTTAAGGAATTCTTACTTTCTTTTCTCCGAAAATCACACTGTAAAACTCCTATATAATTTAGATACTATTTAATCTTTTTCTTTTGGGAATCTATCAAAATTATAAATGTAATGGCATTATTTGCTTTTACACAAGGTAATCTACGTTTCTTTTTTGTTATTTTCTAGTACAAAGTACGGAATATGAAATTCGAAAACATAAAATGGGGAGAAAGAACAAAAAAGGGAATCCCATAATCACATATATTTTGTCTTATTTCTTTTAGCATTTATTTGTATTTGTGTATTTTTTTAAACTGATGGCAAGATATGCAGGTGTGCACATTTGCGTAGTTTCTTTTGTTCAAAATAATATTGGGATTTTTTTTCTCATGTCATATTTGTCTTTGAAGGATTATTTTGTACCTGCAGAGATTCCATAATGAGAGTAAATTTAATGGTCCACCTCATACCTGAAAACCATGATATTTAGCTTTCCGTATTTAAACTTCCCTTATGAGGGACTTCCCGGGTGGCGCAGTGGCTAAGAATCAGCCTGCCAATGCAGGGGACACGGGTTCGACCCCTGGTCCACGAAGATCCCACATGCCATGGAACAACTAAGCCCTTACGCCACAACTACTGAGCCTGTGCTCTAGAGCCTGCGAGCCACAATTACTGAGCCCACGTGCCACAACTACTGAAGCCTGTGTGCCTAGAGCCCGTGCTCTGCAACAAGAGAAGCCACCGCAATGAGAAGCCCACGCACCGCAATGAAGACCCAACGCAGCCCAAAATAAATAAATAAATAAATTTATTAAAAAAACCCCAAAACTTTCCTTATGAGACTCTCTACAGTCACAACTTTATCATTTTGGTATTTTACTGCAATACAGTCCATTAAATGGAATTATTATGACAAAGTATAAAGTTTTAGGATCATTTGTTCATAATGCCAATGCTTTTTTTTTTCTGAAAAATAATCACAGTAATGATATTGCCAACATCATTGCATACAAATGTCTTGCTGGCCTGCCGTTTAATCATGTATTGTCTTTTTAAATAAAAACAATAATTTTATCATAAAAACTTGGGTCTCATTACTTAAAGGACACATCTTACTCGTGTGAGGAATAAACAACATGTTTTTTCATTAATGGCCCTGTGTAGAACTGCTCTGAGTTGTTCCTTGGTGAGGTTCTCCGTTTTTATTTTAGCTTATGTTGTTCAGCATGCTATGTTGAGAACGTCAGCCCTTTTACAGCCGATTCAAATGCATGTGGCATCCTACATGCCCGTAGTGTGTATTTTTCCCCTGAGGATTTTCACTGACCTTATGTGCCCTGCTGCTGCTTCCCCATTCTGTCTGCTGGACACCAGCTCAGCTCTATCCAGTCCAAAGGCCATCTGTACAGCAGAGAGAAAAAAAAGCTAACTGGTCTCCATCCCTCACAGAGCCCTTGCCCAGGTCTGCCTGAGGACCACGTGAGGTCTTTTTAATTCTTGCCATGATGCCCATTTGTGAGTCAAGGATTCCTGCCCCACGATGAAAAAGTGCTGAAGATTTGGTTTCTCCATCACACAGGCAGCAAGGATGTGCCGGGTGGCAGGGATAAATCCAGCCAGGTCATCCATCAGTTTCCCTTTCTACTGAGTCACCCGATAAATGGAATGTAGCCTACGTGATCAGTTACTTTAAACCTTTGGGGGTCAACTCCTGATTTGAACTATTTTCCCCCCATCTTGAAATTATGTGCTTCCCTTACAATAACCAGGGCAAGCTTTATTTTCTATTTTTAAGATTTAGGTTTGGAAATTTAGGTTTTGTTTCAAAATCTGGGTTTTGCTGACTTACCAGCATCTTTAGTCTCTGTTCATACTTCATGGATCATCATGAATGCTTAAAATAGATCTGTGTAGAAAGACTATGTATACTCTCTCCTCAGGAAATATGGAACATACATTTTTAGATGCCTGGAATAATCAACCACAGAGATTGTGTTACCAACTTGTTATCGGACAAAAAATTGAAAACTGAAAATCTTACTCGGAGATTTACTTTTAGCTTTGCTTTAGACTCTGGTTAGGACTCCGTGTTCTCACTGCCAGGGCCTGGGTTCGATCCCTGGTCAGGGAACTAAGACCCCACAAGCTGAGCAGCGCGGCCCAAAAAAGAAAAGTACTTTTAGCTTTGCTTCAATGTATACAGTATTTCACATTTTATTTATTTTTCGTTTTTAAGTGATGCTGTCCTTGAAGGAAAAGAAAGGAAAGGGAAAGAATGGAAAGACCAGGAAACAGAACAAAAAAAACTTCTTGGTGTAAATGGAGCAGATCCCCAAATCACAAACACATCTGTGCAGGGTGAGGCACCTGGGAGCCATTCGCAGCTCTCACGGCTCACAGATTTTATGAAGGAAAAGCAACTTTCTTCAATGGGTCCTTAACAAAAAAACAAGACCTCTTCACACCCGGGGCTCACTGAGAGTGGACGCTGCTCGAAGCATCTCCCAGTATCATCTCCCAGGAAGACAGCGATGAGGGTTAGGTTTCTCTCCCTTTTACTTTTACAGGACCAGGCGCTGAGGAGGGATGGCCCAGCCCATGGGCACAGCCTTAGGAAGCCGAGAACCTGAACTGCGGTAGCTGGATCAACTCGTTCAAGGTCATGCGGCAAAAACATACACACAGACACGCACCAACGTGTTCTCAGATCCAGAGAGTCACGGGTGGGTCTTGAAGCTCTATTTATGTGCAGGAGTTATTTTAGGAAAAAATATTCCTGTTTCATTTTAAACATAGTTATTGGATTTTCAGTGGGAAATCGAAGCATATCGAAATGCACGTGTGTATATAAATATATAAACATATAATGTGTATATAAAAAAGCATAGGCATATGTGTATAGATATTTATATATGCATACATATTTATATAAACATAAATGTGTATATATAAAACATAGGCACATGTGTATAGATATTTATATGTAAATAAGTGTTAAGTATATAAATATCTAGACAGGGACGTCCCTGGAAGTCCAGTGGTTAGGACTCTGTGCTCTCACTTCCGAGGGCCCAGACTCGATCCCTGGTCAGGGAACTAAGATCCCACAAGCTGCACGGTACAGCCCAAAAAAGAAAAAAAAATACATCTATACACATATGCCTGTTTTATATGTACACATTACTTATATTTTGATGTTTCTCTTTTCCATGGAAAATACAATAATTATGTTTAAAATAATACAGAACACAACATTGTAAAGCAACTGTACTCCAATAAAAAATTTTAAAAAAGAACTGTGAGATAATAAATTCCTGCTGTTACAAACCACCCCAAAAAATATAGAAATATTTTCCCTAAAGTAGCCTATATGTATATATATCCACACATAATATGTACATATATAAATAAGCATATGCATCAGTGTATACACTTATATATGTACATATGCATATATATTTATAGAAGTCTATATACACGAGCATCTGTTTACATATGCACATTTTGATATGCGTGTATATATGTACAGAGTACTCTCATACTTCAGCTCAACAGATGCCGGAATCCTCCACGAACGATTTAATTAGCAGATGCACACACTGGCCCCGGCTTCCCAACAAGCCCTCTGGGTGGGTGACGGGTGGATAGACAGCCCTCTCTGGATGAAGGACCTGACCACCATCCTCAGCCGTTTGCAGCAAAGCACAAGCCCAAAGGCAGAGAGAGCCACGCTGCATTTCAGGGAGTTGTGAAACAGGGGCCAGGAGAAGGCGTGCACAGCTGCATCCAAGGGACCCAGGGATGCTTCCCAGGGGCAGTGACATGGAAGCAGAGGCGAAAGGACAGAGAGAACATGGCTGGGGCCACCGCCGGGGGTGACACAGAGCGCGGCGGCACGACAGCTCTGTGGCCAAGAGGGAGACCACCAGACACTACGTTTTTCGCGTCTCTGAAGCTTCCTTGGGGACCTTTCCCAGGGACTTTACTTCTGTCTTCATCACATCCATGTTCTCCTTGTCTTTCCTGACATCCTTATCAGCTGTGTCATCGTCGTTCTAATGTCCTTGTCTATTAAGTCCATGTCTCCGGCATTTCTTGGCTGGTTCGCTTGTGAAGTACTCAGCCCCAGGAGTCCCACCTGCTGACCCCTCCCTAGACACCCCTCTGTCTCCACGTGTCACGAGGAGACCGGGCAGGCTTCGGGACTGCCCCCCGGGCAGTTCACCGGGGCCCTGGTAGGGACCGTCCCCTCTGTCCCCTGCCTCCCAGGGACCCAATATCTGAGAACAGCTGTCCCTTACCTTCCATCTGCTTGTTCTACTTTTATGGCAAGAGACACTTTCCCTTGTAGTTGCCACCAGACGAGAAGTCTGCAAATAGAGTTCTCCAGAGGTGAGAAAGGATCTCCTTAAACTCTGGCCGAGTCGTGATGTGTGCGTGACCGGGTAAAATTAACCACCAGAGAGCAGAAGAATGGGAGAGTCCAGAAGTTCACACACAGCTGGGAAGAGTCTGCACTCCTATCCACCCAGGAAATCAATACAGCATAATAAACACACACAGCCGTATACCAGGACGACTTATGAGAGCTGATGAATGAATTCTCACGGCCAGTGGCATAAGTTAATGCACTGCTTTCATCACTAAGAAAAACCCAGCTATGAAAAGAAAAAGTGCAGTGCTTTTACCTCTCTGGGGAGGGGGGCAGGGGTCCTTATCTTACGAGAACAGAAGGGTCATTTTGCAGAGTGGCTCCGTCTGGGGACCACAATTTGAGTGCCACTGCTAAACGTCATCTAGAGATACACGCATAAGGAAGACTTGTGTAAGGAAATGGGTGGTAAGGGTGCATGCTGCCTTTAGGATAGTGGACGAGCCAGGAATGGTGAGTATTTCTCTGCTAGAGCTGCCATAACAAAGGACCATGCAGTGGGAAGCTTAAACAACAGACATTTATGTCTCCCAGTCCTGGAGCTGGAATCTGAGCTCAAGGTGCCAGCAGGGCTGGTGCCTCCTGAGGCCTCTCTCCTGGCCATGTAGACGGCCGTCTCCTCCCTGTGTCCTCACAGGGTCGTCCCTCTAAGCGTGTCTGTGTCCTGATCTCCTCTTCTTATAAGGACACCAGTCCTATAGGATCAGGACCCACCCCAGTGACTTCATTTTACCTTAATCTTCTCTTTAAAAGACCCCATCTCCAAATATAGACACATTGGGAGTTAGGGCTTCCACATATGAATTTTGGAGGAACATAATTTAGTCCATAACAGAGAAAAATAGATGGATGGGGATACTTAGATTTTTTTAAAAAGCACATTCCTCTGCAAAGCTCCAGTCGTTATGATGCATACAGAATGTCAAGGAACCAAAATATCCCATCCAAAGAACAGGTGTAATATGTACAGATTATAAATCCATCAACGTTCCTAGCAGCTGATGGTATGAACAATGGACCCATCTGCTTGCTTAAATAAAGTTGCAAGTTATTCTGACGGAATTAAGTAAAAACGCTGCTTCATAGTTTCTGAAACATCTACTTTTATCTTGCCGTAATTCACTGAATAAAAAAAGTACTTACGGGTACATGTTTGAGAAGCAGACTGTCAAAGCTGTATCCGCTGTACTTGCTGATACATGATTAAATGCATCAACCGATACAGAATCATGCACAGCACTTAGAGTTGGATTCTGATGTGTCTCTTGCTGTTACGTCTTCCAGCCCTCCTGTTACACAAGATCACCAAGGCAAAAGTTTACGGTAAGGATCATTTCGAATGGTCACTGGGTTCTTTCCTGGTCAGCTTTTCTGCTGCATTGTCAATGGGTCTGGAGCTGGCTCTGCGCTGTTTGCAGAGCTGGTTTTGTCTCTCTGGTCCCTGGGCATGTCCACAGATGATGCTGTAACCTAGAGATGCCCTTCTCTCTGCACTCCTCACGCCTCTTTAACACATCAGTTGGTCTTTGTATTTTTCAAGCATGCGTCCCTTGATGAAAGCTTGCGATCAGCCCTTTGACGTAACCTAGGGTGTATGAGGTGCATCTGTTAGAGGGTCGGACAGCAGGTCCTGCGTGAGGACTACAGCAGGTACAGTGGGATGCTTTCCATGAGTTCAGGAGAAGAGCACTTAGTGGCCTCACATGGAAGAAAACTGCAGGCTCCTCTCTGGGTAAATTCAGAGAGATGTCTGTAGGTGATAAAGCCACTGCATTTCTCCAGTTGGAGAGGGAGCAGGTAGATGCTGCCTAAGCAGCTGCTCTAGGGGCTCTTGACAAGGACACAGGCTAAGCAATAAGGATGCTGCAGAAGGAGCCCCCTCAGCCCTCCCTTCGTCTCAGAACGCACCCAGCGATGGGCAGACGGCTGGGTTCCTGGCACACCTTACAATTCTACCAAGACCCCAGGCAACATAGGAATCATTCACAGGATGCCTCCTATGTATTTATTCCAACGTTTTCCAGTTTAAAGAGGTAGTATTTTTTAATGCATAAATCAAAAAGGTGGCCCTGAAACTTTGTCAAGGTGATGTATATTTGAGTGCATTTAGTAACAAAAGAAGACATTCAACCTTCATGCTGTTGCTGCTGCTGGAGATGTGGATTTCTGGAGCTGTGAGATGCTCCCTGTGACTGACTCGGTGTAATATAGCCTATCGCACTGAGGGCAAAAAGACGATAGATACATGGGTAAATAGATGGGTAGACAGACACATGGATAGGTAGGTAGATGAATGAGTGGAGAGGGGGATGCATGGACGGAGAGAAAGATGATAGATAACAGATAGATGATAGACAGACAGATAGATATGATATGCACATAGATAGAGATAGATATGATAAGTAGATAGACAGATGGATAGATAGGTGGATAGATATGATAGGTAGGTAGATGATTGATAGCTAGCTAGCTAGCTAGCTAGATAGAATAGGTAGGTAGGTAGATAACAGATAGATGATAGATAGATATGACAGGTAGATAGATGTGATAGGTAGATAGATGATAGATAGGTAGATAGATAGAAACATGGATAGGTAGATAGATGAATAAGTGCATAGGTGGATGGATGGATGGAGAGAGAGAAAGGTGATCGATAATAGATGATAGACAGACAGATATGATATGCACATAGAGATAGATATGATAAGTAGATAGATAGGTAGATAGATAGATGATAGATAGATACGTAGATAGATATGATAGGTAGATAGATGATTGATAGCTAGCTAGACAGACAGATAGAATAGGTAGATAGATAGATATGATAGGTAGATAGATACGATAGGTAGATGGATGTTTGATAGCTACCTAGCTAGCTAGACAGATGGAATACGTAGATAGATAGATGATAGATAGATAGATAGATGGATGATACATAGCTAGATGACAGATACACAAGGCTGTGTGGTGATCTGGGTGTAATTAGGCAAGTGAGGAGGGGAGACATGGAGTGACTCCATGAAGGAAGATGTTAAGACAAGTTGAGAGCTTTTTGATATGGTTGGTGTATTCGTCTCCCAGGGCTGCGGTAATAAATTACCCCAAACTGGGCAGCTTACAACAACTGAAATGTATTCTGTCACAGTTCTGGAGACCAGAAGTCTGAAGTCAACGTGAGGGCAGGGTTGATTCCCTCTGTGTGTGTCTGTGTCCAGTGTCCCCTTCTTGTAAGGACACCAGCCATCGGATTAGGGCGCCTGTCATGCAGGATGACCTCCTCTTAACACGGGTACCTCTGCAATGATCCTATTTCCTAACAAAGCCACATTCATAGGTTGTGTGTGGAAATGAATTTCGGGGGATGCTCTTCAATCAGGTACAGTTGGCAAATTGTCAATAAACAAGAGGAGATAAGGCGTTTGATGCCCTGACCTTTGCAAACTACTAATTCTGTGCGTTTGTCTGTATCCTGGTTCTTGCCTAAGCTGTTTCCCCTCATACTCTCCTGTAATGTTGAAACGGAGCAGGACCCTATTGTCCTTCCCACCATGTCCCCAGCCTGCCTTTTGTCTGTGGAAAAAGTTTAGCCGACGAATAAGTTTAATCAGAGAAGTGAGAAAATGCAGAAGCGAAGGAAAACAGTCAAAGGAGACCAAATAATAATAGTTTAGTCATTAAGCAAAGTCAAGGACCTTTAGTTCCTCCTCAAGGGCTATAGGTCATCTTCTGAGCCACATCCTGTGAGCTGTCTTATAGATACTGAAACCCCGCCAAGAAGTGAACTACATGACGACCATAATCGGCCTCAAAGAAATGGGAACAAACCAACCTTGGAACTGAAGACTAACTGTACTTAAAACAATCAAGATGACGCGGATCAGACCACCGCAGGACCAATTTCAAGATGACCGTCAGAGCTGAGGGCGCTGTTTCTGCCTGGAACCCATTCTGTCCGTCTATAAAAGCTCTTGCCCCCTGATTGTCAGTGGACAGGGGGAGTCGGCCTTTGGACAGGAGTCCCCCCAACCCGGGTGCCGGCATCCAAACTAAAGCAAATTTTCCTGTCCACCAACCTGGCCTCTTTATTTATTTATTTTTTTTTAAATAAATTTATTTTATTATTTATTTTTATTTTTGGCTGCGTTGGATCTTCGTTGCTGCGCGTAGGCTTTCTCTGGTTACGGCGAGCGGGGGCTACTCTTCATTGCGGTGTGCTGGCTTCTCATTGCGGTGGCTTCTCTTGTTGGGAGCACGGGCTCTAGGCGCGTGAGCTTCAGTAGTTGTGGCATGCGGGCTTCAGTAGTTGTGGCTCGTGGGCTCTAGAGCGCAGGCCCAGTAGTTGTGGCGCACGGGCTTAGTTGCTCCGCGGCATGTGGGATCTTCCCGGGCCAGGGCTCGAACCCGTGTCCCCTGCATTGGCAGGCGGATTCTTAACCGCTGCGTCACCAGGGAAGCCCCTGGCCTCTTTATTGGCTTTTGAGCAGCAAGCAGCCGGACCCCGCTTTCAGTTACATTGTAAGGGTTCACGAGAAGAGTGAGTGACCAAAAGCAGGGTTCTGACGGTGGGTGTACTCATGGTGATGGATTTGCATCTGTCACACCCCCGCTTGCAGCTGTGAGCGTCTTTCCTGCCAGCTCCTCTGCGCTGGGGTTATTAAAGACTTACAGTAAATTCTTGCCCACAGTTCCCTCCTCTCTTGGTGTGAAGTTTTCAACATTCTCAGGAAATGCCAGCTCAGTTCAGTGGGGACTCTACAGATGTCCCTGCCCTGCAAGTCAGACTTTTAAAATGAGATACCTCTAAAGAGTCTTCAATTCCAGAAAATTGGAAGAGCTGGGCCTCCCCACTCGAGCTTACCAATTGGCAAAGGTTGATCCTTGCAGCCTACAGTGGACGGGGAGAAACCATCGGCTGTTTAAAACTGCAAGATACAGGTCTGTCAGACAAAACACACACAGTGAAAAGTCGAGAATGCCTCAAAATAGGAATCCAGTCTGTCTACTTGTTACCGCAGTTTACAGTACAGAAAAAAAATAGATGTAAATATTGAAAGTTAGCTAGGTAACATTTTGCTTAATCATCAGATTAAAAGAAAACAGTAGATAGCTAGGTTACAGTATACAGAGTGTATTTGGACCTTGCGATCATCAGTGGATATTTCTTCGTGGAATTAATAAGTAAAATTAATTCTTAAAAAAACTGGAATATAAGGCAATATTGCTTGTGGATTATTTCACGTCCTAGAATCTTTAGTTGCTTAACAAACAGGAGTATTGAAGGCAAGAGTGAAAAGAAAAATCTCTACCTCACAGTAATAATGGTAATACAGTAATAACCTGAATTAAATAACTTTCCTTTTAAAGATAAATGTTGTTTATAACATTATTTAAATTATCAGACACATCCTCAATCATTTAAAATGATTTGTGGCAAAAGGGTTGGGTCTTTTCATTTTCCTAGTTCTCAATTCTCTTGAAAGTAAGCAAACAAACCTCCAAGCATGTGTATAAGAAAAATGGAAGATTGAAGAACAGAGCATACAAAATACTATTTTTTGGACTTCCCTGGTGGTCCACTAGTTAACACCCCACGCTTCCACTGCAGGGGGCACGGGTTCCATCCCTGGTCAGGGAACTAAGATCCTGCATGCCGCACGGCTCGGCCAGAAAATTTAAAAAATAAAATAAAATAAAATATTAAAAAAACACAAACTACTCTTTGTTTCATCATGAGAGAGAACTATAAAATGATGCCTGTGTGTGGACTGCATTGTAAATTCCGTTTTGTGGACCGAAAGAGATCGTTTTCCCACTCAAACCCAAAGCATTATTAAGTTAATCTCCTTTAATATCTTACGTCATTTTTCTTAAAGGTTTGGACTCTTTCAACCTTCCGATAAGTTAAAATCGCTGCTCGCCGGCTGTATTGGGGGGTTCTTCTAATCCAGCTGTTGCCTGAGCCCAGAGACTCAGTCTTAATCTCAGACCCCAGTTCTGGAAGCGGGACCACTTCCCCTTCCCTGCCCACGGGTTCTGGCCTTGCTGTCTGGGTTCGTGTGTCACCCCTTTAAGACTTCGGTTGTGCGTTCACCTTGAACCCTACCATCTCTGGTGGGCCCAGCTGGGCTGCACGATACCTGTGAATGGGATGGGACCTTGTGGAGAACAGGGTGTCTGCTGTGGGCGGACCATGGCCTGGAATAACGTGGCAGCGTGTAAATGATGCTACCTGAGCTCGCCATGTGGTCACAGTCTGGGCCCTTGGGGGCTGCCACGTCCCCACTGCCACCTCCTTGCCCATGAACCAGCAGTCACATCTTTCTCAGCTTCCCCGGCCTCCTGGTTCCTCACTGCCGGGGAGATGCACAGACCATGGGATTGAGGTGCACAGAGCAACTAGCAAGGTCTCAGGCCGGTGTGCCCAAGCTCTTGGATCCAACGTGGACCTATTTGTGTGTCTTCTTTCGTGGTTATCACGCTGGAGTCAAAGCCATCTTAAACCCAGGCTGAGGGGTTCTCCTCACCAAGGTGGAATCCAGTCGCTATTGGTTTGCTAGAACGTCTCACAAAGTACCACAAGCTGAGGGGGTCAAACGCCCGGAATCTATCCTCTCCCGGTTCTGGGGGCTGGAAGGGAAACCAAGGTGGCCGCAGGGTTGGTTCATCCCGTCCTAGGAATTCTCCCCTCCTTCAGTCTCTTCCATATAAAACAGCTGACCAACGTACGTTTGTCCGCAGAGTTCTGTTGTCCAGAGTGAAACTTCAAGGACTGAAATGGAGTTTCAATGTTTAGTTCTCCACTCATATATTCTTAACAGTGGCGTATTTTTCTTTTGGTAGAAGGTGCTTGAATACATATTTTTAATTTTATTCCATTAAGTGTAAAGTTTCAAGACTTCTACAAAATAATCCCTCTGTGTGGAGGGAAGCATTTTGTTTCCAGTTGCATGCACTTGAGTTGCATCTTTCAGATATAAATTATATATGATATATATTATTTATATATAAGTATGTATAAATTTTACATATAATTATATCTGTATATATATATGACAATCTGATATGAACTAGTATCTATAGAATGGATAAACAACAAAGTCCTACTGTATAGCACAGGGAACTATATTCAATATCCTGCAATAAACCATGATGGAAATGCACATATAAAATTAGATATAACATTATACATATTATATATAATTTTAATATAAAATTTAAATATGTCATATAAATAAATATATAAATATATAATTTACACATCTTTATATATGTAGAAAATAATCAAAAAATGGAAAGGTTTATGGAGTGACTTCTTATCTACCAATCACCCAACTTTAATAATTTTCAACTCATGGCTAAACTAAATTCATCATCGTACTCCTCATTTCTTCTTTCTCCCTTCAGATTATTTTAAAGCAAATACCAGGTGTGATAAAAAAAATAACATCCATTACTCATATGTAGGTATTGTGGAATTCTCTCTAATATATAGGAGCCATTTAAAAATAAATCCACAATTTCTCTGGCACATGTAAAATGTTGCCCGTCATACTTAAGACCACAAACATCTAATCACTGTTTAATTTCCTACATTGTCTCATACATTTTTATTATTGTCACGATTATTAATAGTTTATTTTGAAACATGATCCAGCTCTGCTCCACGCATGGTACTAGGCTGACATCTCCCTTTTCTCTCATAATTACATTCTCCCACTCCATCTCTCTCTTTCCCTCTTACAATGTGTTTGTTGAGGAAAGAGGGTCTTTTTCCCTCATATAATTTCCCACAGTCTGACTGTGTATTTATGACGCCCTTAGAATTTCCCACGGTCTTTTGTTTTCTCGCGAACCAGTCGTTGGTTTAGAGGTTTGATCCAATGAGCGTTTGATTGTTTCAGCAAGATGATCTCCATCAGGAGGTGCAAATTGTGTGCATTTTTTTTTTTTTTTTTGATAGGAAGCATCCTTGGTAGTCATCATTTAGAGATTAGAAAATAGGGAGTTTCGGGACTTCCCTGGTGGCACAGTGGTTAAGGCTCCACGCTCCCAATGCAGGGGGCCCGGGTTCGATCCCTGGCCAGGGAACTAGATCCCACACGCATGCCGCAACTAAGAGTTCTCATGCCACAACTAAGGAGCCTGCGGGCCGCAACTAAGGAACCTGCCTGTCACAACTAAGACCCGGTGCAACCAAACAGATAAATAAATATTAAAAAAAAAAAGAAAATAGGGAGTTTCTATTGGCCTCATTCCCTTGCATTGATTAGTTGGGCTATTTCTGTAAAGAGACGATTCATTGCATCAACTATTGGGCTAAACTGCGGTAAATTCTAGTTAAGAAAGGGGAAATGGTATATTATTTCACTTTGTCTACCGGGTTGCAAATTGCTTTTCCCCATTTGTTTGTTTAAATGAAATCGCAGAGACTTCTTTAACTTTGAATATCCGATGCTCACATTTTTTCATGGGATGCCCATGTGGGAATATCTATTACTCTAAACTAGACAGGATACTTTTTACATGTCTGCAAAGCTCCCTCGACAGTGGAGTGTAATTAACTGAAAAATGACATATATCTGCATTGCATCGGGCATTGCCAAGTGAAGCAGACAGGCTCTTCCCCCTCGTTTTCTGTACCACATCTTTTCAACTTTCTTCCCCTCACTCAGGGTGGAGAGAGGTGGGTGGAGGGGTGGTACAGACCCTCTTTGTCCCCCTTGAATAGTTTAGGAATCTCATGGACCACTTTACATCTCAACATTACAGTATGTCTGGCAAAGGCTTAGCTGGACATGGACTTCCCCCACTCTCCACGTATTCAGGTCACAAGTGGAACAGCCATAGCCCTTGTAGAACAAGAGGACAAAATCTCAGCTGTCACCGTAGCCAGTTTTTCTATTTTCATTACACTCCCTCAACCCCTGTCACCACAGGCTTCAATCAGGGATATCTTCATCTACTTTGATCAGGGAATAACCTCTACTCTTCTTTTCCAAAGCCCCCTTCCTACCCTGGAGATTTTCTCTATTTTTACCCAATCCTCATCTGCCCTTGGAGATGTTATAAGTTATCTATCTTGGAAACTGGGCTAAGGAATTTGGACTTAATCCGGAGGGTCCTGGGATACCATTACAGAGTTTTAGTCAGAAAGCCAGTTGAATGGATAAAGAAGATGTGGTATGTATATACAATGGAATACTACTCAGCCATAAAAAAGAATGAAATAATGCCATTTGCAGCTACATGGATGGACCAGGAGATGATCATACTAAGTGAAGTAAGTCAGACAGAGAAAGACAAATATTATATGATATCACATATGTGGAATCTTAAAAAGTGATACAAATGAACTTATTCATAAAACAGAAGTAGACTCACAGACATAGAAAACAAACCTATGGTTACCAAAGGGGAAAGGGGGTGGAGGGATAAATTAAGAGCTTGGAATTAACATACACATACTACTAAATATAAAAGAGATAAGCAACAAGGATTTACTGTATAGCACAGGGACCTATACTCAATATCTTGTAGTAACCTATAATGGAAAAGAATCTTGAGTATATATGTATATGTGTGTGTGTGTATATGTGTATGTGTGTGTGAGTATATATATATGTATATCTGAATCACTTTGCTGTACACCTGAAACTAGCACAACATCGTAAATCAACTATACCCCAGTGTAAAATAATAATTTTTAAAAATTAAAAAAATAGAATAAAGAAAAAGAGTTTTAATCAGCAAATGATATGTAGAGGCTGCACTTTGGGCATGTTTATTCTGCCTGCAGGATGGAGAAATATTTGAAGAGGAGCAGAGAGGCAGAGATATCAGTTAGAAGTTTCTTAAAGAAAAGTCAAAGAACAAAAAGGTCATGAAAATGATGAGGGAAAATCATATGGATAGACTGGAAAGTGATTACAGGGATATCACTAACAGGCACTGGGGAGAGATTAGGGGTCTGGGGAGCCAAATTCTCTGGTTACAGCCAACTGTTGGCTTGCGGGTAGGTTGGTGACTTGGTATTCACTAGGGAACCCTGGCAGGATTGGACTTGGAGATGATGAAACCACCTTTATTTATTTTTTTTACATCTTTATTGGAGTATAATTGCTTTACAATGGTGTGTTAGTTTCTGCTGTATAACACAGTGAATCAGCTATACATATACATATATCCCCGTATCTCCTCCCTCTTGTGTCTCCCTCCCACCCTCCCTATCCCACCCCTCTAGGTGGTCACAAAGCACCGAGCTGATCTCTCTGTGCTCTGCGACTGCTTCCCACTAGCTATCTGTTTTACATTTGGTAGTGTATATATGACCATGCCACTCTCTCACTTCGTCCCAGCTTACCCTTCCCCCTCCCCGTGTCCTCAAGTCCATTCTCTACGTCTGCGTCTTTATTCCTGTCCTGTCCCTAGGTTCTTCAGAACCATTTATTTTTTATTTTATAACATCTTTATTGGAGTATAATTGTTGTACAATGGTGTGTTAGTTGCTGCTGTATAACAAAGTGAATCAGCTATATGTATACATATATCCCCATATCCCCTCCCTCTTGCGTCTCCCTCCCACCCTCCCTATCCCACCCCTCTAGGTGGTCACAAAGCACCAAGCTGATCTCCCTGTGCTATGCGGCTGCTTCCCCACTAGCTATCTATTTTACATTTGGTAATGTATATATGTCATCGTGAAGCCAGCTTTAGACAGAGGGTGTTTAAGGTGACACAGCTAAGTGATGGTTCAGGTGGGTTGTTGAATTTGTCATCATGGGCTTAGGGGAGAGAGCTCTTGGGGATGTCAACTCAGGAGGCATCACCAACGTGGAGATGGTAAATGACATCATGGTAGCAGATGAAGCTCTCATCACAGAAGAGACCAAAAAGATCATACCCACTCCTGACTTCCAGACAGAAATATGAATGTGAATCCCTCACGCCAGCATGCTCTCCCATATCATGTAAGCGGCACCAACAGTATCTCCATTTAAATGTGTGTGTGTGTGTCAGCGTGTGTGTGTGTGTGCACCCTACGTGGGCACTCTGTTTATTTTATCACAGGGAAGAAGATGTAGCTTTGTACAAAGAACAGAACCTTTAGAGCCTAACACAGTTGAATGCAAATCACCGATGAACACCCAAGACTACACATGTTCCCAAGCAAGTGCTAAGAGTTGTAACTTATAGTCTCCTTTGCCTGAAAGGTTGAGCGAGTTCGGGGGAGAGAGGGAGAGGGTGGAGGTGGGGAGTTGTGTGTTCATATCCCAGCTGTGCAATGGCTTGGGTGACCTTGGACAGTTCAGTCCTTTATGGAACAGATTTACATTCTCCATCTGTAAAACGGAAAGAATTAGGTCCTTCCAGTAGGGTTGATGAGGAATAAATAACTTACATGAGCAGAAAGGAGAGGACAAATGCTATCATATACGTCAACTGAGCCCAGAGGCTCTGCTCCGCCAGGACAGGAGAGCTTCTTGTAAGGAAGAAGGAGAGACTTTGTGGATATTTTTAGGGGGTACCTTGCCTTGGTCGGGAAAGCAGCAGAAAAGGGGTTTAGCTGAAGTGCAGAACGTAACTTCATGCTCACGGATGTTGAATAGTCAATGCCTCACAACGGGGGTATTAACATTGACTATTCAGCAGCTTTGCGTCTACTATATTTATGGAAAGGAAAGACATGTGAATTGTTGAAAAAGGCACAATTTGAGCAAGACATGAGATAAAGACAGGACACTAAGAATCCCATGTAGTCAGTAAATCAGAGCCAGACGCAAAAAAGAAAACTGTCACACACATGACCACAGAATCCCTGAGATGTTACAAGGAATAGTTATTTGAGATAAATTGAATTCACTTATTTAAAATCTCAGAGAGCAAAGGCATCGCGGGCTGCATGAAATGGGGGTCTCTGGTAGCTGAGGCATCTAGTGGAGACCCTCAGGAAATAACATTGCTGGGTGGGATGAATTGGGAGATTGCGATTGACATATATACACTATTAATACCATGTATAAAACAGATAACTAATGAGAACCTGTTGTATATCACAGGGAACTCTACTCAATGCTCTGTGGTGACCTAAATGGGAAGGAAATCCAAAAAAGAGGGGACATATGTATATGTATAGCCGACTCACTTTGCTGTACAGCAGAAACTAACACAACGGTGTAAAGCAACTATACTCCAATAAAAATTAATTATAAAAAAATAACATTGCTATTGTAATGGTAGTAAAAGTAGTTCCTGATGTTTTCATAAATACTATTATTGATAATTATAGAGAGATACTATTCACCTATAATCTGTACGGTAAACAGGAAACCCTTCCGTCATTGCAAATGTGCTCTATTGACAACATATACGTCTTGTACCATCCTTTGCTGACTTTTCCAGCACTTTCAGCTGAATTCTCATGCAATATCCACGTATAGTCAGGATACTTGCACGTGTGTTGAACTGCCTCTGGCCTAAAACGCCCAACCAGAAACATACGCTAATGCACAAAGTAGTTGGCACCATGGAAGCGTCCTTCTTTTCCATTTTTTAGTGTTGGTGTCTCCTGTCACTTAACTGTTTTGTTTTGAGATGCTAGTATGATAGAATTCAGCATGTAAGGCAGTACGATGTGATGGAATTGAGGTTCCCTTTAAACACCAGAGGGTCTGAGTTTGATGTCAGGGTCACGCATCCTGTCTTGTGCAACCTTTGAGAAGTGACAAAATGTCTTAGAGCTTTGATTTCTTCGGATGTAGAGTGGAAAGAAAAACTTGGCCAATGCCACAGATTCATGCTGAACATTAAAGTGGTACCACATGCAAAGCACTATATTTCTATCAGGAAGATGGGAACCCAAGACACCATTTTTCTCACAGAGGCCAGAAGGTCCAAAGCCCTAAGAGGTAGATTTTACTTAGAGTGTGATTTACAGGAACACTTTCCAAATCTTTCTTCTTCCTATTGAGTGTGGTGAAGTGAGGAATGGGTGACTACTTTTTGCTGATTTGGCAAAGTCCTCAATCTTTCCCACTTATTCATATTATTATTAAATAAGAAAGAGGGGTTTCAAATACTCACATGTATTTGAGAAAGCCCCAACCCAGAATATTAACTCAAAAAATCTCTAAGAGTGCACCTGAGACTTCAGTATTTTGTGAAATCCCCTCAGGTAATTCTCATATGCGGGCAGAGGTTCCCGAAGAAGAGGTGCGGATAGATGAAAATGACAACTTCATCAAACTCTATAGTTCTCCAAAATCAACCTGACCTATAGACGAAGTGTTTGAATCCTTACCATGTATGTACAAATCAAAGTGTCTGACTCAAAGCAAACGCTAGAGGGATGATGAAGAAGGAAAGAAGGAGACAGGAAGGAAGGAAGGAAGGAAGGAAGGAAGGAAGGAAGGAAGGAAGAAAGGAAGGAAGGAAGGAAGGAAGAGAGAGAGAGGAAGGAAGGAAAGAGAGAGAGAAGAAAATATGTGCAACATTAGAAAGTAAAATTCGTTTGTCATGTGTTGTGTGCAATTGTAAAGTTTGTAACTTTAGATTTATTGAACTGTCAAGAGACACACAAGGTAAGAAATACGGCATATGTTCAGCCCTATAAGGGGAAAATTCGTGACGTTTTCGAGGTTTGGGCCATTACAGAGATTTCTGTGAGGGAAGGTTTCTGAAGCAGAGTCCAGATGGCTCTGTGGTTGGTGGCGTTTATTAATGTGACAGAGATATTTTTATAACATCGTGACATTCCATAGTTGTCAATGTTCATTAAGAGGAAAAAGTGCCCTGAGGTTCCTTTAACACTATTAATGATTAAGTTTTTAGCAGCCATAATTAAATTCCATCATAAATCTTATTGTTAATCTAAAGAAACAGAAGATTTCTGGCAAAAAAAAAAAAAACAGCTAGAAATAATTTAAGATGACAAAGTGAATTTCCATATAATATTAGAGGGCTTTAGATGCGTGCATATAAAAGTCAAATTTCCATTAAATTAGCAGGTGTTGAGCGCCCACTATGGGTGCAAAAAATAACCCTTCATATTTGGTCATTTAAAGTCGACCAAAGTCTGATGAAATTAATGTTATTATTTTGAGTTCACAAAGAAAACTGAGAATTAAAGATATTAGCTTTTTGATCGAGGTTATGCTATTAGGTACACCCCCAAATGAATCACATATGATTAAGGAGCAAGGTTGTGAAAATTGCCCCAAAATGTCCTATCTTATCACCCATGAAATATATATGACATATGTTTTGGGGACTACACCCTGGATAACAGAAATCTGCTCACAGATGTTTAAGCACCTGGAAGAAAAAAAAATTAAGTACTTGCAAAGGCTTGGTCAGTGAAAATATTCCTCTTAACTCACTCATTCACAGCAGACACATGAACACTGCTGCCTGAGGTTATGTGAGCATCTCACGGTGGCCGAGGGGAGGGAGGGTGACGTCTGGATCCAGCGTGAAGCTCCTGCACTCAGCATCACCACTGAGCTGAGTGGGACGCACAAAAGGACAATAGTAAGTATGGTGCTGATTGGTTCTTTGAGATCAAACCCGAGTATTTGGGGACATATGGATATCAAAAGTCTTAAACACTGTGTTCACTTTTTTAAAAATATTTATTTATTTATTTATTTTTGGCTGCGTTGGGTCTTTGTTGCGGTGCACGGGCTTCTCACTGCGGTGGCTTCTCTTGTTGCGGAGCACAGGCTCTAGGTGCACGGGCTTCAGTAGTTGTGGCACGTGGGCTCAGTAGTTGTGGCTCTAGGGCTCTAGAGCGCAGGCTCAGTAGTTGTGGCGCATGGGCTTAGTGGCTCCGCGGCATGTGGGATCTTCCCAGACCAGGGCTCGAACCCGTGTCCCCTGCATTGGCAGGCCGATTCTTAACCACTGCGTCACCAGGGAAGCCACACTTTTAAAAATACAATTAAGGGGTTTCCCTGGTGGCGCAGTGGTTGAGAGTCTGCCTGCCAATGTAGGGGACACGGGTTTGAGCCCTGGTCTGGGAGGATCCCACATGCCGCGGAGCAACTGGGCCCGTGAGCCACAATTACTGAGCCTGTGCGTCTGGAGCCTGGGCTCCGCAACAAGAGCGGCCGTGATAGTGAGAGGCCCGCGCACTGCGATGAAGAGTGGCCCCCGCTCGCTGCAACTAGAGAAAGCCCTCGCACAGAAACGAAGACCCAACACAGCCAAAACAGTAATAATAATAATAATAATTAATTAATTAATTAAATTTATTTTAAAAATACATTTAACTTGGAATTTATTCAGTGTACCTGGTTGCAAGACCCGTCACAAAAGCCCACTTGTGTTTGGCCAACATGGAGATGAGCATGGGTGTCATTTGATGCCGGTGTTCTGGGGGGGGGGGAACGATAGCAGTGTAGCCCACCCCTGGAGAAGGCAGGGGCACGGTCCCAGGAGAGGTGGTCTGTGATAAATTTAAACGGCACCTCATTTCACTGCCACGGCGTCCGGTGCAATAACATGTGTGCTAAAAGAACTGGAATATTTTAATTTCAACACTCCTACCACATTCAACAAGACCACCCAGTCTTAAACAAGCTTGACCACAGATGGAGAAAAGATCCAGAAGACAGAATCCTGGAGTTTTGTTGCTTTTTAAATCAACATTGCAATTAACTGCAAATCAGAATTCTCTTTTTAAAAGGAGAAACTCCAAAATTGTTTTTTAATCAATATTGCAATTAATTGCAAATCAGAATTTTTTTCTTTTTTAATTTTTGGCCGAGCTGTGAGGCATGCGGGATCTTAGCTCCCCAACCAGGGATCGAACCCGCGCCCCCTGCAGTGGAAGCGCAGAGTCTTAACCACTGGACCTCCAGGGAAGTCCCCCGAGAATTTTCTTTTTAAAAGGTGAAACTGCAAAATATATTTGATTGTATTCAATCCCAATTAACTTATCTCTCACCTGCCTTGCTTGCCGACCTTGAAAACCTCCCCAGCATTTAAGGAGCTGTGAAGTCCAAGTATTTACAAAGCAAAGTGATTCCAATGCCACCGAAATAGGTGGTTAACTTCCTTAAAGCGTTTAAGGTTTCTCCTAAGAAAAGGCACCGTAACTATGTAGAAAGATTTATTGATTCCTCGGAACTAGATGCTGGAGAGGAATCCGGTACTTATGCAAAGATAAATACTTGGGTTGGGTAACCGAGCGAATCCACTTGGCTCTGGGGAGAGGCCCTGCCCTCTCCTGCTGTCTGGCCTCACTGCAGTTGCCCTACGGTGTTCGGTGTTCGCGCGCTCACCGCCAGTGTGTCTATGGACCAAATTGAAAGATCGATGAAGTATTAAGGAAGCCGAGGCAGCTGAGCCACTGGCGGCATCGTGGAGTCCGGCGACCACCCAGGGCTTTGAGCGAGAAGCACACAGCTTGGCCGTGTCTCTACCCATCGCTCACGACCCACGTCGGGATGCAGAGATGCTGGGAGGGCAGACGATGCCCTCGGCAGACACCTCTGGAGAGAGGGAAGGAATTATTTACAGCGCTCGGCTCACAGGGCTCCTTTGTCAGGGGCGGACCGAGCAGGTTTGTGAGGGAAACACTGAAATTAGGAAGAGAGGCTCTTCCATCTGAACAAGCCCTAAAAATAACTCCAGGTGGGAGACAAAAGAGAGCAACCTCTGAGGCCTATTTTCCGTTTCAGCAGAGTCCTGGCTGGGGAATGGAGGGCTGGTTTTGTAACAAAAGACATCCTACTAAATTACACGAGGGCTGGTGTGTGGCTGCCTGCAGGTGTGCACCTGGCGGGGCTGCCAGTTGCTACTGGACCTGCAGGTCGTTAGGAAAAATCCACCCGTATTTGAGGACAAGGGGCACAGATGTCTTACCTCCTGGTGGTCGGTGAGGGTTTGTCTTCCTTGGGTCTTTTGAATAAGAGCTATAAAGACTTCTTTGCAAAAGCCTTTTTTTACTTTTTTTAAAAAGAAATCAGTGGCGTGCATGAAAAGTGAAAAAGGCAGATCAAGATGTTTAAATATAAATGCCTACTGGGGATGGTCAAAGGCAAGCTTCTGAGAGGCAGGGGCTGCTGTTCTCTTCAAGGGGCAGGTGTGCATTGGAGGGAGCCCTTCACCTTTGCTTTATCAAAGCCTGCCTGGCAGGGAGGGAGGGACCGCACCCCTTCACTCCAGGCTGCCCTTCCCCCATGATAAATCGGATCACCCAACCCTGTTCTCCTTCTTGATGCGTATAAAGGGAGTGATGTACACATGTTCATTGCCAGGATTTCTCCTTATGATTTAAAGATATTACAGGACTTCCCTGGTGGCGCAGTCGTTGAGAATCCGCCTGCCAATGCAGGGGACACGGGTTCGAGCCCTGGTCCGGGAAGATCCCGCATGCCGCGGAGCAGCTAAGCCCGTGAGCCACAACTACTGAGCCTGCGCTCTAGAGCCCGTGAGCCACAACTACTGAAGCCCACACGCCTAGAGCCCATGCTCCGCAACAAGCCCAAGCCACCGCAAGGAGAAGCCCGCACACTGCAACCAAGAGTAGCCCCCGCTCGCCGCAACTAGAGAAAGCCCGCGCGCAGCAACGAAGACCCAACGCAGCCAAAAATTAATTAATTAATTAATTTTCAAAAATTAAGATATTACAAAGCAAGAGGTATCTTTGGACCAGGTTTCAATAGTGCGATCTTTATCATGTGAGCCACCTCACGCCACTTCATATTTAACAGCATCTTAAGCCAAAATGGTTGAATTGAAGGCAGAACATAGAACCCGAGGAAGAGATTTTTTGTGACCTTAAATACAGAAAAAGATTGGCCTTTGGCTTTGGCAGGACATTGCTTATTCATGAGGAAGGACAGTACTCCCAGCTTTAGATGCCAAACAAGAGGAGGACGAGCTGCTTTGGAAAATTTTCATCTTCAGTTCAGTCTTAGGTCCTCGCAATCTGAGGACCTCCTAAACGTTAAATTCCAGATGAACCCAGGGTTGCGAACCCATTTTCAATTTCAGGAGATAAATAGTTGATGGGTGCATCCCTTTCAAGCCCTTGGGATCAGCTAAGAAAAAAGTGCATGGAGAACAGGATAAATGGGCAAAAGGGAAGGTTGATTAGGATGGAGTAGACACACTCTACCCCAACGTTGGTTCCTGTTACAACTAAGCCTTGGACAGAATATGGAAAGCAATGGCATGAGGACTTTAAAGGTACACAGTAAGGAAGGGACAAGAGACGGAGAAGGAAACCAAACCTCAAAGAAAGGCCAGGCAACAATGGGCTCAGGGTGCTTCTCCTGTTGTCTCTCCCGGCTCGTGGCCAGCCGGACCCCCAGGGCTGTGCAGCCCACGTGGACAGAAAAAGCACCAAGGAAACCCCCTTATTGCGTCAGAGTCCCAGAGAGAGGGACCCTGCGGGGCACAGCTCAGGGGTCTGTGCTGGCCCCCCTCCAGCGAGCTCTAGGGACAAAGCTTTGTCACAAACAGTGGTGACAGTGGTGGCAGTCGCACGCCCAGGCTGGCTTCCCATGCCCATCTGTCCGGGGAACACCTAGCCACGGAAATGAAGCAACACCCTGTAGGAGGTAAAACCCTAGCTTTCCAGCCAGAGCGCCAGGAAAAGGGGTCCCCGTGAGCGGAAGATTGTTGGCACAATCAAGGAGAGGAAGAGCTTAGACTAGGGGCTTCTTTGACACTGTGTGTGATGCCCTCAGCCAGCCCGGAGCCCTGCTTATGTGGAGGGACTGACATCAATAGAGCAGAGGCTACAGTAATTGTAGCAGATAAAGGCTACCACCCAGGAACCAGACTGGCCCTTTGGAGGTACCCATGGGGGACAAACTAAAAAATAACACAGCGCAGTCTTGGAAAACTAAAGTTGGAACCACAGCCCCTAAAGGCAAGTTAGAATCTGTGATTTGAAAGTAACAAAAGCACATACAATGGAATATTACTCAGCCAGAAAAAAGAACAAAATAAGGCCATTTGCAGCAACATGGATGGACCTAGAGATTGTCATACTGAGTGAAGTAAGTCAGACAGAGAAAGACAAATATCACATGATATCGCTTATATGTGGAATCTAAAAAAAAGCATACAGATGAACTTATTCACAAAACAGAAAGAGAGTCACAGATGTAGAAAACAAACTTATGGTTACCAGGGGTAAGGGGGGGGAGGGATAAATTGGGAGATTGGGATTGATATATACACACTACCATATATAAAATAGATAACTAATAACGACCTACTGTATAGCACAGGGAACTCTACTCAATACTTTGTAATGACCTATATGGGAAAAGAATCTTAAAAATAGTGGATATACGTATATGTATAACCGATTCACTTAGCTGTACAGTAGAAACTAACACAGCATTGTAAACCAACTATACTCCAATAAAAATTTTTAAAAAATAAATAAAGGGTATAGTATTTAAATTATACTAGATGAATAAGTTCTAGGGACCCACTGTAAAACGTGTTCACAGTTACCAATACTGTACTGTACACTTAAAAATTTGTGAAGAGGTTAAGATCTCCTGTGAACTGTTCGTAGCACACACACAAAAATCTAAAAAAACCTAGAAAATCTTCTTGAAAGTTCTGAAGGAAAATAACTGTCAAACTGGAGCCTCCATCTAGCAAAAAAATGCCCTTTAGGAATGAAGCTGAAATAGACATTTCAATTCAAGAAAAGCTACAATACATTATCTCCAAGATCTGCTTTTTAAAAGAAATGTTAAAAGAAATTCTTCATAGGGAAGAGAAATAATAACAGAGGGAAATGTGGAATTGTCAGAAATGAAGAAAGAAAAACAGAAAGAGTGAACACTTGGGGTCATGTAATAGATCATTTTCCTCCTCTTAAGTTCCTGGCAGTAAAGAAGCCTGCTGAAAGTAAAAATCACAACGTTGTCTGAACATGTTTTAAAATAGTCGTCCCTCAATCTCCACAGGATGTTGGTTCAAGGACCCCCTCAGATACCAAAATCTGTGGACGTTCAAGATCCTTATATAAAATGGCATAGTATTTGCATATAACCAACATACATCCTCCCACATACACTTTAAATAAATCATCTCTAGATGACTTATAATACCTGATACAATGTAATGCTATGTAAATAGTTGTAAACACAATGTAAATGATATATAAATCATTGCTGGACTGCAGCAAATTCAAGTTTTTTTGGAAATTTTGGAAAAGAATTTTTTTCTGAACATTTTTGATCCGTGTTTGTTTAAATTCGCGGGTGTGGAACCCGCTGATATGGAGGGCTGACTATAAACCTTATTTTTCAGACCGGTTTTATGTTCACAGCAAGACTGAGGGGAAGGTACAGAAATTCCCCCATACACCCACTTCCCCTACACATGGAGAGCCTCCCCCATTATCCACATCCCCCCACCAGATGGTGCATTTGTTATAATCAATGACCCTACATGGACACGTCATCATCACCCAGAGTCTGTAGTTTACATTAGGGTTCACCCTTGGTGTTGTATATTCTATAGGTTTTGACAAAGTATATCTCTCCATCTATTTGTATCATCTTTAATTTCTTTTATCAGTGTCTTATAGTTTTCTGCATACAGGTCTTTTGTCTCCTTAGGTAGGCTTATTCCTAGGTATTTTATTCTTTTTGTTGCAATGGTAAATGGGAGTGTTTTCTTAATTTCACTTTCAGATTGTTCATCATTAGTGTATAGGAATGCAAGAGACTTCTGTGCATTAATTTTGTATCCTGCTACTTTACCAAATTCATTGATTAGCTCTAGTAGTTTTCTGGTAGCATCTTTAGGATTCTCTATGTGTAGTATCATGTCATCTGCAAACAGTGACAGCTTTACTTCTTCTTTTCCAGTTTAGATTCCTTTTATTTCTTTTTCTTCTCTGATTGCTGTGGCTAAAACTTCCAAAACAATGTTGAATAATAGTCGTGAGAGTGGGCAACCTTGTCTTGTTCCTGATCTTAGTGGAAATGGTTTCAGACAAAGGTACAATGACAGTTACACATCATTATAGTATCGGACAGCATATTTTCTGGGCCCTCAAAACCTTTCGGGCTCTGCCGATTCATCCCTCCCTCCCCTCTACCTCCTGGCCATCAATGATCTTTTGTTGTCTCCATAGTTACAGAGTTGGAATCATACAGTAACCAGTCTTTTCAGATGGGCTTCTTTCACTAAGTCCTACGCATGTAAGGTTCCTCTGTGTCTTTTTCTGGCTTGATAGCTCATTTCTTTATAGCCGAATAATATTCCGTTGTCTGGATGGACCACAGTTAATTTATCCATCATCTACTGAAGGACATCTTGGCTGCTTCCAAGTTTTGACAGTTAGGAATAAAGCTGCTATTAACATCTGTGTGCACTTTTGTTTTTATTCTAGTATGTACTTCCTTGCATTTTAGTAAAAATATTTGAATTATGAAATTCTAGTGAAGCAGACTGTACCAGTATTTCTGATTACCGAAGTCCATTGCTCCCATTCTTTCTTATTTTTCATTAAAACTTTTTTTTTTTACTGTTTTGCACAAATGAAAAATTGAATAAATTTCACATTAGACGGATTACAACTGGAATTCCGTAGATTCAAGGTCTCTTTGCCTCTATTAATGAAAAGAATTCATTTGTATTTTGTTTGCAGGATTCCTTTACAGTGACTGCAAATCCTTACTCTTGCTTGGATTTCTATCTTTCTGTATCAACATTCGCCAAGCCAGGGGTGTGTGTGTGTGTGTGTGTGTGTGGGTGTGTGTGTGTGTGTGTGTCTGTGTGTGTGTGGGTGTGTGTGTGTGTGTGTGTGTGTCTGTGGGTGTGTGGGTGTGTGTGTGTGTGGGTGTGTGTGTGTGTGTTTCTGTGTGTGTGTGTGTGTGTCTGTGTGTGTGTGTGTGTCTCTGTGTGTGTGTGGGTGTGGGTGTGTGTCTGTGTGTGTGTGTCTGTGTGTGTGTGTGTGTGTGTCTGTGTGTGTGTGCGTGGGTGTGTGTCTGTGTGTGTGTGTGTGTGTCTGTGTGTGTGTCTGTGTGTGTCTGTGTGTGTGTGTCTGTGTGTGTGTGTGTGTGTGTGTCTGTGTGTGTCTGTGTGTGTGTGGGGGTGTGTGTGTGTGTGTGTGTGTCTGCTTATGCTGAGTGTTAATGGCAGTAGTATGTTAATATGTGACTGTATTTAATCTCTATCATCTAGATCAATGCTGCCTTTTTAACTTTCTATGATGAAATGTTCTATAAAACAGAAGTGTTTTATATCTGCTCTATCCAATACGGTGGTCACCAGGCACAAGTGAGTACTTGACGTTTGGCTGTTTGAAGTGAAGAATTGAAGATGCCATTTAACTTAAATTGATTTATATTTAAGTTTAAGTAGCCATACACAGATAACAGCTATCATATTAGACAACATAGCCCTACAGAATATTCCTGTTGACTCACTGCCACATTTCCTATACTAATTGTTACTAGTTGTTTGCATGCCAATCACAAAGTTAAATATCATATAGGATTTTCTTTTCTTTTTTTTTTCTTTTTCTTCCAGTAGTCGTGGCTCGCGGACTCAGTAGTCGTGGCTCGCAGGCTCTATATGCAGGCTCAGTAGTTGTGGCGCACAGGCTTAGCTGCTCTGCGGCATGTGGGATCTTCCCGGACCAGGGCTCAAACCCGTGTCCCCTGCATTGTCAGGTGGATTCTTCACTGCGCCACCAGGGATCTCCCACACAGGATTTTCTAGCATAAAACTTTAGACAAATTTGTTTAAAATAGAAATATTTCCTGGAAAACATTCCAGATATTACACATGGCATCAGATACAAAGATTTTCTCTCTGCCACTGGCCACAGGGGTGCAATAATTATGAACTATATATCTAGTGGCTTTGTACAAAATCATGTAATTAACATTTTATATACCTTACACATCAATAGCAATTTTTTGTTACAGTATAGATGATTTACAATGTTGTGATTATTTCTGTTGTGCAGCAAAGTGATTCAGTTCTACATATATATACATTCTTTTTCATATTCTTGTCTATTATGGTTTATCACAGGATATTGAATATACTTCCCTGTGCTATACAGTAGGACCTTGTTGTTTATCCATTCTATATATAAAAGCTTACATCTGCTAACCCCAATCTCCCACTCCATCCCTCCCCCAACCCCTCTCCTTGGCAACCACAACTTTTCTCTGTCTGTGAAACTGTTTCTGTTTCATAGATAAGTTCATTCATGTCATAGTTCAGATTCCACGTATAAGTGATATATGGTATTTGTCTTTCTCTGTCTGACTTACTTCACTTAGTATGATCATCTCTAGTTCCATCCACGAATAACTTAAATTTGAAAGAAAAAAATATTTTAAAAAAATCTGAATTCAAAATTATTTTTCTTTTTGGTGTCTGTCTTGAAATAAACTTGTCACTGATATGGTTTCCCTGTAATGTTAATATTATTATAATAGTAATCTATTAATATTAGTATATCATAACATAATTTATATCTTATACCTATTATATACAATATACTATGTTGATTTTATATGATTATAAGATTAATATCATGTTCAAAACCCAGCAAAATATATTTCATAGTGTATGACATCTCCAGGAATCAGGAGCAGAAAGGTGAAGAGAGGATATGAAATGTCCTTTTCTTCGAGCCAGCAATAAGTAGGGTTTCATATACAGCCTAGAAGTGATGTTCTTTTCTTCCTCTTCAAGGTAATGAAACATATCAGTAGCATGAACAACAACAGCAGCATTTTATCATCACCAGCAGCAGCATCCAAGATCCAAGTGCATCCATGAGGCGATACCAACTGAAGAAGTTCACAGGTCCCTCCATCAAATAATTTTACTGCATCCCACTGACTAGTTTGCTTTTGGGTTTGTTTACACCCTTACTGTTTAGGGAATTGGCTTCTGTGCATTAACGGCTGGCATTCACACACAGGTACAGACTCTAGCTCCTACTAAGAACTTGCGATCCTGATTCCGACGGGATAAACTGGGTAATTTTATGCACGGGGCAGTTTCTGGAAAGTTCTGTGCCCCAGCAATGCCTTTGCCTCAGAGCACCGACCTCTGCTCGTGGCTAATCATCATGACTGGCCTTGTCATCAGGCTGCAACATTTAATAAGGACTAAATGAAATTCGGGGCATTAAAAAAAGGAAACGGCAGCTTCCAAAGGTAGCTGAAGATTCGGTGGCTTCCAGAGCTCAGATATCCTGGCCTATATCTCCTGCTGTTTCCTACAGGACTCCCACTACATCTGGACAGCTCTCAGATTGAGATTAAAACTGAGCAGGACTCTTTGGGATCCTCTTGGGTAGAGGAGTCCCCTGTCTCTTGAAGTGAAAGGCTTGGCTTCAGGCCTCTCCAGAGTCTCAATAGGCTGGCTTGAGAGTTAACGATTAGGAAAATGTGAACACGACGGTAAGAATAGCTTTTGGGCTGGGAAACTGGTAACCGTGTGTACAACAGATCAGCCACATAGCAGAGTCACAGAATCTTTAGTTCCTCCCTGAAGGACACAGACAACAATGTCTGATGCACATTTATAAGTTGTTTTTACGGGAACCAGGCTCCCACCAGAAGGAAACTGCTGACGACCGACACGTAGACCCCAGACCACCTGGGAACAGAAGGTCGATGACTGAGATTCCTGAAACACCGTTCTGTTATCTCAGTACCGACCAATCAGAAGAATGTCCGTGAGCTCATCACACGCTCTGTGACCCTCACCCCTCACGTTGCCTTTAAAAACCCTTCCCTGAAAGCGCTTGGGGAGTGCCGGTCTTCTGAGCTTAGTGCCCTGCAATAAATGCTGTACTTTCCTTCACCACAACCCAGTGCCAGTAGACTGGCTTTGCTGTGTGTCAGGCGAGCGAACCCAAGTTCGGTTCAGTAACAAGACATTGCAAAGCACCGTAATGAGTTCAACTGTATCCCTCAAAAATTCGTATGTTGAAGTCCTAAACCCAAATACCTCAGAATGTGACCTTATTTGGAAATTGGGTAGTTTCAGATATACTTAATTACGATGAGGCCATTAGGGTGGGCTCTAATCTCATATGCCTGGTGTGTTTATATAAAGGGGACATCTGGGCACAGACGTGCACACAGGGAGAAGAAGGCCATATGAGGAGGAAGGTAGAGACCGGGATGATGCATCTACAAGCCAAGGACCATCAAAGATTTCCTGAAACCACCAGAAACTAGGATAGACATATGGATGCGAGTCTCCCTCGTAGGGAGGTCTGAGTCTCCCTCCTCCCTCTGAAGGACTCAACCCTGCTGACCCCTTGATCTTGGACTCCTGGCCTCCATCATTATGAGACAATACATTTCTCTTGTTTCAATAAGCCACCCGATTTCTGGCACCCTGTTACGGTACCCCTCAGAAATGGATACAGCCTCCCCCAAGTGGGAAAGTTCTGACACATGGTGAGACCCATTAGCACCCCAGTCTGAGAAGATGAGGTCCAGAAAAAAGAAGGGGAATTAGGATCCTTCTAAATTCACATGTCCTGCCCTGGATCGTCTTCTTCATAAGATGAGGGATGGTGTGGATTTCCATTCCCCGTATGGAAATCTTGGGGACTGGACCTTCTCCCGTTAGAAGAACCACGTTAGAATCCAGTTCTCTGCATGCACTAGTTTTATCAGTTTAGGGGTCAGCTACTCTTATGCACCTCGGCCGCTGAGCTCTTGGGAGAGAACACCTGAGAAAGATGGTCCTGGTATCCCCAAGAAGAAGCAACATTTTCTAGGCTTGGCATGATTCAAACCCATGTTTGTAGAGACCTATTCAATCCTCTAAGGAACAATCTGCAAAGCTTCGGCTCTTCCCCAGACTAATTTTATAATTTACACTCAACTTATCTCTACTGCCACAAACTCTTAAAGTTCTGCATTTTGGTAATGGTTTTTGCTCATGTCTTGCCAACGTTCACTGTTCCACTCAACAGTTACCTTAAAATAAACGTGTAGCCATCCTCCAAGATCAGCTATAAATATTGAGGGGCTATGAAATGATATTTATGCCAGATTCCACGCAACCACTTCTGTCTCTCAAAGATCTTTGCATAGATCTCATTCAGGATAGTCTATTATAGAATCCATTTTGGAATCAAGAGCTTTGTATGAATACTGCAGCCAAGATTTTGCACCTGCATTTCTTTGACGGTCTTGTATAGGATCGCTACGGAAAATGTGGTCCGTGTACCAGAAGTATCAGCACCATATGGGAGCTTGATAGAGCCTTGCAGGACATTTGGTCCTGTCCCAAACATCCAAAAGACATTAGTTCCACTCCAAAAGATCCACGATATTTGCAGGACCATTTGGTCCTGTCCAAAACATCCATAAAACATTTGGACCACGCCCAAAGGTCCTTGATATTTGCTCCTGTCCAAAACCATTTGGCATGAACCAAATATGCTGATGGACATTTTGGATAAGACCAAATTTCAAGGACCTTTTGGTGTGGACCAAATGTTTGTGGGCCAAACATCTTATGCACCAAATATTGTAGGGACCAAACATCTTATGGACATTTTGGACAGGACCAAATGTCTGCTAACCTGTGAGAGATGCAAAGAACTGAGCCCTTCATCAGAGCTACTGAGTCAGACTTAGTGTTTAGGAAGTGGTAGATTAATAAGAAGAAGAAAAGTTGGTTATGATTAGTGTAAAATGTTAATGGTCTTAGAAGCTCTGCAAATTCACATATCAGGGATGTGTCATTGTATGTCTGGACATCATGAAATTCAATGAGACCAAGTTAACAGAGCCAGGAAACAACTAGGATTCATAAAAGGATGGAGTGGTAAGATTCTAGGCAATTCTCCACGTCCTATCATTTATTCTTTCAAGTTAAAATTCAGGCATAGACAATTCCACTAGAACAATCTATTTCTCCTTACATATAAATCAGGCATGATTATTCTTAAACAGGAACAGTCAGAATGTGCGGATAATCATTTAAATTGAGACTGAATAATGGTTCTTGATTAACAATACATTGAACGAAATGGGGGGGGAGGGGAAATCAGAGTGCTTCTCTGTTCATTTTGTGTCTCGAATACTTGAAATTCAGTTAAATGGCGCATTTGCTCAAATGAGCCCCGTAAATACCCCATTTGATTCAGGATCCTTTTTGCTGAAGAAATCTTTCACATCGAACAAATCGGTATGAGGGTATCAGCTGAGGTCGAGAGAGAAAGAAGATGGAATACTGAATTTTTAATTTATCACACCATCCTCCTAGTATTCTCTAATATTTTATGGCCGAGCCATTTTCAAAGGCTTATTAGGATCTGAACTTACCTACCCATCTTTTGTTTAAATTGATCGTCAATGTAATCCCATAAATACTTAGAAACAGCAAATGGTGTGCTAAGGTGTTAATGCCTTGTGTTTGTTCCTTTTGAAAGAACATCAGTGCATGTGGTGTAATCAAAGCGCTAATTGTTCAAGTATTCGTAGGATCTGGAGATGTTTCCTTCATATAAATCTTAAATACATTAGAATTCTATTTGGGGATGAATCTAATTTGGGGGGATTTTAAAGTATATTTATTCGAATACTTAATATTTACTTGCAATGTCACCCACGATACTGAAGGACATTTATTCTGTATCTGTCCCTCCAGCACACCCTACGGGATGTCTCTCCGCACCTCGTCGGGAGATGCACAGATGTCACCCACGGTCTTTGCTGGTGAAGGGCGTTGTTTCTATGGAGGAAAAGACAACTATGAAGAAAAGGTAAGAAAATGGTCTCCGACCCCATGTCAAATGCAGGTAAACGATGCTGACATTGGTTCTCCCAGGGAGAGGATGTCATCTGATGGGGGATAGAGCGGGGACAGATACACCTGGCTGGAGAAGAAAGGAAGAGTGATTTGGGGGCTGAATAAAGGAAACTGGATTCTGCAGGGTAGCACAATCAGCTAAGGAGGTCCTTGAAGGCCAGGCTGATGACTGTATAGGCATGGAAAGAAGTGGTGAGAGAGCTTATTTTCATTCAGTAAGGATAACTTGAAATAAGTATTGATTGTACATATGAATTAATTTATTGTGCTCCTACTAGGTGCTGTAAAGAACATTATTTTTAAGGGAAAAAAAAAGAGAGAAAAAAAGAAGAGCCATCAACATGAACCTATCTACAAAACAGAAGTAGAGTCACAGGCATAGAGAACAGACTTGTGGTTACGGGGGGATAAGGGCGGGGAGGGATAAATTGGGAGATTGGGATTGACATATACACACTACTATATATAAAATAGATAACCAACAAGGACCTACTCTATAGCACAGGGAACTCTACTCAATACTCTGTAATGACCTATATGGGAAAAAAATCTAAAAAAGAGTGGATATACATATACGTATAACTGATTCACTTTGCTGTACACCTGAAACTAACACAACATTGTAAATCAACTATACTCCAATAAAAAATTTTAAAAAACAGTTAAAAAAAGGAAGCACCATCATTCCCTGGGAGCATATATACTTACTGCTACAAGAATATATTAAAATTCACTGTTCCAATTTTCCCTTGAGTTTCATGCTTAGAATACTCAGAAAGAGAACAAAAACTGTAAAAAAGTTTGGACAGTCTTGCATTACATACGGATTAAATGTTCCTACTCGCTTTACAAGCCTGTGAAAATTTATACGTGCCTGTGTGTGTGTGTCACCCGTTGTGTCCATGGATTTTACCCTGGGCTTTCCTTTTTATTTTACTTTTTTAAACTTTTTTTTGGCTGCGCCGTGAAGCTTGCGGGATCTCAGTGCCCTGACTAGGGATTGAACCCGGACCCCCTGCAGTGAAAGAGCCGAGTCCTAACCACTGGACCGCCAGGGAAGTCCCTTCCTTTTTAAAGATAGTTCCTTTAACTCCCGTTCCAAGGGACACATTTTGAGAAATATATACCGATCTTCCAGCGGAATGCTCATTACAATATTTCAAAATATTGAAATGTTGTGAAAGTAATATCTCAACATGTCCATATTTCAACATTGTATACATTTCAGTGGTTTTTGAAGGTTATGGTAACTCAAATAAACACAGGCATCTGTGATGTATCCGTAAAATGTGATGTTTGATCTTAATTCTTCACTTGCTTTTAGCACATCTTTATTAAGTGTCTTTTTTCCAGTTGACTTTGAATACAAAAGCAGAGGTGTTTCTGAACCTTGACAAGGGCAGGATGAATGGGGCTATTTTGGCAAATTCAGACACAATGCTAGCGCCATTACCATAGTGTGTGGTCTAAGAATTTAATTTCTTTTTCTAGCTGTGCCGGGCAGAACAGATGTAGCTCCAGGATGAAGTCCCTCAGTGTAAGGTTCTGCCTGAGGTTGAGACCTGCCAGTCTGTCATAAATTCTCTCTTGCTCTTCTTGCAAGATCATTGCAACTGGAGCCAGTGACCGTGCCTGAAACACTGTAATTGTCACAGAAGTGGGGAAAGCACAGCAAACAGGGTGGTTAAACTACAGACTCGCTCACAGTTGCGGAGGCTCGGCGTCTGAGATCAAGGTGTCGGCAGATGCCTGCTGGAAGTTCTGAGCGAGACTGAACATTACTCCCATCTCTGCCTCTGTTGTCCACAGGGCCTTCTTCTCTGTTTCCCACCGTCTTTGCCGTGTGTTCAGTTCTGCCTCTTCCTGTGAGGGCCCTGGTCATTGGGGTGGATTGGAGACCACCCCCTTCTTCACTGGATTCTGTCCACAAAGATTCTATTTCCAAGTAAGGTCACATGGAGGGTCCACGTTGACACAGACAGTTGGCGGGGGGATGCTATTCCATGTGGTATACCATCGCCCTTCCTTCCGTTGACTTTATTTAAAAAAAAATTGATTTTGATTGGAGTATAGTTGGTTTACAATGTTGTGTTACTTTCAGGTGTACAGCAAAGTGAATCAGTTATACATATACATATATCCACTCTTTTCTTAGATTCTTTTCCCATATAGGCCATTACAGAGTATTGAGTAGAGTTCCCTGTGCTACACAGTAGGTCCTTATTAGTTATCTATTTTATATATAGTAGTGTGTATATGTCAATCCCAATCTCCCAATTCATTCCTCCCCCCACCCTTTATCCCCTCATAACCATAAGTTTGTTTTCTACATCTGTAACTCTATTTCTGTTATGTAGATAAGTTCATTTGTACCCTTTTTTTAGATTCCACATGTAAGTGACATCACATGATATTTGTCTTTCTCTATCTGACTTACTTCACTTAGTATGATCATCTCTAGGTCCATCCATGTAGCTGCAAATGGCATTTCATTCTTTTTTGTGGCTGAGTAATGTTCCATTGTATGTATGTACCACGTCTTCTTTATCCATCTGTCAATGGACATTTCAGTTGCTTCCACGTCCTGGCTATTGTAAATATTGCTGCAGTCAGTTGACTTTAGAAGGACACATCATGACAGAGTCTTAGAACAGGTTCCTTGGAAACAGAAGCTGGGATTCAGGTTCATCAGGGAGCACTCACAAGACAGACACTTAAAAAAAGGGCAAGGGGCATTTGCGGCAACTTGGATGGACCTCAGGGGTATTTCACTAAGGGAAATAAGTCAGATGTAGAAAGACAAATACCATAAGATTTCACTCACATGTGGAACATAATAAAGAAACAAATGAAACAAAAACAAACACATAGAGACAGATAACAGAGTAGTGGTTACTAAAGGGGAAGCAGGGTCGGGGGAGAGTGAAACAGGTAAAGGGGGTCAACCCTACGGTGATGAATGAAAACTAAACTTTTGGTGGTGACCACACTGTAGTGTATACAGATGTTGAAATATGATGTGGTACACATGGAAATTATATAATCTTATAAACCAACATTAGTTGAATTAAAAAAAACCCACAATGAAAAAGAATACGACAAAGAATATATATGTATAACTGAGTCACTTTGCTGTACAGCAGAAATTAAACACAACATTGTACATCAATTATACTTCAATAAAATTTTTTCAAAAAGGAAAAAAAAGGGCAAGGGGCAGGTTTGGGTAGAGAGAGCAATGGAAATGTCATTGCGTAGCAGCAGAGGATTTAGCTGGTGCCTAAAGGAACTGGGAAGAGGGCCCAGCACTTCAGCGTATTCCATATTGAGGCCAGGGGTCTCACCTTTTAACACCTCCCCCCAAGTCCTCATTAGCTGAAACCTGTAAGTGAAACAGTAAAGAAAAACCATGGTTCTCTGAGGTTGGAAGCACCCCTGATCCAATTGCTGGCAAAACCCAAACATTAAGAATGATGTTTCCAAACCAGACGTATGGATACCAAGGGAGAAACATGGGGGGAAGTGACAAATTGGGAGATTGGGACTGACATACACACACTACTATATATAAACTAGATAATCAACAGGACCTACTGTATAGCACAGGGAACTCTACTCAATACTCTGTAATGAGCTATATGGGAAAAGTATCTTAAAAAACAGTGGATATATGTATATGTATAACTGATTCACTTCGCTGCTCTCCTGAAACTAACACAACATTGTAAATCAACTGTACTCCAATAAAAATTTTTAAAGAAGTATATATGTGTGTGTATAACTGAATCACTTTGTTGTACACCTGAAACTAACCCAAAAGTGTGAGTCAACTATAAGCCAATAAAAATTTAAAAAACAAAAAGAAGAAAAAATTATTGAGATGAACTTATTTGCAAAGCAAAAATAGAGTCACAGATGTAGAGAAGAAACTTATGGTTACCAAGGGGGAAGGGGGGCGTGGGATGAATTGGGAGATTGGGATTGACATATACACACTACCATGTATAAAACAGATAACTAATGAGAACCTACTATATAGCACAGGGAACTCTACTCAGTGCTCCACAGTGACCTAAATAGGAAGGAAATCGAAAAAAGAGGGGATATATGTATCCGTATGACCGATTCATTTGCTGTACAGCAGAAACTAACACACTATTGTAAAGCAACTATAGTCCAATAAAAATTAATTTAAAAAAAAGTTAAACAGACAAGGAAAAAAATCCATAATTCTAACTTTTCTAATTATATCTGTTATTTTTCTTTTTGCTATTATGACTTTTGTAAATCACTTTAAATCCTTTCTGGAAAGACCTTTGGTTTAATTGAATGAAAGTGTTTACAACATGATTAAAACTGATGAGTACTGGGACAAAAACAAAAAACAAAACAAAACAAAACAAAACAACCAAAAAACAAAGTCAATGACATTAGAACTGGGACAAGAGTGGAGGCCAGAGAAGGGCTTTCCTCTTAGATGATGCTAAGTGTGCTGGATGTGTCTAGAATGCAGTTACAGATAACATATTGGCAAATAAAGTAAATGTTTTCTTAGTTAACAACAACAACAACAAAAGAATGATGTTTGCCAATAAAATGAGAGCTTTCAAATAAACCCACGTCGTACAAGTCTGCAAAATATAATGATCATTGGGACCCACCAGGAGGAAATGAAGATGGAGCCAGAAATAGACTATGGAATATTACACCATTTAGGGAGCATGTTGATTTTTTTTCCCACAAAAATAGCTTAAAATAGCACATAGAGCTGGATAGCATTTGAAAAGCTAAGAGAGAGGAGTAGTACTGACTGGAAAGTACCGTCCCGTTTAGAACTCCGCAGTCCTAAAGGAGGGAGACATTGTTTTCCTAATCACCCTGAAATACTGTTCTTTGCTACCTGAATATACAGAAATTCTCCATGCAGGAGAAGGGTCCTCTTTACATAATTTTTCAGAGGTTAATCCTCCTGAATCTGCATTTTGTAGCCAAGCAGAGAAGTGTCATTTGTCTTCTGCACATAAACCCTTCATTTTGTCACTTCTCCCCAGAAGTTTTCTTCTCTATTTTAACATTCCGATATGACTTCCGTTCTCTTAAAAATATCCTAATTCTTCCTTTTTAAAAAAAAATTAATTAATTAATTAAATTATTGACTGCGTTGGGTCTTCATTGCGGTGCACGGGCTTCTCACTGCGGTGGCTTCTCTTGTTGCGGAGCACGGGCTCTAGGCACGCAGGCTTCAGTAGTTGTGGCACGAGGGCTCAGTAGTTGTGGCTCACGGGCTTAGTTGCTCCACGGCATGTGGGATCTTCCCGGACCAGGGCTCGAACCCATGTCCCCTGCATCGGCAGGCGGATTCTTAACCACTGCGCCACCAGGGAAGCCCAAAAATATCCTAACTCTTTCACTCATTCCTGTGGAGAGAATCAGCCATCTCCTACTTCTGAGGAAAGGACAAGCTTTGTAAATGTCTCAATTACAATGCAGTACTTAGAAGAAAATTGGAAACAAAAATAAACATTTTACCTTAAAAAAAGTAAATTTTTTAAAAGGCAAAATTTGTGTTGTGTACTTTTACCACCATGAAACATCTATTTAAAATTATATATATATGTATACAGATGTGTGTATATATGTATGTGTGTGTGTGTCTGTACGTGTACATACAACTTAATAGAGATAAAAACATCAATTATGATATAAGTTATAAAGGAATGAAAGTTTCATTTAAATATTGAAGTAGAACTGCTTTTCAATAAAGCACCAGGGACTATACTAAATTCATTTGATACTATGTATAAAATAGATAACTAATGAGAACCTGCTGTATAGCACAGGGAACTCTACTCAGTGCTCTGTGGTGACCTAAATGGGAAGGGAATCCAAAAAAGAAGCGACACATGTATACGTAGAGCTGATTCACTTTGCTGTACAGTAGAAACTAATACAACACAGTAAAGCAACTCTACTCCAATAAAAATTAATTTAAAAAAATAAATAAAGTGCCAGGGATGAAATATCATGGAGTGAAAAGCACATGGCATCACCTAAGCTTCGGTGGAAGGAACAGAATCTCCTTATAGGTGTCCCCAGTAGCTTGTAACTGAATGTAGGGAACCTGAAGCCTAGTGGTTGGAGGCACTGCAGGTCACCACTAAAACTTCTGGGCTCAGGGTACCTGGACAGGACCACCGGTGGTGACGTTTCTACAGCCACCAAGCTGGGACTGGCCCTGGCACTCTCGTTTTGGAGGACAGGACTGTCCTGAACCTGCATGCCTGCAGAAGCAGACAGGATGCCCGCGGAGGTCTCCACCAGGCTTCTCACTCCATGTTCAAGTAACTGGGAGCACCTATTTTTCACCCAGAACCATAGCTAGAAAGAATGCAGGGAGACGGAACACTGAGCTTTCCTGGTTCTGCGGCACAGAAGCGCAGCCCGCATGGAGGGAGGGGCAGACTGTCCATGCAGCAGAAGCATGGACACAAAAGGTCCTCACCTGTCCTTACACGGGGTGCCTGGGTTCCCCGGCTCTCTCCTTAACCCCACTTTAATGGATGGTAATGAGGTGACAGTTGGCTACAACCTATTTAACATAAATAGATAGGGCAACACACACACGCACAAACACACACACACACACACACACACACACCTCTTCCACACATAAACCACCAGGCGAGAAAGAACACATGGGTACCAAGTCTACTTCTCACGGTTGCCGTGATTTCCCTCCACCATTCATGCCCCACCCCCTCGTGCCCTCAGCCTGTTCTCAGTCTCCAACTGCTGGGGTGACCGTATGTGGCATTCCTGAGGGATCAGAACCCCTGCTGCCTCTGACCGGGTTAGGCTGTTCTAATGGTCCACCTGCTCTTCTACTAGGTGTGGCAGCATTAGGACTTACTGCAGGAGAAAGCATGGGTTCCCAATGGCCGCAGCAGCCTTGTATCAACTGGGGTAAATGGGGTTGATAATTCCCACCTTTATCAGTGCTCCAGAGAAACAGAACCAGTAAGATATATCTATGAACTGAACATATCTATCTATCTACCTATCTACCTTTCTATCTTTCTATCTATCCATCCATCTATGTGTATCCATATAACTATCATCTATTATTTATCCATATCTATCTACCCATCTGTATCTATACAGATCTCTATTTATAGCTCTAACCATTTATCATCTATTTATAATCTATATCAATTGATCTATCTATATGTATCAATCTACCTATCATCTGTCTATCTCTCAAATTTCAAGGGATTGGCTTAAGCAATTTGTAGAGGATGGCAAGTCTGAAATCTGTAGGACAAGACTCCAGGCTGGAGTAGTAGAGGCTATAGTCTTGAGGCAGAATTTCTTCTTTCTCAAAGAAACATCAGTTTTTGCTTTTAAGCCTTTTCAACTGACGGGATGATTCCTGCTCAACATTAGAATAAGTGGATTGCCTTAAAGTTAATTGATTGCAGATGTTAACCACCTGTGCAAAATAACGGCACAGGAATATCCAGATGAGTCACTGACGGTATAACTGGGTACCACAGCCTAGTCAGGGGGACAGCTAAGGCTGGTACTCACACCACCACCCGCAGTAAACTTCCCTTCCTACTCTGTTTGCACATGGACACGAGAAACTTAACATCACCAGGACTTACAGTTCAATATGACCTTTTCAGTGCCCAGGGTGGAAAGACTTCTTATTTTTGCTTCTACATTCTTGTTTATGCTTTCAACTATGGCTTCTCTTTATTCTATTTTACAAAACCAACATTATTGATACATTTTTTTCAAATGGAATTTATCTTGTTAAAGCAAGGTACAGTTACATGATTATTTACTCTGTTCATACAAGAATTACTTAGTAAAGGGAAATTGCTAATAAAAAACTACTTTGCCAACTTTCACTATGTAAATTCTAAATAAATAACATATGCAAAGGCTTCGCTCAAAAAGAAAAAAAAAATAACTTTGGCAGATTGTCCAGTAAGTAATTAACGTTGATTGCAGAATCGCAAATACCAATACTTCTAAAAATATATTCATTTTATTGTTTCATTGCTTAGTGAGAAGAAATGATGATATTCTACCAAATACTTGAAAGTAAAGAAATTCCACACACTAAAATATATATTGTGTATTTTTTGTTTGTTCCAGAAGATAGTCAGTAATTTTCAGTTTGGTTCTTTTTGGAGTACAAGTCAACATTTCTTTCAATCAAACCAATTCATTTTTTTCATAAGACTACCTTGTGAAATTGTAAGAAAAAGATCCCTTTTACTAGATTTGAAGGAATCTGTTGCACTCAAAAAATAATTTATACTGTGCTGAGGAAGAACAGTGGGACAAAAATGATGTCCATTCAATTTTTGCACTATTACAAGTCCAAATAAATGGAAAAAAAAAAAGGCTCCAGTTGTATTTCATGAAATATGTGCAAATACATATATCTAAACTGGAATACCATTCCAGTGCTGGAAGGAGTAAATCAAAACATCACCCAACAGAAACTGGCAAAGCAAAAAATGAATTATGACAAAGTGCAAAGTTTATATCAAATTATGAAATAAAGAATGAGTAATCAATGACTATTACCTCATCATAAGCCACACAAACTAAAGAAAATATTGGTCACGTTATTCCAAGAGTTTCAACCTCAGTAAATAAAAGAAATTGCTTCTGTTCAACAGGCTATTCATCTAGATATTATTGTGATCCAGCTCATCAAAAAAGATATAAAGTATTTCTTTAACAATCAGATTTAAAAAGTAGGCAACAGGTGATCACAATTCCAAAAATATTTTAATTTAATTTTTTTTAAATGTAATAAAAATGTAAACCTATTGCTTGGAATTGTAAAAAAGGATTTGGTTCACTGATTTCCAGCCTGTCCTATTTTCAGGTAGTAATATATATTTCTATGGACACTATATTTGTTTCAATTTTACCTAGATCATATTTTAGGATCAATATCTCCTATCTATAAATGTTTGCTAACTGATATCTGTAATTTGCATTGTTCTCAAATGTAAGGTTAGCATTTTCCCCATTTGTTAAGCATACGTTATACATGATACAGCAATAGAACACAGGAATGCAAGCGCTCAATGATGTTTAAAGGGGATAAAGGGAAACGTAGAACATAAATATTGAAAAGGCTCATTTTTTCTCTCCTCCCAGGTTCCTCCACCCCCATGAGTCAAGGTTGTCCTTGAACTTGTTCTAACCGGCACCCCTGCAGCCAGATCAACAACAATAATGATTTTAAATTGGATGAAAAGTTAAACTTAATTATTTAGCAAGCCTCCCAGCAGCCATTTTAATTTTGAAGATAACACCTAAACAGTGTCTAATGCAGTCATGGACAATAATATAAGCCATATGATATTTTAAAATGTCATGACTTAATAAATGATGAAATTGGCTATAATTTTTATGATGTATGGACAATAATAAAATGATAAATGTGAAATTCCAAATACGTAATTTTGTAAGAGTGACTAAGTCACTTGGGCAATGAATGATTTGAACACCACATGACCCATGAGGAGGATGAAGTCATGCTGGGTTTTGGGGGTTCAATTACTCCCTCAGCTACCAAGTTAGGACATTGTCTAAGTGGCATGTAGGGAAGCCAGAACTTAAAGGCGTTCTTGTATCTCTGAGTTAGGTACCTCAGAGTCTGGGTGTAAGTAATCAAAACTAACAGACCCATTTGTGGGATGAGTCATCCCAAGAATGCTGACAACAAAGACATGATATTGAAGGAAAGGCCAGGTGAATTTGTCCTGCTTCTATCCATACTGATTTCTTGTTTGTGACTAGAATACTTGATATGTAACCTGCCTGTATAGTATACAACACTATAGGACCTTGACTAAATAATTCTTATATGAAGAAATACAATTGTTTTCTTTACGAGAATTGGAGCAACAGGAATTCTCATTCGTTGCTGGTGGGAATGCAAAATGGTGCAGTCACTCTGCAGGGCACTTTGGCTGCTTTTTACAAAACTAAGCATACTCTAAGATCCAGCAACCAAATTCCTTGGTATTTACCCAAAATTATGTTCACACAAAAACCTGTACACGAGTGTTTATAGCAGCTCTATTCCTAATTGCCAAAACTGAGATGCCCTTCAGTAGGTGAACGGATAAATAAACTGTGGTCCATCCAGACAATGGAATGTTATTCAGCACCAAAAAGAAATGGACTCTCAACCCATGAAAAGGCAGGAGGAACCTTAAAAGGGTATCACCAAGCAAAGGAAACCAATGGGAAAAGGCGACATACTGTATCGTTCCAACTCCATGACTTTCTGGAAAAGGCAAAACTACAGAGACAGTACAAAGATCAATGGTTGCCAGGGTTGGGGATGAGGAAGCCATGAATAGGGGGGGCACAGAGGATTTGTAGGGCAGTGAAGCTACCCTGTACGATGCTATAATAGTGGATCATAGTCTTTACACATCTGTCCAAACCCATAAAATGTACAACACCAAGAGCAAGCCCTATTATAAACTACGGACTCTGGGTGGTGATGATGACGTGTCAGTGTACGTTTGTCAATTATGACAAATGTACCACCTGGTGGGGACACTGAGAGCAGGGGAGGCTGTGCCTGAGCTGGGGCAGGGAGTAAGTGGGAAATTTCTGTACTTTCTGCTCTATTTTGTTGTGAACCTAAAACTGCTCTAAAACAATAAGGTCTTTAAAAATAGTCATAAATCATTTCTTGGAAGACGAGAATTATGAACTGATTGCCGTGGTAGGATTTCTGGGTGTTTCCTAAGTCTAACGGGAGACATGCTGTCTGGTCTTTTCTTTTAGTAACTCATCCTTTGTGTGCTGTGCTGATAAGAGCTGTGTTAGGACAAGTGTCAGGCAGAGAGGTAAATATAGCTGAGACATTGTAGAGGCTAAGTAATAATTCATTCTTACATAAAGCAACACATGTTTTCTTAACATATAAAGAAAAGTGTGGAAGAGCATAAAAATGCATGTTCACTGTAATCACAATGTTAAAATTTGTATTTTCCTATACACATAGATAGGTGGAGAGATAGAGACAGACAGATGCGTAGATAGATAATAGATTGATAGACGATGACTGATAGAAGGATAGATGGATGTGTAGGTGGGTAGGCAGATTGATGAATAGATACATGGATGATAGATAGATAGGTAGATAGATAGATGATAGATAGAATTGATGGATAAATAAATAGAAAGATGGATGGATAAATAGATAGATGATAGATGATATAGATAGGATACATTAGACAGATTACAGAATAGATGGATAGATAGATGAGAGAAAGAAAGAAGGAAGGATAGATAGATGATAGATGATAGATACGGACAGATGAAAGATTGATAGATTTGGTAGATGTTAAATAGATGATAGAAAGAATGGATAGATGACTGACAGATAAATAGATAGATAAATAGACAGAGATAGAGATAGACAGATTATAGAGGAATAGATAGATTTATGTATAGGCTGCACACACGTGTACATCTGTTTAAAGTAATAGTGTATAAATTATATTTTACCTGGTTTTCGCAGTACCATGTCATAAATCCTGTCTAAACTTCAACGTATATATAGTTGGTCCTTCTAGAACGTTGGCCTCTCATATCCTTGAACTTCTCTCCTGCATGGATATATCCCTTTCCCCACCCCAGGCTCTTGTTCCTGGTTCAACACTGCACCATCATTCCAAGTGACTGCAACGCTCACTCCCTCCGATTTCAGGTAACTCCTGCAACTGCCACCTCCTGTGTTTCAGGTTCACCTCCTCTGCGACCCTGATCTGAAGAACCTTTGTGTTCCAGGCCATTAACAACCCCGTGGGTCTCTCTGTCCTGCCCCCCGTTGGATTTCCTTTCCTCCTTACACAGCATCCACTCCAAGGTGACTCATGGATTTACAGCCTCAACTTAGCTCCCCTTCCCTTTGTCCAACTGAACCAAGAAAACTAAGGAAAAAGAAATTGGGACAAAACAGAACAAAACACAGCCCTGGGTAAATCTACCTTTCTGTTGACTTGGCTGCTGAACGCATACAGCTGAATAGGACTGGAGACCACACCATCTTCAAGAGTGGTGTCATCAGAAGCGCGTAACCTGAGTCTGTCCTGACGTCTACTGTTTTCCTGCTGGTGACTATCTGTGACCTGTCTGTGTTCCTCCCCAAATGCAGCCCCTACATTTGTGATTCTGGGACCTCTTCTGTCCTTGTTAACTGTTCAAGGACATCCCTCCAAAGAGTCCTTCTTAACTGTTCAAGGACATCCCTCCAAAGAGTCTGTCCCTTTCTCTCTCTTTGGCTTATTTCTCTTTCTCTCTTTCTTTTCTGTCTCTCATGATCCCTTGCCTTCTTACATTTTTTCCTCAAATATATTTGTGAGCCTCCCCACCCTGCCAAATCCTTTCTGCCCCACGACCCTGAAGGGAAATGCCTCTCCTATTCCAAGTTGCCGCAGGATTAACGGTGAAGGAATGGAGAGGCGACCGTCTTCCTAAAATACCACATGACACTAATTTTCTTTCATTTGTCACACTTCATTTGATGCATAAACAGTGGTGAAACTTTATATTTTAAGCACTGTGGCTAAATAACATATTATAAATTAGAGGGTGTTAAAATCACAGGGGAGGTCTGGAGTCATTGGAACCAACGGAAAACAGTAATTCTCACCCGGTGAAGGATTGCCCCCCGACCCGGGGACATCTGGCAATGTCTTCAGGCAGCTTTGCTTGTCACAACTGGGGCCGGGGGTGCTCCTGGCACCTGGTGGGTGGAGACCCCACAGGGCACAGGACACCTCCCTCCACCACCACAGAGAATTACGCACGTCGATATATCAGTAGTGCTGAGGCTGAGAAACCTTTGTCCCAGTAATGGGGTAGAACTAATTTTAGCCTGAATCACTTGACATGGACATTTCTCCCTGGCTTTATTATATGCTTCCAGTACCCATCAGTTGTTGGTTTTTAAGCACATCTGTATTCTCGAATAGGACCTTCACACTCTAGGGGTCTCTCCATGGACAAGCACACTGGAAATGTGTCACAGGAGAGCACTGGGGTGTGGAAGGGGACATGTGCAGATTGCCTAAATACGGCAGCTGGATGAACTTTCAACTTCTCATCGCTCTGTGCCTTGTAGCTTTTCCCTTTTTGTGGGACTATATGGAAGGGAGCGGTTTGGATACGATGTCTAGGAGATGGGCCTCTCTCTTCAGTTCATCTACATGAAGTGTGTAGAATGTGTTCAACTTTGCTCTGGTCCCCAGGGGAAACCGACTGGCATTGTCCTCACTTCTCCTGCATTGGAAATGATCGATTTTGTTGGAGACCGTAAGACCACAAAACAATCAAAATTACATCTAGGGCTGATGGTTTAGGGCTTCCTCTAAGTGCCCACAGGTTTCTCATCATTCTCTGCTTCAGCTCACTCATGTGAGAGGCTGTCTGGGGTTGGGGAGTGGTGAAGTTTTACTTGGAAATCAACAGTTTTTTGTTTGTTTTTATTTATTTTTTTATTGGGGTAGAGTTGATCTAGAATGTTGTGTTAGTTTCAGGTGTACAGCAAAGTGAATCAGTTATACGTACACATATATCCACTCTTTTTTAGATTCTTTTCCCATATAGGTCATTACAGAGTATTGAGTAGAGTTCCCTGTGCTATACAGTAGGTCCTTATTAGTTATCTATTTTATATATACTAGTGTGTATGTGTCAATCCCACTCTCCCCGTTTATCCCTCCCCTCCACCTTACCCCCTGGTAACCATAGGTTGTTTTCTTCACCTGTAACTCTATTTCTGTTTTGTAGATAAGCTGGAAATCAACAGTTTTAATTGTTTATTCATATTCCTCTCCCCAATTAAGTGGAAATGGATTCCGTGCAACGCGTCCACAGGTAAGAGATGGGGGATTTTAGCCAGTTTCTATTTGTCAAAAAAGGCATATCTGTTATATTTTATTTAATTATATTAATTATAATTTAATACACACTTAAATTATATTAAGTGTATTTGTGCATCTCTTTGTAATATGTATGTTACATGTGAAGCCATACCAACAACTTAAAGCTGATTCTTGCTCTCTCACTATATATTATTGTAATTAGAGCCGGAATATTTGCCACATTATCATACTTCCCGATTTGAGTTCAATTAAAATGTCCTAGTAAGAAAGAACTAATTTTCTTAGAAATAATCTCCAATCAATTATTATTAAATGACAGGTTGTGCCTGCTTTATTTAATGAGAGAAACAGAATTTAAACAAATGAGCTCTGGGCACACTTGCTTCTTTCAAAAATCGAGTCTCCTAATCACATTTTTTAAGTAACTGAATGTATTGAAGAGAGTATGCAATTATCAAATTTAACTTGAGAAACTCACCACTCTGATACTAACACTTAGAAGATGTATTTTAAGAAAAAAATAACTTAGTCTTATGCTATATACTTTTGAATGCCTCTTCCCATTTCCGTGTGAGATGTGATTTTTTTTTAAAGTTTCTTATTTTTAACCTCATAATTGATGATGATTAACAGAGTGCTGTGTTTCTTATCAAGCTAAAATATATTTAAGGATTATCGGTTTTATGTAAAAATCTTTCCAAATGCATGAACTAACTTCAGTCTATTACCCCTCCTCTCTCTCTTTCTCTCTTTCTGTCTCTCTCACTCTGCTATACCTAATTCTAAAAGCAAGACTGAGAACCTGGATTTTATTTAAAATTTTAATACGCATTTAACACAGCATTTTTTTTTTTTTTTTTTTTTTTGCTGCTCCCATCAGATTTAATGTAGCACTCATAATTCCACTGCAAAATTAGAGACCAGGAATTCTAATAATCCAAAATACGCATTTTCTACAATTTACAGTCATCTTCTCAAATTCTACATAGAGGGTTCTTTCTTCAGTCCCTATTTTATGTCCTCGGAACAGCCATTGCAGGCCAAATCTGCACACAATTTACTATCGAATTAAAGTATGGTTTGTTCTTCAAGGCAATTAGTGAGACTTTGCACAACAGAATCAGAAGTGCAGTAAACAAAAGCGTAAGTGTCATTATCAGAAGTTATATGCTTTTTCCCTATTTTAGATGTTATGACACAAATAATCAGATTCAATCCCCCTTACGGCAGGCAGAATAATGGCTTTCCGAAGATACCCACATTTATGGGACCTGTGAGTATGTCACCTTACATGGAAAAGGGGACTTTCCAGAGGTGGTTAAGGGTGTAACTCTCGAGGCACAGAGAATATGCTGAGTATCCCAGGTGGATTCCACTTCAGCACCTGAGTCCTTAACAGCAGACACTATTTCCCAGTTGTAGTCAGAGGGAGCTATAACTACGGAAGAAGCATCAAAGAGATGTAACATAGCTGGCTGTGAAGATGCAGGAAGGGGCCATGAGCCAAGGAAAGTGGGCACCTCTAGAAGCTGGAAGAGGCAGGGAAATGGATTCTCCTACAGAGTTCCCTGAAGGAAGCAGCCCTGCAGGCCTTTTAATGTTAGACGGCCATGTTGGTTTTCTACAGAACTGTGAGGGGGAAAAATTAAAATAAACATTTGTGTTGTTTTAAGCCATCAAGTTTGGGGAAATTTGTTACTGTTGATAGAATAGTCTTCTGACGTGATCTCAGTTCATTGCTCCATTCTTGGAATAATTCAATCATTCTAGATTACCCTCTGTCCCACCAAGCCCCAGGGATGCCATCTCCTCCCTGGTATCCCACATGCCCCACCAAGCTTTAGGGAGGCCGTCTTCTTCCTGGTACCCAGCATGTCCCACCAAGCCCTCCCTAGTGATGCTGTCTTCTCCCTGGTGCCCAACATGTCCCACCAAGCCCTCGGGATGCTGTCTTTTCCCAGGCACCCAACATGTCCCACCTAGCCCTACGGGTGCCATCTTCTCCCTGGTACCTCACATGTCCCACCAAGCTTTAGGGATGCCATCTCCTCCCTGGTACCCAACATGTCCCATCAAGCCCTAGTGATGCTGTCTTCTCCCTCGTGCCCAACATGTCCCACCAAGCCCTAGGGATGCTGTCTTCTTACTGGTACCCAACATGTCCCACCAAGCCCTAGGGATGCTGTCTTCTCCCTGCTACCCACATACCTGGGCCCCTCTGGGCAGAGATCATGCTGACTTGCTCTGAAGGACCCCTTCATTGATTCTTTACCCCCACTGATTCCTGTGCCCACCTATGCCGCCTTCACACATTATTTTCTTGTACTCAACTCAGACATGGCTTCTCCTAATTATTTAAGTCTTTCTCGACCTTTCTCATCACACATGAAACCAGCTGTTTGTGATACTGTGCTATAAAAAATATACGTATTGGGTCTATGTCGCTGGTTCCTGGCACTGAACTCCTAGAGCCTTTGTAATTTCCTGAGCAATAGGGGCGAGAGGAGTGATTAAGCATCTTTTATGATTCGTATGAAGTTCCTTTCAATCTTACCTGAGTTTATGCTAATGGGGTGACCCGTCATGGGCCCCTAGATAGTTTCAGGATGGGGGAGAGTCACCAGTGTAGCCGACTATGTGACTACAGGATTGGAACACTCAGCCCCACTCCCTGACGTCTGGGAAGAGAAGAGGGCCTGGAGACTGAGTTAATCACCGATGGCCAATAACTTAATGAATCACACCTACGGAATGGAAGCCCCATCTACGCCCTACAGGAAGGGGTTCATAGAGCTTGCACGATTGTGAACACATCTACACGGGATGCCCCAAGCTCCACGGGGAGAGAAGCTCTTGCGCTCGGGACGTGTCCAGACCCCGCCCATCTCAGGGTTCATTTGCATGCTTCTGAATATCATTCGTAATAAACCGGTAGTAAGTGGTTCCCTGAGTTCTCTCTGATCAGTTGTAGCGAGTTATTGAACATGAGGAGGGGGTCATGGGAGACCCCGATTTGTAGCCAAATTGGACAGAAGTGTGGGTAATCTGGGGACCCACTGCCTGTGATTAGTGCCTGTCATGGCGGCAGGCTTGTGGGACTGAGCCCTTCACCTGTGAGGTCTGCACCAGCTCCAGGGAGAGAGTGTCAGAACTGAATTAACTTGTAAGGCAGTTGGTATCTACAGAGAACGGGAGACTTGCTTGGTGTAGAAAACCCACCTGCTGTCCCATTGTCTGTGGCATCTATAAATGATGCATGCATTCTATACACCAAGAGGCTTTATTCACAGATTTTGTTTATACATTTTTCTCCATCATGATTCTTCACATTAAATATAAATGCTAATCAATCAAGCAAATAATTTCTTGTGAAAGGCACTGTGAAAGAGGAAATATATCAGCAAATCCTTTGTTAAGCAATGTCTCTGGGCCTGATGGGCAATGCCAGAAGGGAGAAATGCAAATGGTAAGCATAATAAACACAGTCTCTTGCCCTCATGAAGCTCATGGCCCAAGAGTGTGGAAAACTCTGGTCAAAAAAAAAATAGGTGTAAAATTACAATGATGATAAATGATCTGAAGGAACAGTAAGTTGTTTCAAGTGAGAATAATGGGGTAGAAGGATCGATCCTGCATAGACGGTCAGTAGAGGTTCTACTGAATAAATATCATCTACAGACGCTCATGAGAGGTTCATGCTTCATCTGGGGTCTGAAGGATGAAAGAGTTAGTTTGGTGAAGAGACGTGAAGGAAACCTCTCGGGGTAGGCTGACATCCTCCACGCCCCTTAGTGGTGACACCAGGTGCTTTCCAAGAACTAAAGAATGGCCAGTGAAGACCCAAGAGAAAAGAAACTCCGGCAAAAGAAGTAGTGCTAGGATCCTGCATTATGGAAAATACCATATGATGGGCAGGAATAGGATGGAACCTCAGAATAGATGGGGAAGAGGAGGGCCAAGAGACCAGAGCAACATCCGGAGACAGCTGTGTCTCTGAAGACAAGGGAAGAGGATGTTTCTAGTCACTGGGACTGGACAACCATGAGGAATGTTGACCAAGAGGCCAAGAAGGATTGGAAATTTTCTGCTGGATTTCCTAACGCAGAGGTCAAGGAGACTTGTGCAAAATCTACTGAAGTAGAATGAATGAACAGGAGAAAGAGGACTAAAGCACACGAAGGAAATAGGTGTTTAAGAGCAGGGTCTGTACCCTTATTTACACAATGCCAAAAAGACCGTAAGCATGCAAAATTATTTGTTAGCTGAACATAAAAGCTGCGAGCTGGTTTCTCTTCTTAATGGCTGGTACTTAAGGTATCAGAGGGCAGGGTCCACACCTCCACGTAAGTCTCTCCTTCTCCATGAGAACAATAGGACCAGCCACACACAGGATGCTCCAGCCTTCCTAAGAATCAGCCAGAGATGGTCTCTCCACCTGGAATTCACTTATCTCTAGCTTTTCCTCCAGATTCTAACGCTCATGCCTCACGACATACGCATAAGAGAGAGAAAAATCCATCCTCTCAAGCAAAGCAAAAATGCCTGGACGCTTTTAGATGGACCCTAAGAATTTCAGGTGAGGTTTCAAGATGGCGGGGAAGATATACTTTCTCTTGGCGACTCTATGATGCCTTAAGCCTTGTCCTAACTTTGACCATGACCAAGAAAAGTTAAAAACACACCAGAAAGAATCTCACACTTCAAAGCAATGGCTCTGAGAGCCCATTTTTTAAATACATGGCACATGGACTCACCATCTGCCAGGTACACTCCAGAGTAGCGATTTGTGATGGTGAAGAAACTGACCATTAGAAAAATGATTAAATACAAGGTTCGTCCAAATGACACATATGTCCACATGCATCTCAAATCAACTCCCAATTGCAAATAACATGTGGGCTTTCTGTTTTTCCCCCCCAAACCCTCCCTTCATTCAGTAATCTAAGACTAGCAAGTCATATCTTAATCCAACTATTTTTTTTAAGCACATGAGCTATGTAAAACATATAGAAGCAGAGAGATAACAGGAAAATATTTAAAAATGGAAAAGTATGACTTTAATGGAAATAATCCTTAGAGTGGACCGAGATTAAATGATTCTGAAGCTAATTCACATTTCTGTCTGAAAATTAAAACGTTAAAGCTCTATACAGTTAAATACTGTCCGAAGGAAACTGTTTTTCTAAGGCCAATTATATTCCTCGAGCAATAGAAATCATTGAATCTTTCAAGATTATGGCAGAAACTACATGATAAAGATGAGATTAAAGAAGAAAGTCAAATCCCCATAACTGTACCATTCCAAAAAGATGAGCTTCTGAAATAATAAGAAATTAATACCAACACAAAGTGTATTCTAGGTTACATTTCATAAATACATAAATGTATGTGGTATATTAATTTAAAATATACAGCCTTCATTTCTGGGTCCATTAAGCATATCTTTTGGCACATATATGTTTATACATGTGTATGTATATGTACATACAAATGGAAATATCTATATTCAAATACAGGTATATGTGTGAGACAGAGAATTAAACACAGGATAATATCATCTACACTACTTCTTGAAACTCTTTTACTGAAGTAAAATCTATGCAGTAAAACAGAAAAGCAAAAACTGTGCATCACCCAAAATACCACAAAGTGAATACCTCCTGTACCACCAATTAAGAAATAGGATATTTCAGGCATGCTACAAGTAGTGTCCACTCTCAACAATCGTTGCCCCTACCTCAGCAAAATGTCTACATTCTACCATCAAATACCTGTTTTGCTCTATTTGATATTTATATACATAACTCAGAAAGACACATTGCTTTGTGTTTGTCATATTACACTCATTAGCGTGCTTATGGGATGCAACCAGATTGTGCCCTGTGGGTGGGATCCACTGACTGCCATGCTCATGTATAGGAAAATATATGTCCATATTTTAAAACCCAAAAGTCAGTGTTATTTTTTAATTATTTAAATATTCATAAATATATATATTCATGTATATATGTATGTATAAATATACATAAATACATGTGTATATATATATTCATGGACTTATATATATGTGTGCATATATATACACATATATATATATATATATATATATATGCAGTGTGTGTGTATATATACACACACACTCTTTACCCATCAGGATGGTTGATTTTACATGTCAACTAGTCTGCGTTGACCGGGTGCCCAGATATTTGGTAAAACGTGATTCTGGGTGTGCCCACGAGGGCATTTCTGGATAACATGAGCATTTGAACCAGTGGGCTGTATCCAGCAGATGGCTCTCCCCATTGTGGGTGGGCCTCATCTAATCAGTTGAAAGTCTGATGAGAATAAAAGGTCAAGTAAGAAATAGTGTTCTCTCTCTGACTGTCTTACAGCTGGCACACCCATCTTCTCTGGCCTTTGGACTCGGAATCGTACTGGAAATTATTCTCCGCCTTTGGACTCTGACAGAGCTAATCCGTCAGCTTTCCTGGGTCTCCAGCTGGCTGACTAGAGACCTCAGGACCTCTCAGCTCCCCTAACACACGGATCCATTCCTTACAGTAAGTAAATATATGTAGTTTTATCTACAACTAAATTTGTATCTAAATCTATGCATCTAACACCTCCTATTGGTCCTCTTTCTCTGGATGTCTTTGACCAATGCAATTGGGTTGTTCATCTTTGAAACAGTGTGAAGGGGCTAGTCTATATCCTCTAGCAATATAGATACAAAGATATAGATATAAATGATACAGATACAGATATATCTTATTGGTCCTGGTTCTCTGGGGAACCCAGACTAATACATTGAGTGTTTATTTCTATCATAATACACATGATGGGTGGCATTTTGTTCATATTTATGAATATTAAGACAAACGATGCAGTGCTTTCAAACCTGAATACAATCACCCACAGGTTATGTGCCTGACAAGTAACTAAAATCCCATAAAACCCCCAAGCATAATCTAGATTATTTATTCTATTTTATTCCTACCAATTTGAAATGTAAAATTACCCATTTTATAATATAATTTTAAAAACACACTATGCCAGTGGCAGAATCATAAGATGATTTTCAAATTTTCAAAAATCAGCTTGTGTTTTAAAATGTTAGCTTTCTTAGTTCACTAAGGGTTTGTTTACAGAACGCGTACAAACTGCGGGTGGAATAGTGTGACATTAAATTCACATGAGGGTCTACTAGTTGTACTGTATCTATTACAAATTAATACAGAACAATTGAGAAGCACGGAATCATAACTATAAAGGAGTTTGATTTACTCACAGATTTTCTACTGCTTAAAGAAAAGTATACTTTTCTTGAAAAGCTGATACATATTTCTTCCCCAATTTCTCCTACCCTCAAGCCAGGTAAACAAAGAGAAATCCAGCATGTTGCAAAAACATTTCACATATCAACAGAATTGTCCACTAAATGTGTTAACCATTTTCTTTTCCAGCTCCGTGAAAGTAATGACTTTTCTACAGCGTTTTTCTTCAAACATCAAGTGTTTTTTTCCCCTCATTTTATTGAAGATGAAATGGGAACTCTTGAATACTATTGTCAACAGCACTCTTGCAATATGTACCAAAAACCTGCTCAATTACTCATATGTTTAACCAAGTAAACCCCAATTTCTCAGTCCACCACGATGAGCTAGTGTGAATTCTGGGGGAAAAAAAATATCAAAAGCCAGACTTATTCCTAATGCTTTCAGTGGATGGAGCTGGTGATAGAAAAAAAAAGGTAAAACTTTAAAAGCTTCATGGTAAGGAGTTTTGTATGTAAATGTTGCTATGACCACTTTATCGAACAGCATTGAGCCATTCAACTGATGCATACTTCCAGAGAAAATAGTTTTGTTTTTAACATAAAGTAGTTAAAATCGGGATAGGTACTGATATGGATAAAATGTATACAGGTATATAAAACAACCTGACTCATATATAAATAGCTCTGTTAAAAAGATACCAGCTCAATTCACGAATGTGTTAGTAATCGTTTTTTTGGTTGATGCCAAATGGGCAATTCTGAGAATGTATCTTAATTTTCCCCACTTCTCACAAAACCCACTGTCTGGTTTAAGCCTCTGTTCACATTCATCCTAACTTGTGTCTCTCCTGTTGGTTTCCTCATTTCTAGTTTCATCCTCCTTACTAATACATATAACATTGTCTTACTTTCAGGTGTACAATATAATGCTTCGATATTTGTGTACATTGCAAAATCACTTGTATATATTGCTAAAGGATCACCACCATAAGTCTAGATAACTAGATATCCTTCGCCACACACAGTTACCAATTTTTTTTCTTGTGATGAGAACTTTTAGGGTCTCCTCTCTTAGAAATTTTCAAATATGCAATACGGTATTCAAAATAAGTTTACTGATAAATGCTTAGCAGTGGAGTGGAACATGTAACTTGTTAAATTATACTTTCTTTGGGAGGGCTAAATTGGGAGATTGGGATTGACACATACACACTACTATATATAAAATAGAAAACTAATAAGAACCTTCTGTATAGCACAGGGAACACTACTCAATACTCTGTAATGACCTATACGGGAATAGAATCTATAAAAGAGTGGATATATGTATAACTGATTCACTTTGAGGTACACCTGAAACTAACACAATGTTGTAAATCAACTATACTGCAATAAAAATTTTTTTTTAAAAATTATACTTTCCCCCCCAAATTAGTTAGAACAGATATATCACAAAGAAATACTGCATTCTCGATGTGGTATAATACCATGGGTGGGGAAAAGAAAAGGTTTCTTCGTATCTGTTAAGCTTCAGTGCTTAGATCAAGGGTCAGCATTTTTTTCTCTCTAAAGGTCCGGATAGTAAATTTTTTTTGGATTTGTAGGCTCTATGGTGTCTCTTGAAACTGCAGTATTCAACACCACTGTTGTGTCACAAAGCAGGGATAGACAATAGGAAATGAATGGGCATGACTATTCCCTATAATTTTATTTACAAAAACAGGTGGCAAGATGGATTTGGCCCACGGGATGTGTGCTTAGAATATTTCCCTTACCTTTGGGTTTTGAGGGTGACTTTAATATCTGAGAAAACATAAAATGTCTAGCTATGAACACTGTCTTCAAAATAAAGTACAATAAGGACAAGATATTAGCTTCCACAAATTCAACAGATGTAATATGAAATATTTAAGATTCCCTTAGATAGTCAATACGTGACAGCATTAAATCTACTGCATTTTCATCTTTGTCATTTTAATCCCAATTAGCTCTACACTCAGGCTCTGAGAATACTTTTAAAACGTTCGACCATGATTTCCTGTCTTTAGATTTTAAATCTGACATGCCTCCATCTCAGCCTCCTGGCAGAAAAGACAAACACATTTGCCTTTTGATGATGCCATGGAAACACTCTTTAGAACACAGTGCCAGCATCCCAAATAAGCTGTAACACAGGATGGAGTGGAGAACAGAGCTAGTCCCTGAAAGCAGATGCGCTGTAGAGTGGGTACTTTGAGACGCTGTCACTGAATATGTAACACCCTAGTTTACCATGTTCGGTGAGCATCAGATACACGGGAAGAGCTCTTTAAAGATGGACATCGCAATTCAGTAGGTCTGTAGGGGGCTCTGGGATTTATGTGGTTGAATTACTCTAGCCAAAAAAACAGAAAGAAACCCCTTACTCTGCCTTATTTCAAAGCTCGTATTATGACCATATATTTCATAGCCCTTATCATGACCAGATACTATACATCTACTTGCTAAAAGATATTTCTTTCTCTTTCAAATTTCTACTCCAACTTTCCCCACCTCTCTATGACCTTGGTGCTTCTCCTCCAATCTTCTCTTTCCTTCATCTCCTTACCTGCTATTCACTGGAGGAAGAAGTTACTTTGCCCTCACAGGATCCCATCAGAGAAATGAGAAGTGAAAACTCCTGAGATGATGGAACTTCCTTCTGAGACACTCGGTTGGGGAGAATCTACAAAAGTTTTCCAGCTTTCAGAGGCTGCCCTAAAAGAGTACAATTTCTTGTTTATTTGTATGTTTTAAGATTGGATATCGGCTGCCATTCAGAAGTTAGCCCATCCAAAATTACACAATAGCTCCACCTCTGTTACCAAAGCAGCAGTAATTCAGTCACGTGGATGTTTTGGTTTTTTAGTACGAACCCCTTTGTATTTATAAATCCACATGCTTCCCTTAGGTCAGTTCTATTACTGAGTGCTTTGCTTTTATTTGTTTCCTACTTGGAATCGTAGTTTGTGTTTATATGTCAGCAAATGTAAAGCAGGCAAGCATCGCTCAGATATGCTGTTAATGCGTGGTGTTTGGGGGGTCACTGTCTAAGTGATTGGGATCCTTATGGGATGGGGCAGAGTATTTAAGAATGTTCGTGGTCAGGCAACTAAGCAAACATAGGCTGTTCATTTTCGGGTTTTGTTGGTTAACAAAGGTCAAGGTTGCACTCATTCATCACACAATGCTCTGTCTCTGTGAAATTCATTTCCAAAATAACTGATTCTTGGGGGATTATTTCTGTTATTGAATTTCCTGCTGATTCAATGCATAAAGCGACAGAGAACCCGGTATTATATCCAACACAAGCACTCGGTGTACGTTGACATGTGCTGTAGATGTTCACAGTTGTGTTAATAATGTCTTGGGTTCACATATTGTGCGACCATTCATATGGGCTGACCTAGCAGGGAACTTCACATCCATTCAGATATATATATATATATATATACACATATATATATATATACACACACACACATATTTTGTGAAATATATATATTTATTTATTGAAGTATAGTTGATTTACAATGTGGTATTTGTTTCAGGTGTAGAGAAAGGTTACTCAGATATATATATATTCTTTTTCAGATTCTTTTCCATTATAGGTTATTTCAAGGAATTGAATATAGTTCCTTGTGCTATACAGTAGGTCCTTGTTGTTTACCTATTTTATATATAGTAGTGTGTATCTATTAACCCCCAACTCCTAATTTACTCCAGATATTTCTTTATGTAAGGCTGCATTAGGCTCACAATGCAATTTGGTTTTAGGACATGGCTTACGGTTTTCCATCAATGGTTTCTCAAACTGGGGCGTCAAAAGATAGGCATGAGCTTTTAGTAGAAAAAGATTCCCCCAAAGCTATTCAGGGGCCAGAAGCTCAGCCCCTGAGCTGAGGCCAGGGTCAACTATGCCATACTCATAAGTTAACACATTTGATATTTATAAAAATATCCCTGCCTTTTGATATTGAGCTGCATGAGCTGCTTGTAAATTTTGGAGATTAATCCTTTGTCAGTTGCTTCATTTGCAAATATTTTCTCCCATTCTGAGGGTTGTCTTTTCGTCTTGTTTATGGTTTCCTTTGCTGTGCAAAACCTTTGAACTTTCATTAGGTCCCATTTGTTTATTTTCGTTTTTATTTCCATTTCTCTAGGAGATGGGTCAAAAAGGAAAAACCCAATCCAAAAATGGGCAGAAGACCTAAATAGACATTTCTCCAAAGAAGATATACAGATCGCCAACAAACACATGAAAGAATGCTCAACATCATTAATCATTAGAGAAATGCAAATCAAAACTACAATGAGGTATCATCTCACACCTGTCAGAATGGCCATCATGAAAAAATCTAGAAACAATAAATGCTGGAGAGGGTGTGGAGAAAAGGGAACCCTCTCGCACTGTTGGTGGGAATGTAAATTGATACAGCCACTATGGAGAACAGTATGGAGGTTCCTTAAAAAACTAAAAATAGAACTACCATATGACCCACCAATCCCACTACTGGGCATATACCCTGAGAAAACCATAATTCAAAAAGAGTCATGTACCACAATGTTCACTGCAGCTCTATTTACAATAGCCAGGACATGGAAGCAACCTAAGTGTCCATCATCGGATGAATGGATAAAGAAGATGTGGCACATATATACAATGGAATATTACTCAGCCATAAAAAGAAATGAAATTGAGTTATTTGTAGTGAGGTGGATGGACCTAGAGTCTGTCATACAGAGTGAAGTAAGTCAGAAAGAGAAAAACAAATACCATATGCTAACACATATATATGGAATCTAAAAAAAAAAAAAAAAGGTCATGAAGAACCTAGGAGCAAGACGGGAATAAAGACACAGACCTACTAGAGAATGGACTTGAGGACATCAGGAGGGGGAAGGGTAAGCTGGGACAAAGTGAGAGAGTGGTAGTGTACAGATGGACATATATACACTACCAAATGTAAAATAGATAGCTAGTGGGAAGGAGCCGCATAGCACAGGGAGATCAGCTCGGTGCTTTGTGACCAGCTAGAAGGGTGGGAGGGGAAGGGTGGGAGAGGGAGGGTGGGAGGGAGGGAGACACAAGAGGGAAGAGATATGGGGATATATGTGTATGTATAATTGATTCACCTTGTTATAAAGCAGAAACTAACACACCATTGTAAAGCAATTATACTCCAATAAAAATGTTAAAAAAAAAAAGAAAACCCTGTTTTTCTAAAGAGTATTATACAGCATCTTCTAGAGATAACTTACATTTTAAAAATTACATATTCAATGTAGATAATTTTAAAAACAAAAATGAATGTAAAAAGAAGAAAATAATAAAATTGCCCAGAAAAATCTAAAAAAAAAAAAAAATATATATATATATATATATCCCTGCCTTTAAAACATGTGATAGACCCTATTTTTCTTAGTTTATGTCATTCCGAAACTACCATGCCTGCTCCTCAAAAATATAGCCTCACTTAAAGTTTGTTTACAGGTAGACAAATGATACCTGATAACGATTTATTATAATTATATGCTTATAATCATATAATACTTATATGCACAATATATAATATTGCATATTATATGTTATTTATTTATCATAATGCAATGGTTTTATAGAGTATGTGTGTTTGCTTTATACAGATAATTGTTGAACTTTGGTGTTCAAGGTTGAACCCTGGTATTGAATCTTGGAAAAACCTGTAAAACTCAAAATCCAGTAGCCATACAAGTAACAATAAATTTGATTAAGATTGATTTGTAATAGTCTTTATAGCAAAATATAAATAAGCAAAGCAAGAAAAATCTGGGAAAATGTTTGCGTATCATATCACGAAGGGCTAATATTCCAAATATATAAACAGCTCCTAAAAATATGTATGTGCATGTAAAAACCCACAGATGTAATATAAAACAATGATAATGCAAATTAACATGGAATTCACAAAAAGTGAAAAATCCATTATTATTAGTCATATAAAATATGTAAAATTCATTAATGAAAAGAGACATTATGAATTAAAAGTACACTAAGCTTACTTTGACTTAATCTTCTATTAGCAAATCTGAAATGTCCTCATACTTTCCCAGTGGGTCTACAACTAGCTACAACTGAATTCTTACAAAGGAGGATTTTAAAATATCTACGGATATCACACTTGCATCTCCAGTTGGCCCAGTAACCCTCTTGCTAGGAATTTACCCCATATCCACACGTTTATGGAAAATATGCACAAGGTAAAGTCACTGCTGCATTTTTTATATGGAATTGGATGCTTATACCAATCATTCCCCATACATAAGCAGGAAATCTCCATCGCCAGAAAACACCATATTTAGGAATTGCTCTCTGCAGCATTATGACAAGATGGTCAGGATACACTGTGAAGTTAAACCAATTTTAAAAATTTATAAAGTCAGTAGAGGAAGGTATGGGACAGTAAGACATCTTTTGGGCAAAGAAGTGTGGGGTACGCCCACCTGTTTGTAGTCGCTTACATTTGCAGAGGGAAAGTTTTGATGGAGTCATAAGACACTAATATCAATGTGGCTCTGTGGCTCTGAGTCAGGGTTTCAGGGGAACTGAGGGTGCCCTCATGAGGGAGGTAAATTGAGGAGCCCTGAAGGGACATGGTACAAAGATGCTTGGAGGAATGTGTCCAGAAAACCAGGAAGAGCAGAAAGATGAGTCACAGCAGGAAGCCCTGGAAACCAGAAGGGGCAAGAGAAAGAGAGAGAAAGAGAGAGAGAGAGAGAGAGAGAGAGACTGAAGGAGACGGCTGCAGAGAGACAGAGGGCCATGGAACAGCGGCAAGGAAGAGTGTCTCAATTTCCTGCTCTCCCCAACCCTCTGGTACCCGTTGGGCCAAGCCAATCAGAAAGCAGAGGGCAGGGAAGCCCTCTGAGCTGGTCCAGAGAGGCGGGCTCCAACAGCACAGAACAGGTGCAGAAGGATGGAGTTTGCATCCCGCAGGGCCAGCAGAAATGGCAGCATGCCTTGCTTTGGGGGACCGGATGTGGAACTGGGGGTTCCGTGGTGCAGGAGCCAGAGTTTTCACTGCAGGACACATCCCTTCCCTTCTTGAAGCACGTATGCATTCCCTACTCAAGAATCATTCACAATGGCCCACAGAATCATCTCTTGTTAAACTGATTACATGTTCACTGTTCTTTTATCCAGTGTTTAGCATAAGCATGCTACAGGCTTAATCACGTTTTCAAGGAAAGTATTTTCCCCTGAAACAAAATTAGCAACTGCACTGGGTGGGCAGTCCTGCAGAAGGCTTTACATCCTCTAAACCAGAGCCGTCACAGCCGATGCTTTCTTTCAAACAGGCTTGCTGTTGCACAAAAACTGCCCCCAGGTAATCCCATTGGAAATCGCTTACTTTTCTTTAATTGGGTGCATTCTTTTCCAGAGATTTTTATTCAATATCAAAGTCATTATTCTGTTTTGCCCGTAGAAAACACGGGCTAAAACTATATTTATATATTATTATTATTTATGGCAGATACAATGGCTGCTATGGTTTTTTACGATTTTCTATTAAGCTCATAATGGCCCACAATATTAATGATTCACTTGATCGTGAATAAATCTCTTGGAGAATGCTCGGATTTGAGGAGAGCTGTATTTTGCCGTGTCCACCCTAATGCTGAAACTAAAGTAGAAAATGAACGCCAGAGGAAATTTTCTGGAAGGTGAAAAACACTACCTGTGAAGGCATTTTTGCCCTTTAATCTGAGTCACGCTGTTAAAATGTGTATTTAGTATGCTTTTGGCATTCAAAATACAGGGAATTAATAAATGATCAGTTTCCAAGAGTATTCTTGCTCAATACATATTTAACTCTGTGTTGTAGAAGAATATTTGACCAGTTCAGAACCTGGAATAATTATGAAAATTTTAACCTCTATTCCCTAAGCAAGAGCAGTAGAGAACACAGTTTTGAGTGGTATTAGTTCAATGGTGATTTACTGGTAATGGTGACAATGAACAAACTAAAGTGAAAAAGATAAATGTCCACAGTCTGCTGCAAATATTTCAGTGTAATAATCATAAAAATGTGTGAAAGTATGATCAAAAATACTTTTTTCTTCCACACTTTGAGTGGATGCTACTATAAATATATAATTCTACAAAATGGACCCATTCTTGATCTAGAGTCCAAAGCCAATCTTTTCTAAAGCATTTTATTTCCCTTTGTAGGAATCTCTCAAATTATTCAATTTTAGGACTTGGCAAGGTCTAAGTGTTCCCACATAATATAGAATTGCATCTACAAATTGCCTTTCACTCTTTTATGGGCATGCCCAGAAAATTAGGAATACTGCATTTCACCTGAGATATTTATCCAGAGTCACTGAAAAGGAAAAAATAAAAACAGTTCTCAACAAAGATGATGCTATGTTTCCTTAACCAGATTTATTTGAACAAAATGGGCTACATCTCTACACTTATGATTCACTACTTGCCATATTTTAAGAAATCAAATAAACGTAATTCAATCAGATATGGGTTTTTAAACACTTCCAGAAGGCGGAAGAGAGAAGCATATAAATTAATTCACTAAAGTCAGTCTTTGAAAAGCATATTTCATGATACATCGTGTCATGAATTCATCAATTTTTCAGCATGAATGAAAATTTCTCTAAGGTCTTTAACCATGAGAGACTAGGAAAAGTCTAGTTGTTTAATTCCAGAGTTTGCATATTTTCCCAACTAATCACCATGCTTTTGCCATACAAAACAGGTATATTTTTTTGTAGTCCTATTGACCAATCTATGCTTTTATAGAAGGATTTTCTCCCATGCTATCATAAAGAAATTATGTGCTTTCTCCTAAAAGTTTGAAGCACCTGCTTTTCATATTGAGGTTTTACATTCACCTGGAATCTAATTAATTAATGCATCGCAAAGATCTCTTTTCCATGTTTCTCCCCATATTGTCAGTGGCGGCAATACTGTTATTTGACATCACGAGAGCCAATCTCTTCTTTCCCCATAGATCTTGGATTTGTTCTGCACGACTGATGTCCACAGTTGGGTACGCCCTCCTCTTCAAACACTTTTTTTGCAGCCAGTGATAGGTATGGGATGCATGTCTGGAAAATGCAAGGTAGGTTCAACTCAGCTGGGTGGGTTTCTGAATAAAACTGCTTTCTTCCTAAAAGCAAGGATCCTTCAGATATGAGAGTTTTTCCCCTTTCCTTTCACCTTGTAGTGAGGACATTACTTATTTATGGAAAGTGGTCTTTGGGGAACAGTTCACCTGACACCCTGCCTTTCAGGATGATGGAGAAGAAAACAGCGAGACTTTTCTGAGCGCGTCATCCTGCATACTTTGAATGTATTATCATAGGAGAAAAATAAAATGCTGTTTGAATAAGCCATTGATATTGACATCTGTCCAGTACAAGTAACAAGTAAATGTTACAAAAACCAGTTTTGCTACCATTATTTATTTTGTAGGTGGCACGTCCTTTGCTGGCTGTTTGTCACAGAAACTTCGTAATAAGAAAATCGCTGTATTTCTGTATTTAAGTTCCGTATTTCAGAGTTTTATTTTATCCACCCTGCCCAAACTCCACAGAGATCACTGTGTGAGTCTTGGTATCCAGGGGGAGGAATCATAATAATTATCGTCCATTCTTGTGGGACAATCTCAGGACATTTTATTTCCATATACTTTTGGGGATCAATTTGTGAAGTAAAGAAAAAATAGAATGAGTTAGAATTTCAAATCAATTTGGAGGAGAACTGACATCTTCATTATTGATTCTGCCGTATAACAAACGCTGATGGATCTTATTTAGATGATTTTTAATGTTGATCCTATACTTTTTTTCTGTTTTACATAAAGTTCTTAGGTTTTTTAAAATTATATTTATTTCTAAGAACATGTAGGTTTCTTCCTGTTGGGATAAGGAGTTTTGAACAAGTAACACTCCCATTTGGTATTTGGTAATGCTGGTGTAAACTAATGCTACTAATATATGTCACCTATCTTTTATTGGGTATGCCTTTAAAAATTATTTTATTCATGAATACATCTATCCAAAATAATTATGTCAGTGGTATCATCTGCCAGTAACAGCTGTTCCCCTCAGCTCCTTTTCCATTTCTGCACTGATAGGACATCCAATTCAGTACGGAACAGAATTGTCACAGTGGACATATTTATCTTGTTATTGATTTACAAGGAATAAGTCTAATATTTCACCATTAAGGCCAATTTTTTTTTCTGTAATATTGTGTTAGTTTCCTTTTATCAGGAAAATCCCCTTCTCTTCCTAGTTTTGTAAGTTCATTTTATCACGCTGTTTTGAAGTTTACCAACTAATTTTTGAATCACATTAAAGGTGAATTCCAGGCATCCTGATAAGCAGAGTGACCAGGCCTGGCAGGGAAAGAGTTCTCCTTTAGGCAAGGCTTTCGGCAGGATGTACCAACAGGCTCTTTTTGGTTGATTTTGGTAAATCAACACAGAATCTATAGATTTTCATGGAGCACTGTTCCCTGAAAAATTACCCAAGCAAAATAATTATAAGAGTTTAAAATAAAAATGTTGGGACTTCCCTGGTGGTGCAGTGGTTAAGAATCTGCCTGCCAACACAGGGGACACAGGTTTGATCCCTGCTCTGGTAAGATCCCACATGCCGCGGAGCAACTAAGCCCATGCGTCACAAGTACTGAGCCTGCGCTCTACAGCCCGTGTGCCACAACTACTGAGCCCGCGAGCCACAACTACTGAAGCCCACGCACCTAGAGCCCGTGCTCCGCAACAAGAGAAGCCACCGCAATGAGAAGCCCGCTCACCGCAACGAAGAGTAGCCCCTGCTTGCCGCAACTAGAGAAAGCCCGCGTGCAGCAACGAATACCCAACGCAGCCAAAAATAAATAAATAAAATTTAAAAAATAAAATTAAATTAAAATATTTCAGGAACAAAGTAGCAAACTTTTAAATAACATATATTCCCCATGCACTGCCTAGAAAAACCTTCTACATTACACTTTGGGCAGCGTGAACTCTGAAACAGCTAAGGAAGCATCTAAGCGAGATGTTGATTGTCAAGGTCTACTTGATGCCTTGTTCTTTTTTTTTTTAACTGAAGTACAGTTGATTTACAATGTGTGCCAATCTCTGCTGTACAGCAAAGTGACTCAGTTATACACACACAGACATTCTTTTTTTTTATATTCTTTTCCATTATGGTTTATCACAAGATATCGAACTTGATGCCTTGTTTTTTTGTGTGCACAATTACCTGTATCCTGGAAATTACTGTCACATTTTGATATTTAGGCAAGACCTCTGATTTTTAAAAATATGTAATTTCTACTGCAAGTTGTTTGACAAATGAGCTACTTAGAATATCAGCACTATCTTTAAAAATTAATTAATTAATTAATTAATTTGGGGCTGCGTTGGGTCTTCGTTGCTGCGTGCGGGCTTTCTCTAGTTGCGGCGAGTGAGGGCTACTCTTTGTTGCAGTGCGCGGGCTTCTCATTGCGGTGGCTTCTCTTGTTGCAGTGCACGGGCTCTAGGTGCGTGGGCTTCAGTAGTTGTGGCACACGGGCTCAGTAGTTGTGGCCCATGGGCTTAGTTGCTCCGCGGCACGTGGGATCTTCCCAGACCAGGGCTCGAACCCGCGTACCCTGCATTGGCAGGAGGATTCTTAACCACTGCACCACCAGGGAAGTCTCGAATATCAGCACTATTTAAATAGAAGTGGTTTGTGAGCATTTAAAAAATGTATTTCCAGTTTCATTCATTCATCTTTAGAGGAAATGGTGTGTTTAATCATTGTTCTTCATTTTGTTGTTTTTTTTTTGTTTAGATTTCCTTCAGGATTGGAGTTAAGAGGTTAGGAAATAAAAATACCGAATGCCTAACTAAATTTGAATCTCAGCTTCACAACAAATAATTTCTTAGCGTGTCTAATGAAATATTCAGGGCATAGGTCTACTGAAATTTTGTTTGTCGTTTGCTTGAAATTTAAATATATGTGGGTGTCCTGTATTTCATTTGACACATTTATTCAGGACTAATGACAGGGTGAATTTTGATAAATATTTTATGGGTGCTTAAAAATAGTAAGTAATGTCTTTATATTTACTTTCAGCTTTTTCAGTAGTTCTGTAAGATCAGAACAGTTCATAGATCTCAACAGTTGATATAATATATATCTTTTTGAATTTACTATTTTGGCTCAGCTACATATGTTCCTGAAAGACGCAGAATAAAATCTCTCACATCATTTTGTTCAATTCCCATTGCTCAATTCAATATTTTTGTTTTATTTATCTTGACACTGTAAGTTAGGACAGGCAAGTTCAGAACTGCTCTCTCTTCCTACTGAATGATTCTGTTAAATTATGTTAAATCATTTTAATTCTAATAAGTCTTTTCTGTCAAAACCGCTATTATATTTTCCACTGACATTCTTCTCATCCGTATCTGTATGGATAGATGCATAGATATTGATCCTTCAGTTAAATTAGGTCCAACCAGGGATTGATTTTTTCCCTTCCCTGGTCATCCCAATAGCAGCATTTGGTATACTTAAGGTTCTTTTTGTTTTAATACCGCAATAAATTTTTTTGATCAAAATATATATTAACTTTCTTGTTTCTACTATTTTAGGACTCCTGAAATTATCAGAAGGGTAAACGTATATTAAATGCTCTCTGAAGCCTTAAAGGACTGAAAACTTGTGTCAGTGTTTCTTCCCTGTACTTTATAATTCCTATGAGTCCCCTTGGACGTTTCTATTATGAGTGTTCTACTCCAACACATAATCCAGTTTGGGAAAACCATTCTCCCATATCCCCATGTGCCATCTTTTGTTTCTGTCTTGACGCATATAAATTGACCACTTTGATTCACATTTTTAGGAACGCAGATCTCCAGAGAGGTGCTGTATGCATCCAGGCCTAAGAGGAAAATATTCAGTAGAACATATGCCAAGTATTTCAAACTAGGATTTTATTATAGGGATTTGGCTTTGAAAATGGTATTAGAACTGTTGGTGGGAATGTAAATTGGTGCAGCCACTATGGAAAACAGTATGGAGGTTCCTCAAAAAACTGAAAATAGGATTGCCACTCCTGGGCATATATCCAGAGAAAACTATCATTCAAAAAGATATATGCACCCCTATGTTCATAGCAGCACTATTCACAATAGCCAAGACATGGAAGCAGGGACTTCCCTGGTGGCGCAGTGGTTAAGACTCCACACTCTCAGTGCAGGGGGCCCGGGTTCGATCTCTGGTCAGGGAACTAGATCCCACATGCATGCCACAACTACGAGTTTGCATGCCACAACTAAGGAGCCTGATGCAACTAAGACCCGGTGCAACCAAATTAATTAATTAATTAATTTTTTAAAAAGACATGGAAGCAACCTAAATGTCCATCAACAGAGGAATGGATAAGGAAGACATGGTACATATATACAATGGAATACTACTCAGCCATAAAAAAGAATGAAATAATGCCATTTACAGCAACATGGATGGACCTAGAGGTTATCATACTGAGTAAGGTAAGTCAGACAGAGAAAGACAAATATTGTATGATATCACTTATATGTGGAATCTAACAAAATGATACAAGTAAACTTACTTACAAAACAGAAACATACTCACAGACATAAAGAACAGACTTGTGGCTGCCAAGGGGGAGGGACGGATTGGGAGTTTGGGGTTAGTAGATGCAAACTAGTATATATAGGATGGATAAACAACAAGGTCCTACTGTACAGCACAGGGAACTCTACTGAATATCCTATGATAAACCATAATGGAAAAGAATAGGAAAAAGAATATATATGTGTATAACTGCATCACTTTGCAGTACAGCAGTAATTAACACAACATTGTAAATCAACTCTACTTCAATAAAATAAAGTTAAAAAGAAGACAATGGTAATACAAATGCTAGTAGAACAGCAGGAAAAATGAAAGGGCACGGCAGTAGCACAGTGAAGAAGGGATTGGTACCCACAGATCGGGAAGATGCTATCTACCCCGGATGGAGCCCCAAACCCTCGCTTGCTCTATCAGTGATGATGATTTTAGACCTGGTGGTTCAGGAACTGGTAAAGAGAGTTTGCAGTGTCTGGTGAGAACTGTTGAAAGGCTGCCTGTCCAAACTCAGTCGCCAGCTACTAGACAAGACTGCCAACAGCTCTGTTTCCTTATACAGAGGTCTCTGACCCCTTTGGGACAGACTTGACAAGGAAGACAGCTCCCCAGGGAACCTGAGAAATGTAGTTTGCTGACTTCCAGCCCCAGGGACTATCAAATGGCTGGCTGAGAGCAAGGAGGTGACCAGATAACCAAATAACCAGAAATGGTTTAAATCTGTGTGAGGCACATGATACCTCCTATACGCTTTTAAAGAAGAAAACACACGTGATGACGAAACATGAGGATCCCATCATTGGATGATCCTCTGCCCTTATGCAGAAAATAAACACCACTCTTTACTGAGCTAAATTGTCTCAGGGAATTCCTCATTTTCTTATTCTCGGTTGTGCAGGAGACTCCTGGACTTCCACACTAAAATTTCCCATAACCTTTGTCAATCTTTCAGGTATAATCAAGTAGCAATAGTTCTGCACCGAAAAGTTAGCAGTTACCAAGAAACATATTGGTCCAAAGCTCAGCAAAATTCTTTGCAACAAATAACACACACTTTTTCTGTGGTCAGTCTTCATATTTGTTTTAGTTTTCAGGTTTCTGGATGGAGAGGGGCAGGAAACATAGTATAGCAAGGCAAGGCAAGTCTTTGTTAGCCCCTGAGTACTGATGCAACATAATTACTGTAAGCTCATGTGAAGGGACATTTTATCACATTATGGGTCATAACCATAGTTACTTTTGACTTGTAATTTATTCATGTGACTTTAATGAGTAACCATCTTTGAATTTCAGAGGTATTTCTGTAAAATATATCTGACCATAATTCAAAACTTTTAAGTAGCACAACCTGAATTTGGTTACAGCTTCATATTAATACTTTTATAATTCGTATTCTAATTAAAAAATAATAGAACAGAAGAACAAATTTATATTCCTAATTGGCAAGGTCGTTGCATATTTTAGCACAGATGGAACTGTAATTATTTTTGAAATTATCATAACAACTAATTTTCTCTTCAAAAGTCTAATTAATTTTTTTATCCAAAATAGCTTATTGGACTCACTGTCATATGATTTACATTTTTCCTTGTTAGCAATAATTTAGTCTTGGTCCTAATGATCTTGGAAGGCAGGGGTGTTTCTGATATGCAACTAAATTATGTTTATTCAAATACATTTACTTTCCAACTTAGCCAACTGCCTTATCATGTTTTGTTCTTAATCCCTACCACAGCACTTACTTTTTAGTATCAGAAGATAAATATATAGATAGGTAGAAATGTATATATTTCTTTTTCTTTGGGCTACAATTAAAATCTGGTGTCTGTTATTTCAAGTTGTTTGGAAGCAGAAGTCCTTACACCGCAATTGTTAAAAACGCATATTGTTTAGAGATATTTATTATAACACGAACTCTACGATGAGCAATGAAGTAAAATGTATTCCTTTGGAACGGACCATTTGAAAGTATTCTTTATTCTTATAATGCCTTTCTTTTGTAGAGAGAAATCGCATCCTCCACATCAGTGAGAGATTTCAATTTCACCTAAGTCCCTAGGATCCACTTCTTTTAGAATTTTGCCCATATTTCTGTTAGTGCAAATGCAACTCTATTGAAGAATCCTCGCCAAGTCGAATAGGTGTGGTGTTATGATGGGTAAGGGTGCTTGTTCTCCCCGTGTCTTATCTAAGTTCTACACACCGGCTAGAATAAACACTCTACATATATAGTGTGAGCAAAGGACCAAGAAGGAATTTCTCTTGTACCCAGTGCCATTAGGAAATAACCAAAGGGTGCTAAGAGAAAAGAATGTGACTTGGAATTCCTTGCATTACTTTCATGAGTTTGGAGGTAAGGCTGAAGAGAGTCATGAGATTCTAGTTTGTGAAGCTGAGCTGTGAAGGTGAGAGTGAAGGATTTCCCTTGGGTTGTCCCTAAGATCTTCCTAAGTACGTGTTTCTTTTTGGGATGCATGACTAAGGTACATTATGACACCTGCCTTTAAGTATCAAATGCAAAGATCAGATTACATATCAAAACAGTTTTTGTTTACAAATAGTATATGGGGAACTGAGCTGAATCAATTCTTTAAACATATATGAAATATGTCACATCTCTGAAATAAATCAATTGTTTAAACATTTATGAAATATAGCCTAAGCCATGCTTAATTAAAAAATAATAACTTTTATTCCAAACTGTGTATTGGATTTTCCTCTCATTTCCCTGTGACTCTTGCATGTTCATGAATCCCAGTGTTGTCTTATGCAGCTGTGACATTGCACAAGTATGATCTGTAAGATATAAGTGGAAAATAATTCTATTCTTTTCCTGCACTGGGTGCTTCTCTGCCCCTTAACCAAAAGTTTGTCTCAGATAATAAATCGCTCTCCAGTTATTGAAATCCCAAGAATAATCTCATGTCAGGAAAGAAATATCCAGGCTCATGTAACAGTCAATCAGGAACTCAGTTCATCTTTATATCAAGGTGGTCATAAAATATAATTTTAATACTTCTTTTTTATGGAGGAAGGGGCACACAGAGGCAAAAGTGCCTTAGCCCACAGAAACTGTGATGTGTCCCTGGTATCTCCACACCCGCCTACCCCCCAGCCTCTAAGCTTCTACCATTCTTTAACTGTCTGCCACCATGGCAATCGTCTTCTCCTTGGGTTTAGCTCATTTATTTATTATAATTTTCTGATTACAGTGAATTGGGAGGAAAGTGTTCTATTCTTCTTCTTTTTACACTTTCAGAGAACTTGCAGAGAACAACGTGGTACAGTATGTGTTCAAAATGTATTTGACTGAATTCCATTGAACTGTTGCCAGCTTATTCACTCATCAAGATTCAGTACATGTGTGCACACGCACACGGACACACACACGAGAATACTTAGGTACTATGGGAACTTTAAATGATATAAGCTCATATAAATTATGCAATTCTATTTTAGCGTCTAAAATTATCACCATACTTGAGAAAGTGACTGAAGTTAATAGAGCTGAATTTTGTGAGAATAAGGAGCAATTTCCCAACTATTTTATCTGTTTATTTATTATTTTTAAAAGTGCATTTTAAAAAAAATTTTATTTAGTTTTGGCTGCGTTGGGTCTTCGTTGCTGCACGCGGGCTTTCTCTAGTTGCAGCGAGTGGGGGCTACTCTTCGTTGCGGTGCACGGGCTCTAGGCGCGTGGGCTTCAGTAGTGGTGGCACACGGGCTCAGTAGTTGTAGCTCGTGGGCTCTAGAGCGCAGGCTCAGTAGTTGTGGCACACGGGCTTAGTTGCTCCGCGGCCCGTGGGATCTTCCCGGACCAGGGCTCGAACCCATGTCCCCTGCATTGGCAGGTGGATTCTTAACCACTGCACCACCAGAGAAGTCCTTCCCAACTATTTCAGTTGGAAATGCTATCATAACATGGCATCAATGGCTAAGAAAAATATGTGTGAATTCCATTTTACATGTCTTAACTTTAACTACTATAAAGAAAAAAGTTGACCACAAATCTGGTGAGTCCATTATAATTCATCCTGTCTAGACTGGATGTTTGCCAGCAACCAAGGATTGATTCTAGATATAATTGATGGTTTGATCAATATACAAAAGGATCTCAGAGATATAATAAACTGCACTTATGATCAAAAAGCAGTCTCACTGTTAGTTAATTAAGGAGAAGCAATTGACATACTGATTTATAGGAAAAAATCAGAAGGATAATCTGCTTGGAAAATTGTATTTGCAGCCAATATACATTTTATTCCAATTTTATTTGTCTTTTCAAAATAATAGAGATAATACTTGTAAAATATGAGACAACATGATTCCAGCTGCTAACTAATCCCTAAATAGTGCTTATATTGGTTAAGTCTAGACCAGACGTTTAATAATTTTTTAAAATTTCATTTATTTTTATTGAATTATAGTTAATTTATAGTTAGTTTAAAGTGTACAGCAAAGTGATTCAGTTATATTTATATATATATTTTTTCAGATTCTTTTCCATTATTGGGTATTACAAGATATTGAGTTCAGTTCCCTGTGCTATACAGTAGGTCCTTGTTGTTTACCTATTTTACATAAGTATTTTATATATAGTGTGTATATGTTAATCCCCAACTTCTAATTTATCTCCCCCCCAATAATTTCTAATTTCCAGCAATAAATAATATCCCGTTGTGATATTTTTTAATGTGATGTGGAGAATTTAGAACTGAAATACCCATTGTGTCCAGTAAGAATGGACACACGGTTGATATAAATGCATCATCTGCCAATGCTACATCACGCTAGCAATGAATGGAACATCTTACATCATTTCACTAGGAGGTGCCTTTAAAACAAGCAGGACAGCAAATCAGGGATATTGCTGTGAGCTGACATCACCTTGCGTGGAATTCGTAACAAGGACCAGGCTAACGTGACATGTAAATGAGATAGGAATGAGTAGACCTGTAAAACACTAGGTCCTTAAGAGAGATTACACGTCAGAAACCGCAAATTATGTTCACTTCAGCTTTTTGTAAAAAAAAAAAAAAAAAAATTGCTGTTAACTCATGGCAGGGGGTATTTTCTTTTGCAATTATCTCCAAGTAGGTGCCAGATTTCTCCTGGCAATGTCCAATTTTCAGGGAATTTACAGCTCTTCCTTTGACATTTTCTGCAGGTCATTAAACAATCACTTGATATGTGGTTTATTTCATTCTGATGGCTCTGCTACTCAGATTCTATTAGGAATAAATATAACACGGTGTTTTAAAAAAAACCTTAAACAGTCATCAGTATCTGAATTGCAGTTCGAAATATTTCACCCTTTGCCTCAAGAGTGAATAGTATAACCCTTGGTGATCCTATGTCAGCTCTCATACGCCCCTCACTTCTTACAATTCCCATTTAAAACCACAGATTCGGGCTTCTGTAAATATTTAGATATGTCTATAAACTGAAAACACAGATCAAGAAAGTACCCACTTTTTGAAACAGATGCGTAAGTGATAAGATGAAATACAATTCTGGTAAATGTATTATGGCGTAGATTAAAAAAATCTCATAGTGTGGGAGCATGAATTGAGATTCTTAAAATACTCATGCAACTGTAACCAAAGAAAATCTCTTTTTAAAGAAAAAAGGGTTTATTTTGTATATAAGCATAAGGATTATGTTTGGTTCTTTTATTGGCTTTGAACAGAAGCCAATTTTGAAATAAATTAATGGTTACTCTTTAGCCCTGGTATGACCAGCTATATGTACTAAACATATAAAACAGGTGAGGGGAATTAAAAGAACGAACTGTCTAAAACCCAGAGTTGTAAAGAAAGTTTGGGAAGGAAGTTACATTATGTACCAGGGAGAGAATGAAAGGGAAAAGCATACAGAGAGAGTGCCTTATTGACAAGAATAATTACGTTTTTTTTTTCTTTTGGTTATGAGTATAGAAAAAGAGGCAATGCCATCTAAGACAATAGAAAAGCATAATACCAACTACAAGCTGTTAAATTAGGGGAAAAAAGATTAATACCAATTAGACCAGGTCAGAAATTATAAAGGCTCTAGAAAAATAAAATTATCACAAATATAAAAAAATTAATAACCTAAATGGATTCATAAAACGGTATTTCTAAGAAACATCCCTAAACGAAAGTGATAAAAGCAAAAAATATAATAATAAAGGACATGCAGGAAACAGAGTAAATGTAATGATAAATATAGAATTTATAAATGTACATGTATGAAAAGAATCCTCAGGTACACATTTTGAGCAAAATTAAATATTTTAATAAGCTAAACTTGTGGAATTAAATTTTAGTGTTTGGATTTTAAATCCGAAAGAACATGAGCAAAATCTGAGCAGGGTTATGGGTAATAAGACCAACATGTATATGTATGAAGAAAGAGGAAAAAGTTCCATAAATCCTTATTTTATATCCCTAGAATATCTGTGAAAAAGCTTAAGTATGTGATCATCAAAATTTCATAAAATGAAAATGTGATGTTTGCTGATATTAAATATTATTAAATAATCTTAAATTATGAAATTAGAAAGTAATAATAAAGGATTGCCAAAATCTTAATTGCTCACAAATTAAGAAACATTTCCCTAAATACTCTTTGATCAGATTTATCACATTAAATTCAGCCCAAAGTTGGAAAACACAGATGTCTATCTTATACTAAATGCTGAAATATATGGCCAAATATGTACTAAGTACAGATTATATAGCTGTGAATTTTATTAAAGAAAAATATTGAATATTAGGAAGAATATATTTACTTTAAGAAATTATAAAATGGACCATGTAATAAACAAATTGTAGGCAAGTAGAACTGATTAAGATAAAAATTGGAAATCATTAGATTGAAAATAATAAATAATAGCAATAATGTATAAGTACAAAAGCTGGTTTCTTGGGAACAAAACCCCAGAGAAATAGGTTATCATAATACAGATGTAGTAATAAGGAAAAAATGGGCAAGGTATACAGTGGCTAGGAAAGCACTGCAATAGATAAAGGAGAGTTTTGACCCACATGTAGGTAGAGAATTATAACTTCCAATTATCTGAAAGAGATTTGAAATGTGATTATTGATTTCTATTGTAAAGGGTTTCAGGACCAGAGAGTATCAAAGGTAAATGCTGTATGATCCTTTAAATATACAAGAATGAGCAAACAGAAACAGATGATTTTAATTCTACTTAAAGCAAATGCTCCCTGGTTCATTTCATTAAATTATTATAAATTATTACCACACCTGATTACCACACCTAATAATGATAAAGTAGCTACAGATTAATCATTAATCCATATTTCTGAACATATTTTAAAGTCACACTCAACCGTACACTGATAAAACAATACAATTCCTCGTCTAAGGAAAGGATATTACTGGAAATTACTGGTGGTTCATTGAAATAAACTATTATACCAACAAGACTAGGAAGGAAAAAACCCACAGGATTATAACATTAGAAACTGATAAAGCCACTGGTAAAATTTCAGATGAAATGTTAAAACTCTTTTTAAAATTAAAATGAGAAACGATAAGTATTGTCAGCTCTATATCAAAATATCTATTAAAAATGCAGATAAAAGGTAGACATGTCCCTCGCCATCATTATGGTTCAGGGTTGTTTCAGTGGCTCTGTAGGCTACTCTAAGATCCGAAAAATGTCGATAAACATGGGAAAATTAAAGGGCAATGTTCTTTTCATTTATAAATGAACATATAAATGTATCTGTGTATGCCTGTGTTTCAATTAATCTATTAACGACTGAGATATATAAAATGGCAAAGTTACAAGAAGCTGAATGGGAAAAGACAACATTTATTTACACTGTGGGTGGAATTATAGATTCTTTTTTCTTTTCTTTTTGGAAACACCTGTGATTACACCTTAGTGTTGTCTATAAATCAATACATTAAATGCTTACCCATCTTAAACAAGAGAGCAGGAAAGGCATTAAGGCATTCATGATTTTGAGTCTTCTGGAATACATTGGTGATAGAGAGTCCCAGAGGGAAAATGACTTAAACTTGAAGTGCTGGAGTAACAGGATGTTGCCCAGAACTGGTACAGAACTTTCACCAAGCTATACCGTGGAGATGTCTCCAGAAGGACCCCAACGTGTGTCCCATGAGAAAACCAGCTTTTGGATGCTGGTCACAGAATACGTGTTCATGGTACAAAGAAATTCGTGACAGCAACTGTGAGTGAAACTGCCATTGTGCCTTCTTCATACTGGAAGATGGAGAAGGCGGGGGGCAGAGGGGAGGGACAGCCCACAGCATGTCCCCCCCACAGGTGAGGAGTTGACCCACACTGGTGTCGAAAGATGGTTAAGCCCAATAGGATGCTGTACTGAATCCCAGGGCTGCTGTCACTAAGGACCACGATGCAGGGGTCTGAAAGCAGTAGAAAGTTATTCTCTGAGGCCAGAAGACAGAGCAAGGTGTGAGCAGGGTTGGTTTCTCCCGAGGCCGTGATGGAGAAAGTGTTTCATGCCTCTTTCTTAGGTCCTGGTGGTTTGCTGGCAATTCTTGGGGTTTCTTGGCTTGGAGCTGCATCACTCCAGTCTCTGCCTCTGGCTTCCCTCTGTGTTTCCACGCTCAAATCTCCCTCTTTTTATAAGGACCCCAGGCACTGGACTAGGACCCACCCTGACCCCGTATGGGCTCATCTTAATTTGATGGCATCTGCCCGACTCTGTTTCAACATAAGGCCAGATTCACGGGTTCCAGGGGTTAGGACTTGAACATATCTTTGAAGGGGACACAATTCAACTCACAGCACATATTTAAAAAGTTGGGTTTAGACTGATCTCACTGTATTTAAATTGGCCAGAAAGCAATGGGATTGATCAGGCTGGCCTTGATGGGATGGTATGAATTATCCCATGGGATCCAGTGGAGGCACCATTGCAGAAAAACTAACTCAACTTTGCACGTACAACGTTTAAATTTTTCAGAAAACTAGTCAGTTTATTTGTGTTTAGATAGTATGCTCATTTTTATTTCTTTTCTTTTCTTTTTTGTTTTTTGTTTTGGTTGCACCGCACGGTATGCGGGATCTTAGTTCCCTGAACAGGGATGGAACCCGGGCCCTCTGCAGTGGAAGCATGGGGCCCTAACCACTGGACCACCAGGGAATTCCCAATATGTTCATTTTTAAATGTTTTCTAGATTCAAATAGAAACAGTTACTGAAGCCCAATAATTTTGACTAGTGACGATTATCAAATATTATATATAGAGAGAGCGAGGGACGCCCCCGTTCTACCATGGTAGACATCAGTATAGTCTGTCTTATCTTCCTTAGAGTCTAGGCATTGGGGTGGGAGGGAGCCTGCCAACCATAAAAGGATGACAAGCCATTAGCTCAGGCTGGTATCAAGCCATTTATCTCCTAAACTCTACTCCCCTCTTATTTTTCAAAACATGAGCTGTGGCTGCTGCAGACTTTGGGGTTCTTTCATGATATTTCAATTTGACTGATTAACACAAATATTGACCTTTTCTGTCCATGTCTATGCATGCGAACCTATCTAAAATGTACTGTTATGAAATCGAGAGGGATACACTCATGACTCAGTCACGGCTGTTGCATAATTTTGAAATCTTGACGTACTACATGTTACCAGGGATCCAAGTTTGCTTTTTTTTTTTTTTTTCTTTTTAACTTTTGGCTGCACCGGGCGGCATGCGGGATCTTAGTTCCCCGACCAGGGATGGAACCTGCGCCCTTCGCAGTGGAAGCTCAGAGTCCTAACCACTGGACCACCAGGGAAGTCCCCAGGTTTGCTTTTTAGAGTTGCCATCCATGCAGTAGTTTAAACAAACATGCCCATTCTCTTGTCTTCAACTCACGTGTTCAGGGTACTGGGTGGAATAATGTAATCGCCTTTTAAACACAAGTGTGGGTGGTAAGTACGCTTTCATCTGCAGTTACCTCTGGGTCATTTCTTAGAAAGCACGTATGTTTGAACAAGATGGGATGCAGTAGTTTGTAAGCAAAAATACAACCTCCATCCTTCAAACAGTGAGTGTCAATTTCCAAAGGGCACAAAAACAGGCTAAGTTGTTTTGCTCGCCGTGGAATGTAGCATAAGTCATTCCAAAATATGCCCCTTTGGAGTAAGGATTATTCTGAGCTGAAGACAACTAAGGAGCAGACACAAGAAAAACTTCCTGCCCTCCCCCTATTACCTAAAAGTAGGACGTCAACTTTAGACCCTATTGGCTGGAGGTGGCACCAAAGGAATCTATATAACAGACTTTACTAATTACACTTTATCTACCGTTAGTTTACCTTGACCTTGGAAGCCTAAAACCACTTGCCGTTGTCCTGCCTTTTCTCCAAAAGTTTTTGTTCTTTGTAGAAGATGCTACATAAACTGGAATTCTAAGCCACCTTGGGGAGTTACTCATTTTTCCCTGGGTAGACATGTGAATAAACTTGTTTATTTTTCTCTTGTTCATCTGTCTTTCACTACAGGGGCGTCAGCCAGGAACATCTATTCAAGCCACTTCCTGAAAAGGTCTTTTACATTTTCACCCTGGCAACCAGAAAACACATCTGAGATCTGAGAAATAGAAATGTAAAATGGGAGCCTTTTCCTAAGCCCTGCACATGATAACCTTTTACACATCCATGAAAGGCAGAGGTTCTCAAATTTTAGCCAGCCATTCATCAGAACCCATGAGAGCTTGCAAAAACAGAGATTACTGGGTCCCACGGACGGCCTCCATGAAGCAACAAAGGTCTCTTGATGAAGCCAATTTATGAAACTAAAAGCCCAGGGATGAAACCACTGTGCTATATGATTATTAGATGCATCACAGCCGCCATGTACATCCGGGCCCCATACGTCATAGGAGAATGAACAGATCTTAGAAGGATTTTTTTTTTACCTTTTGGGAAACAATCTTTTTTTTTTTTTTTTTTTTGCTGCCCCGTGCAGCATGTGGGATCCTAGTTCCCCGACCAGGGATCGAACCCACGCCACCTGCACTGGAAGCGCGGAGTGCTAACCACTGGACCGCCAGTGAAGTCCCGGGAAACAATCTTTATAAAACCCTACAATGTGAAGACACGTATGCCGTTGACTACAGCACCCTTGATAATTTTTCTATCCAACCATAAAACACTGCAAAGGTAGTATTCCATGACCTATTCCTTCTCTCATTAATACAAATAAGAACTAACTGAACAGATTACAGTGCTTGCAGAAAACCATAAAGCAGTCATTTTACTCCTACCTGATGGAGGGATTTATTACTGAAATACATGCGAGTATAAGAACCTTACCTTCATCTTTAACACTTAAGTATGAGGTACTTTAATATAAGGGGGAGACATTTGTGGTTCCAGACATAATGAATCAGGTACCACTTTTGATATATTAAGTAAATAAGTCACACTTCTGGGCTGATGGCCTTGTTGGCCTGGGGGAAGTACTGACCAGTGGTTGAGAAATCCAGCATGTGTTGGGCAGATAATGTGTTTCACTTCCGTCTACCACATACAGCTGTAAAGTCTGTCTAGTTCCTTTAATGCTAAAAACCCCAATTTTCTCATATGCACAGTGAAGCTAGTGATAGGGTATATGCGAAGGACTTCATTCAGTGTTTCACAAATAGCTTAAAAAATTATAACTCTGATGATGTTTTGAAAATTGTCAAAAAAAAAAAAAAAAAAGAAAGAAAATTGTCCACCTAAACTTCACAATGGCAATGAGTAGAAAGGTTGTGTTGAAAACATTTGGTAAGATCTGCTTTCAAAAAAAAAAAAAGCAGAAGAAATTGTACACATAAACACTATTATTATCAATATCATTTAACTATGATGCAATATATATACAGTAAGAGTGTGGTTAAAAGTGCTATGCACTTGCTTTTAGAGAACACAAGACAAAAGTGTAGACTTATAGTTCTTTCTTTAGAAAGATGTAGTTCAGGGACTTCCCTGGTAGTCCAGTGGTAAAGAATCCGCCTTCCAATGAAGGGGACCTGGGTTCTGTCTCTGGTTGAGGAACTAAGATCCCACATGCCACGGGGCAACTAAGCCTGCGTGCCACAACTAGAGAGAAGTCCATGCACCATAATTAAGAGCCCGCTTCTCACAACTAAGACCTGACACAGCCGAAAAGAAAGAAAGAAATGAAGGAAGGAAGGGAGGGAGGGGGAGAGGGGGAGAGAGAGAGAGGAAAGAAAGAAAGGAAGGAAGGAAGGAAGGAAGGAAGGAAGGAAGGAAGGAAGGAAGGAAGGAAGGAAGGAAGGAAGGAAGGAAGGAGGAAGGAAGGAAGGAAGGAAGGAAGGAAAGAAAGAAAGAAAGATGTAGTTCATTTCTTTGTTTTGAAACTGAAGACAAGCATCTGTGACTAATGAATGTATAAAGAGTATTAAGGAAAATTTCATGGAACTGTTTGATTGTGGTTGGGAGCATATCTGTGGATGGGGTCATTGTAATTATTCATGTTCCCCAGAGACAAAACCCCCTCCTGAAGAGTGACAGAATAATGTGAGCAGATTCCATCCTGGTTTACAGCAGCCAATTAAAGAAACCAATTACTGTTGCAAACTGTGTCAACCCAGATTGACCTAATTTGATCCCTGTTTGTCAGTTACACAAACAAACCCCATTTCCAGGACTTGCTTAAATTGGAGGAAGGAACCCGAAATGGGCCCCTCAAGAAATGGGCTGCTGAACCAACAAAATGTCAACCGACCCACAAAAGCCAGCAGTAGGCATTGCTTATAATTGTGTTGATGTTGTACACAATGCAGACTCAATTCCTTAATCTGTACACTGTTTCTACTCGGCTCCCATTACCATTTTTCCACAGGTAGATGCCTCTTGAAAAGTTTTTACGTAAACTCTTAACTAACGTGTGTCCAAAGGGCTGAGTGCCCTCACCTTGAGAGAGCCCAGTTCTTATATTTTAGGTAAAGCAGCTATGTGGGAGAAAAGGAAGGGACGATGTAAATAAAAACAGCTGTGAGCAACAAGGCACAGGCACCCCTCACACATCCACGGCGAATATTTTCAACGGCAAAAGCATGAAAACCGATTTTAATGAAGAGAATAAAGTAGAAGATGATGCCTACTGCCACCATTATCATTTAACATGGCCTTAGAAATTTTAGCAAAGAGTAAAACAAGAACAGATTGGTGGTATGGACATTGTAAATGAGGAGATGCAGTTATTTTTTTCTTTCCTGGTGATATACCATATACGTGGAAAATGCTGACGCACTCCATAAAAAAAGAAATACTAGAGTTCATATTAGATTTAGGAAAACTAGCTGGATACAAATAATTGTCTTTAAAAAAAATAACATTTTTCTAGTCCTGCAATTAAAGTGAATATAGAAAAATAGTAATGACTGATAGCGAGAAAACAATATTTTTATTACCAATTGTGAATAGTATATTATGCGGTAAAAGGTAACTTCTGATGGACAAACCAAAACTGAAAATTATTAGTTGTGTGTGACTCCATCCAACTCTAATCCATTGGGATTTTTATCTAAATTGGATTAAATAATCATAAAATGCATTAGGACAACAAATCTATATAAGTAGCTGAAATGTGGTAAGAGAGAATGATTGACAAAGAGATGCCAGATGCTATATATGAGAACATACATCGTGGTCACCATCACAAGATCTGTACGTATCAATACAGGATGCAGAGAAAATGTCAGGGAGGAACTCTTTATCCTTTGACCCGCAGTGTAAATAGCATTATCTCTGCCTGTATACCCTCAGCACACCCTACCCACAGAGACCCACACTGGTCCAGAAACAGCACAGCACTCATTAGCAAACAGACCACATTGCTCTGGGCAGACACAGCCCACGCCCCAGGGAAGGGCTTGCAGGGCAGAAGCTGATTTCATTCTTCCTTTACCCCTGGGCTAAGTGCTTTGCTGCAGGTAAAAACCCTACACAACTCTACCTGGTGGTCTTTAGTTGTATTTAATCCTTCAAGACACCAATCATAACCAACAATTAATTATGTTTTAAAAATCTGGCTTTCGCAAGACATGGAAGCAACCTAAATGTCTATTGACAGATGAAGGGATAAAGAAGATGTGGTACATATACACAATGGAATGTTACTCAACCATAAAAAAGAATGAAATCCTGCCATTGGCAGCAACATGGATGGACTTGGAGGGCATTGTGCTAAGTGAAATAAGCCAGACAAAGACAAACACTGTTTCATATCACTTATATGTGGAATCTAAAATATACCACAAACTTGTGAATGTCACAAAACAGAAACAGACTCAGATATAGAGAACATACTAGCAGTTACCTGTGGCAGAGAGGGAAGTGTGGAGGGGTAACATAGGGGTAGGGGATTAAGAGGTACAAACTATCATGTGTAAGATAAATAAGCTACAAGGATATATTGTACAACACAGGGCACATAGCCAATATTTTATAATACCTATTAATAGAATATAACATTTAAAAATTGTGAATTACTATATTGTATACCTGTAACTTGCATAATATTGTACATCAACTCTACTTCAAAAATGGTTTATAATATTGTAAAAGATGTGGCTTTCAAATGATTCCCCTTATTGGAAGACAAGCTCCATAAGAAACAGGAATAAATCTGTCCTGTTCATTTTGGATTCCTGGTGGCTAGAACAAAGATGGCACCACAGCACTTGTTTTCTGAGTTAAGATAAAAAGACGAACTGATCACAAAATGTCCATAATGGTTGAAATTTCAACCACTTCTATAAACCTCTGTCCTCTTTGATTTCCCAACCTAAACCTTCCACTCAGATTTTGAATTTCTCCAAGTTTGTGATGATTCCCAAGGTGCTATCCAGCCAATATGCCAGACTCCCCTGGACATCAGGTGTAGACCAGGTGACCTAGTTTACAATGAGTGGTTTCAGAGGTAAGTGGCTTGGTGGCAGGGAAATTGGACTCCGCCCCTTCCTGGGAAGGTGTCCAGTTGTCCTGGAGCAGGATAGGTGGCAGTTCTTTCCAATGGTCAGGGTGGCAGGCAGCCCATTGTTCACTTTGTAGAATCTCCCATACGTGGTTGGATTTTGTTCCAGGCTGCATAAGCCATCAAGATCGGACTCCCTGGCGATTCTTTGAACTTTCTATTATTTAGTAAGAAAATCCTTTCCTGCCTAAGGCATTCAATGTGAATTCTATTCATTGCACCAAAAAGACCTGGATTTATTTCGTAGGGCTGCCACAACAAAGCATCACAAACCAAGTGGCTTACAGCACAGAAATGTGTTCTCTTCCAGTTCTGGAACCAGAGATCTGAGATGAAGCTATGCCAGCAGGGCTGCCCTCCTTCTGAAGTCCACCCAGGGGAGGGTCTGTTGTAGGTCTCTCTCCTAGGTTCTGGTGGTGGTTCCTGAGTCTATGGCAGTATTAGTCCAATCATCACATTGGTTCCTCCTGTGTCCATGTCCCCAGGTCCAAACGTCCCCTTTTAATAAGGACAGCAGTCATACTGGATTAAGGGTCCACCCTACTCCACAATAACCTCACCTCCAGTTCGCTAATTGTACCTTCAATGACCCTGTTTCCAAATAAGGTCACATTCTGAGCAACTAGGGGTTACAATCATGGGGGGGGGGGGAAACAATTCAACCTATGACAAAGAATGATGGACACAGGTATCAAGAAGGCTTGTGAGATGCACCCCAATGTTTGTAGCAGCACTGTTTACAATAGCCAGGACATGGAAACAACCTAAATGTCCGTCAACAGAGGAATGGATAAAGAAGATGTGGTACATATATACAATGGAATATGGCTCAGCCATAAAAAGGAACGAAACAATGCCATTTGCAGCAACATGGACAGACCTGGAGATGATCATACTAAGTGAAGTCAGACAGAGAAAGACAAATACCGTATGATATCACTAATATGTGGAATCTAAAAAAATGATACTGGATTTTCTTGGTGGTGCAGTGGTTAAGAATCCACCTGCCAATGCAGGGGACATGGGTTCGAGCCCTGGTCTGGAAAGATCCCACATGGCACGGAGCAACTAAGCCTGTGCGCCACAACTACTGAGCCCATGCGCCGCAACTACAGAAGCCCACACGCTCTAGGGTTCGCGTGCCGCAACTACTGAGCCCGCGTGCCGCAACTACTGAAGCCCGCGCGCCTAGAGCCCGTACTCCGCAACAAGAGAAGCCACCGCAATGAGAAGCCCGCGCACCGCAATGAAGAGTAGCCCCCGCTCGCCACAACTAGAGAAAGCCCGTGCGCAGCAACGAAGACCCAACACAGCCAAAAAAATAAATAAATAAAATAAAAAATTAAAAAATGACACAAATGAACTTATTTACAAAACAGAAATAGACTCACAGACATAGAGAACAGACTTATGGTTACCAAAGGGGAAGGTGGGGAGGGATAAATTGGAAGCAGGGGATTAACAGATGTACACGAGCATACAGAAAATAAACAAGGACCTACTACATAGCATAGGAAACGATATTCAACATCTTGTAATAACCTATAATGGAAAATAATCGAAATAACTGAATCACTTTGCTGTGCACCTGAAACTAACACAGTATTGCAAATCAACTATCCTTCAACTTAAAAAAGTTAAAAACTTTAAAAAAGTTTTCAATTAATTAATTTTTAAAAACGGCTTGTAAAGACTGTTGTGGAGGTATGAGGGCAGGTCCAGGTACACTCATGTCTTTGAGGAAGATTTCTCCCATCTTTACACAGGTTGATCCATTCGTTTTCAATCCTGTGATGGTCTAGCTGTCCACTCCTGCCATGAGTAATTCAGGCTCGCCTTGGTGGTTTTACAGACATACACCTGACATCACAATACCTACAAAGCGTTCTTCTGGCCTAAGAGCCTGGCAATCAGAGGGTCATTGTGAAGACCTCCAGATGCATGGAAAATATTAAGAATAAGAAAATGATGCGTGCGCCGAATCTCTTACAAATGCCCGTAAATCAACGAACTCATGGAGTTGATTTTCAAGAGGATCCTCCAAAGATGATTTTCCTGGGCTAAATCGTCACATTCAGTGTTCCTGCCTCTTAGTGGCTTGCAGAGTGGGCCATGCAAATTTGGATATTCACAGAGTGGCTGAATATATGCATTCTGTGATGCCCCAGATTCCCGCTGTACGCACTCCTTCAGATGAATCTCCAGCTTTCTAAGCCCGAGCATGCACTGTACGTTCCCAAAATAATACATTATTAAATAAGCTGCCTAGTCGCCCAGCTAATGACCAAGCAGAGCAGCAACACGAGGTCCATTTCAAATATATCACCTACGGCTCCAATGACCATTAGGAGCGCTTCGGTTTTTCAAACTGCCACGTGCATTCGAAAGAGTAACAGAAATTAGCTCCGTGCTGCAGTTTTGGATGACACCTGGCTGTGTCTCCAATGACAGCAATGTTTTCAGAGTAACTCATACGCTTCATTCGTTTCTGTACAGTGACGGGGCATAAAGTCAAAACATGAGGTCTGTTGGAAGCCTCTAAATGAAGCCAAACAAGAGACAGAGAGAGGAGGGAGGGACATGAAGTGATTATGTGGGGAATCTTTTAATTTCTATAGCCAAGAGCTAAAGGCGGCAACGAACGCGTTAAGAAGAAAAGGCACACGCGAGTGTTACAGGATTTCCTGCGCCTGGGCTCATAAAAAGAAGACGGCAGCCCTACAGCAACACTGTGCTTCCCTTACTTCGCTCCGTTTGCCATTTTTACGAAGCTGCCCTCTTCCTGCTCCCTTTAAAATGCTTAATTGTTATGTGCACAGAAATGCCACAGGCGGGGGCATCGAAGAGAGTGCCATGAAAACGGGTCTGCACGATGATTTGGCGTTTCAGTGCTGGCTGATGTAGCAAAAAGGGGGGCAATAGCTTTCGAAACCAAGCTGGTTTCACCGTCTAGGACTTTATCACCGAGCAAAGGCGGGGAAGGATTATGGTGACATGGCGCCGTTCTTGTCCGATATGGGAAGACTGTTTTTGTTGTCCATAGAATGATCTAACTCCGTTTCCAAAGCAGCTGCTTTATCTTCATGAACATCATATGACCTTTTGGAGTCATTTCCCTAATTATATGATAGAGTTTTGTCCCTACTCATGAATTCTTCGGTCACATTATAAATACTGTGGCCATAAACCCTTTGAGTTAAGATTATGGTCAATGATGATTTTTAATATTTGCTGGCAATTCTTTTAGAGTATTGACTTTTCTCCAACCAAGATAGAAACAATATGTCTCTAAACATCTTCATTGAGAGAGAATGTATTAGCACCATATTATGCTCTTCTCACAATTAGGACATACAGGTGGCTATAATCCACAGTAATTATTTGTGTGTAGAATTTTGACAACATCTGGAAAGATGGGATTTTTTAATGCCTTCCCATTTATAAAAATAACACATTGCATAAATAATGTATAAAATAAAGATCAATATATTTTCACCATTGGGTCAAAATAATCTATAAAATAACTATAAAACATATTTCATATTCAAAATAAACATTTTAAAAAATCACTTGGGATGGCTTCCCAGTCTATACAGTTGTTTTTAAAATTTAAAAATGTGATAGGTCACTGGGAACTAACTATTTGTGATGGAGAAACTGTAGGGTGGTCCACAGGACCCCACCTCCTGGTGGTCACACCGTCCCCTTGTGTGTGAGTGAGAACGATGACTTGGTCTAGCCAATGGAATATAACCGACATGGTGAGATCACCTCCCTTGATTAGGTCACCTTCTATGGCAACTGTGATGGGATATGCCTTTTGTGATGATGTTTCTTTACATAAGACTTCACTCTGGACCCTTCTCTCTTTGAAGAAGCAAGGTCCTATATTGTGAATTCTGATAACAACCTAAGTGAGCTTGGACGCCAATCCCTCCCATCTTGGAAGCCAATCCCTCCCAATCCCTCCCATCCCTCCCGTCTTACAACTACAAGGACATGAATTCTGACAGCAGGCTATGTGAGCTTGGATGTGGGCCCATCCCCAGCCAAGCTTTCAGATGAGAATGCCCGAGTCTTACAACTGCAAGGACACGAATTCTGACAACAGCCTATGTGAGCTTGGACGTGGGCCCATCCCCAGCCAAGCTTTCAGATGAGAATGCCCGAGTCTTACAACTACAAGGATATGAACTCTGACAACAGCCTAGGTGAGCTTGGGCATGGGTCCATCCCCAGCCAAGCTTTCAGATGAGAATGCAGTCCTAGAAGCAACCTTCACTGCAGCCTTGCAGAGAACTCAGCTGTGCTGTGTCTGGACTCCTGACCCACAGAAGCTGTGAGCTGACAAACGGGTGTTACTTTTTGTCGCTGGACGTGTGGTAATTTCTTATGCAAATTAAAAACCCATACTTTTGTTCTAAGATGTTCTCAGTGACAATGGACATACTGTGACAATAGGAATCACATGGACATAGTTGACCTTTTGTTCTACGAATTTAATTTCATCACATCATTTAATCTTTTTAGTAAGTAAACTAATGTGTTTACTTATTTCTTGACAACACCATACTATTAGAACTGCTAAAAAAAAAAAATATATATATATATATATATATATCTTTATGGAAGTTTCAGTTTCATCTACTCATTCCTCAGTTTCAAATTTTCCTTGGGTATGACTGCACCTCACTTGTCCTCACAAATTTTAGAACAGCTTGTCAATTTCTACCAAAAAGATGGGTACTTTCTTTGGGATCATATTGAATTCAGCTTAATGAACATCTTGCATTTTTAACAGTATGGAGTTTTCTCATCTACATGTATTCATACTTCATTTATTTTTGTTCTACAAATTTTAAACAATATTTTGATCTTTCTCCCCAGAGATCTTGCACGTACTGGATATAATCTTAGCTGATCAAGAAAATATTTCCAACATTAAATGTTCAGACAAATAAAAACTGTGTAATAATTTTATGCTTCGTGTCAATTTTTAAAATAAATCCTCCAAATTTCCCACTCCCTGTCCCCACCACATATTACCAATCTCCTAATGTTGATGTACATTCTTTCCATCTATATTTTTAAACATTTTACATTTAGGTATCTTACAGGAAATTTATTTGATTTCAAACTGGACACAAAATATATCATCCTCTCCATATATTTGCATGTATTTTTGCTAAGCTTGAGCACGCACATTTTACTCATGTCTTAAGACAGTTTACTTATGTCTTAGAAATTTATTTTACTGAAGTCTAGTTGATTTACAATGTTGTGTTAATTTCTGCTGTAGAGCAAAGTGACTCAGTTATACATATATATACACATTCTTTTTCATATTCTTTTGCATTGTGGTTTATCACAGGATATTGAATAGAGTTCTCTCTGCTCTACAGTAGGACCTTGTTGTTAATTACTTATTATTTTCTTTCTTTTTTCTTTTTCTTTTTGACTCGAACCTATGCCTCTGAGATTTATTCTGTTTGGCAAAGGTAAACCTAGCTTGCTGTTAATGGTGTATATTATTCCATTTTGTGAATAAACTGCAGTTTATTTACCCATTCCTCTCTACATTTAGGTGCATACATTAGATTGCTTCCAACTTTTCACTGTTTCAAAACCAGAATGAAATGATCAACTTTGCTGTGGGAGAGGACTTAAAAGATGAACGTTGTACTTCTGGGTGGATAATGCAGTGTGATGGTCAATAGCGTGATCCTGCTGCTTCCTGGGAGAGCTGTAGGTCCAGGAAGAGCACCATGGGTCCATGAGAGGATCCATACATGTGGACACATATGCACCCACGCCTAGAACCTTCCTCCTGGATAACTGTTATTTTGGTACCACTTCACTGCATTGTCCTCCTGATTTCTAGACTAAATGAATTAGGAGAAATGGTCAAATAGTTTAATTTTAGAGATAGTGTCCACCCTTTTGATTTCATGAAGATTCACTGCATGGCAAATATTTTCATTACTCAAACTTCTAAGTTTCTTCAGGCTATACATTCAACCTCTTTTTTTAAAAAAAGTAATTAATTAACTAGTTTATTTATTTATTTATTTTTTGGCTGCGTTGGGTCTTCGTTGCTGCGCATGGGTTCCCTCTAGTTGCGGTGAGCAGGGGCTACTCTTTGTTGAGGTGCACAGGCTTCTCATTGTGGTGGCTTCTCTTGTTGTGGAGCATGGGCTCTAGGTGCACGGGCTTCAGTAGTTGTGGTACGTGGGCTCAGTAGTTGTGGCTCATGGGCTTAGTTGCTCCGTGGCATGTGGGATCTTCCTGGACCAGGGCTCGAACCTGCGTCCCATGCATTGGCAGGAGGATTCCCAACCAGTGCGCCACCAGGGAAGTCCTATTCAACCTCATTTTGATGGCAATGAATTTGATGGTAATTTTCACATGAAATTCCCCCACCACCATAGTGTGTATTAAGTTATTTTTCTGATGCAAATCATCTTTTGCACAAACAATAATGTCTACCATTTTATGAGTTATAACATTTTTCTTCATTATGCCTTTCTTTTTATAATAGTAAGAGAGGATTAACTACAACATTTGCTATTGTTATCACGCTGTGCACACAGTTTTTGCCATTTTATGTGTTCTAAAATTTTTTCTGCATTTATGCCTTTCTGTTTTATAATTCACTGTTAATAAAAGAGAAAATTAAATATTTCTGCAATGGAAATGGGAAATTAGGAAGGTTTTGTTTTTAGTATGATTTCTATTCTTCCCAGCACATCACCTGGACATTCAACAAAATGAATCGTTTTGGTATTTCAGAGAACATTTTCAAAGAAACCAATTGGGAACCTGCCAAATGGATTAGCTGCCATTCTTTTCAGGCTTGGGCTTTTGCAAAAAAAAAAAAAAAAAATCTTTTTTTCATAAATAAATAGCACAACAGCCTTTTAAATCATTAATCTCCGTGTCAGCTTTCAAGACATACAAGCTGTATGAGCAGTTGCCACGGTGTCATAGGATTTATGCTGTGCACATTGCTCTTGTGTATGTAGCCTCTCATCTTGGTTGACACCACACACCTCAGCATTGCTCATTGCCAAAATCTGCCCACAGCAGCCTCCATACGTGCACTGGCTGCAGGTCACAGGGGAAAACCCTTGTTCCTACTGTAGCATCTCTAAGATGAAGCCAGTCCCCAGGGTCTTGAGCATGAAGAGTGGTTGGATGGAGATGTCTGAGGATTCTGTTTGCTCTGTGTTCCTTTGCTCTCCTGCTTCCTAAGAGTAACTCCTGAGTCCCTGATTTCACACAAGGAGCACGGCTCCCGTTCCTTTGCACAGGTGGTATGTTTTGGTCTCCATTATTCGACAGCACTGGAACTTGTGGCCAACTCTGCTTTCTTTTAGAAACAGACTCCCCAGAATCCCTCTTACTGCAGCTGAGTGAGATACGTTCTGTACGTTATCCATGGGACATTTATTTGGGGGCTGAACTCAGACACCTTAATTTTTTTTACATGACTTTTCTACCAGAGCTCCAAAATTTAGAGCATGCAATTTATTTATCATTTAATGAAGTACCAGAGAAAATGAATTTCTTCTGAGAAAATGATATGTTTTCTTCATCGGACAATAAAAAATACATATTCCTACACAGTTCCATTTTTGCATTAGCTGCAACAGAACTAAAAACATCTATATTCCATAACAAATTATTGCAGTGAAAGATTATTCTGATTATTCTGTTGCTTTTATGCTGATATCATTTTAGTTATCCTCTTTTAAAACTATGGCTAATTGTATAAACCAAATCCCTTTGGATCTCTCTCTATATGTAGAAATATATAACTCGCTCTCTTTCTACCTCCCTCTGTTTCTCTCTCACACTCTCTAAATATATATATATATATATATATATATATATAAAATACATATATATATCATTCTCTATCTCTCTGAGTATATATATTATACACACACACATATATTTTTTTATATAATATAAAAATTTCTCTGTGAGAGAGGCAGACAGATTTCTAATATATATATATATATATACACATATATTTATGGTATAAATCAACACACATGCATATACAAATAAATATACACACGTGTATATTTTCAATGTGTGTGTAGGTAAAAATAGATGTGTGCATGTTACTTGCTAGAGTTTTTGTTAAATTCAGTTTTAAAGGACAATTTATCTCTTTTCCAATTAAGGTTCTGGAAGAGTCAAATAACTTATCAATAATCATTTCACCTTTTTAATACCAACCCACTTACCAGGTGATTATTTTTTCACTTCTGTTTACCCGATTCCTTCACAGTTATCCTCAACCAAACCCTCTGCCATGGTTGTGAATTCCTGGGACATTCCCCTATTTTTAGATAACTACAAGCATTGTCCAATATATGATTTCTCTGTAAAATACACATTACAGGGTGATGATTCTACCTCCTTAAATATTTTTACTTGAAACAAACAAAACAAAAAGCTTAGCCAGAGTTGATGTGATTTACCACTGAAGCTCACAGATGAGAGCCTGACAACATGAGTTGGACCTATTAATATGTTCCTCTTTTTTCCCAATTGAATTCATTGATGATTAAATGGATTAATCAATTGAATGTACTTTCTCACTGGCTGTTGTTTCAGAGACCATTCTTCCATATTTTAGTATAAAGACTTACAAGGTACTAGATTTTTTTTCTGCAAATGAAAAGGAAATTGGGTCTCTTTAAAAACTATAAAGAGAAAAATCTATTTTTAATAAAATTACAGTTGATTGCATTGCTCAACTGTAATACCATCCATAGCACAATTGACAACAGAACAAGTCAATATAGTTCTATGATAGCTATAAACACTTCAAAGAATGTCCTTCATGTGACAAAGATGCAATATTTTAATAGGGATGCTTTTATAACTGGAAGAGATGGAAAGTAATGCATTGGCATCATTTTTTTTTTTTTTTTTTTTTTTTTTGCTGGTAGTGCTTCATGGTAAAATTTTAGGGTTATTTATCTTGGCGGGGTGCTAGGTTATTTCCTTCAAATCAAAGTCTTTATTTATATGTAGTCTTTCATAACCAAGGCTATAACTGATGCTTTGGCTCTTTGATGTAAGTGACTGATACATATCGGGAAGCTGCTGTTGCTACCCAGTGTCATCTGCAAAATAAACTTTGTAGCCTAACCCTTTTCTGATCATTATTCCTCCCCCTCACAAGAGCAGGATCCCTAATACTGGTTTCCTTGCTTATTTCTGGAGAGGTTTTTTTTTTTTTTTTTGACAATGCACCATCGCACCATTTGACAATGCACCATTGCACCATTTGACCAATTTCACCATTTCTATAAGAAACTCTGCACTAGGGACTTCCCTGGTGGTGCAATGGTTAAGAGTCTGCCATGGTCTGGAAAGATCCCACGTGTCCCGGAGCAACTAAGCTGGTGCGCCACAACTACTGAGCCTACGCTCTAGAGCCCACGAGCCACAACTACTGAAGCCCGCGTGCCTAGAGCCCGTGCTCCACAACAGGAGAAACCACCGCAATGAGAAGCCCGCGCACCGCAGCAAAGAGTAGCCCCAGCTGGCCGCAACTAGAGAAAGCCCGCGTGCAGCAACGAAGACCCAACGCAGCCAAAAATAAATAAATGAATAAAGTTAAAAGAAAAAAAAAAAAAAAAGAAACTCTGCACTATAGGTCTAAAATAACAGTATTAGAAACTCCACACCTCAGTTGCTATCTCCCCACGGATTTAAGACACCCAGACTGGAACAGTGTCTTCCACAAAATGAGAGTAGGTAGGTACTTTTTGGGGTTTAGCCTCTGATTATTGGTTTTCTAACTTGCCCCTCATTATTGTAAACCCGACAAGGTTCCAGATAACTCCCCTTGTCTCTCAGGGTAAGTCCATACTGACAAGAGCTTCTCTAGCTATGGGTGACAGGCAGAAGCACATGCCATCTCCTTCTAGAAGACACTTCCAAAGCAGCTTTTCCCTTTCGTCTGCTGGATTTTCCAAGCCCGTACAGCTTGTCCATTCCCTCGCTGAGGTCAGAGAAAGTCCTTATCCCCATTGTACTTGGCTGAAACTATGAGATCCTAATCCTTTATCAGTATGGCAAGCCCCCCCAAGAGTCAACACCTTGTGTTTCTACCAACTGCCCCACTTGGAGGCTGTGGGTTTCCATCCCCCATCTCTATCCATGAACACCAAGATTTCTGTCTCCCCAAACCTGTCAGGCGTTCACGTCACCTGGGGAGTTTGTTACATGTTCAGGTACATGCACATCATTCCTTGATATTTCAGTCCAGAAAGTGTGGAGTGGAGCTAGGGAACTGTATATTGAAAAGCCTCCAGGTGATATCCTAATGGACGTCATCGATAAACTGTCATTCTCCACTCACTCCAGAACTTTGAAAACCAACACGGACCAACCCACACTCAAAAATCACCATATTCTATTATCTCGTTGAACACATTCCTGGAAGTAGCAATCCATTTTTCATAGTTAACAGTATGTCCAAGTTATGGACTATTTCTCATGGTCTCTGACTGTTGCTTAAATCAAAAAGGTTTTGGTATCTTCCACTTTTCAGTAAAGTTTTTATATCTTTACAGGTACATTTGGGATGAAAATGATTCTCATAATGTCACACATGGGTTGAGCATAGAGAACGTTCTGGATGTGCTTCTTAGGAAGCACAAATATAATTTCTGAATATCCACAACATCCCTAGCTCCACTGTAACACATTGATGCCTCATCGCTCCAAACTGTACACTGGATTCCATGCTGCCTTTGGTGTCATTTAGAAGGAGAGGTTATACCTGTGAGTAAAATGAAATGAAATGGCATGACCATAGTTACTTCAGCAATGTTAACAGATTTCCTGCTATTTGGAACAAATGCTAGTGAGTGAAGTGGAAAAAGAGACCATCGACTCTTTTAGGCATAGTTTACAGATGAAAAGGACCACATTCAAGGTCAGAGCCACACGCCCCACCAATGGTGGGGTGAGAGGAGCTGATTTCCTGTTCACGGGGCATCTGGTCCACTAGACGGACATCATACCTGCGTCCAGGTATGATGCAGTAAGATGGGAAACGGCAGTGTCTCATCTTCCCTCTGTCTGATGAGTTTGGGATGCTGGAAACATCACATCCATTTTTTTGAAGAACTTCCACAGCAACACATGTGAGTCATATTTGTCAATATATGGCACAATGGTACAACGAACCACAGACCCTCAAGAAGATAACCAGTATAGCTGCACAGAAAGAACTCTTGCTACATCATAGCACATAGATGGGGCAATACTTGGTATGCAAAGATTCACAGCATTTACCTGAACACTTCCACAGAAATATTTATCCTTGCTCCCTCCAAAGTCAAACACTGAGAAAATTAAAAATTACAGGCAAACAAATACTTTTTGATAGTCACATCTGAAAGCCAATGTGAAGCCAAGGTTATCACTTTTTCCCTCAATAATTAGAAACTGTTGATATTCTTTATAGTAAAGGTGTGGTATCTGCAATTTCACCAGAACGCTAACAATGAATTTTCTGAGACAGAAGGAGTACACGGCCTTTTCCCTATTTATATTTTAAAATTCTGTATGATTGCAAAAGACAGGAGGAAGGTCACTACAGACTGTGAATTTGTTCCAGTAAGCCTCATTAAGGCTGATGGAAGCCTGAGGCACATGTTTCTTTTTAATAATGGGACCAATTAGCTCCTGATATTAAATTCTTCATCATTCCTCTGAAGAATAATTAGCGATGAAACATCATAACATAAACAAGATATTTGTTTCGACCAATATTGAGACTGTTGTATTTTAACATCATGCCCTGTTCTACTTCATGGACATATAGCGTGAATAATGCCAAATTAAAGGATTTTAGTCAAATCACATTTCCACTCTACACAGATTCCAAGAAAACAGTTTCCTTGAATGACATCTAAACGTCTAAATGTCTAAAAATATATCTTTCATAACCATAGCTTAAAACAGCTGTATTCTTTAAGGAACCCAATCATAATTCTGCTAATAATTACCTTGTTGCATTAGCTACCTTGATGGCAAACCCCTCGAGAATCAGAGTGAAAAAAATCTTCTGAATTGCTTTTATTTACCTAAGCATACATTTGCATAATTTATTTCCCTATAGCATTTATATGCATATATAATATATATTATGCATATATGCATATAAATATATATTTTACCCTCATCTACCTTGTGATAGCAATATAACTAGGTTAACTATTTCTAATGGTTACCTGGGATTCCATTAAGACATTGAATTGCACATAAGCATTGTCATGTTTTCCTGGGAAACTACACATTGGGTTTCTTTCTGCTTGCAATTCATATTAGTGTTTAACCATCTCTTTTCCTAAACTCATAATGACATTTCAAAAGAAGTTTGTTTTACCTACGTCTATCTAAAAATTTCTTTTAGTCTTTTAGATAAATTTTCTTGTAGATATAAGATATATAATCTCATATTCTGCTATTTTATATCTCAATAATTCTATGTTGGCAAATAATTATTGCTTTAAACAGCTTGATTCAGTCTGTTCCTGCTGCTATAACAGAAAATCACAGACTGGGTGGCTTATAAACAACAGATATTTATTTTTTACAGTTATGGAGGCTGAAAGTACAAGATCAAAGTGCTGGCAGATTCACTGTCCTGTGAGGGGGTGCCCTTCCTGGTTCATAGCGGGTGCCTTCTCACCGTGTCCTCACCTGCAGAAGAGGGGAGGGAGCTCTCGGGGGCCTCTGTTATAAGGGCACTAATCCCGTTAATAAGAGCGCCACACTCATGACCTGATCACCTCCCAACTGGCCCACCTCCTGGTACCATCACTTTGGGGGTTGGGATTTTAACATGTATTTTGGGGAGACACAAACATTCAGTCCATAACACAGCTGTTTTTAAATATCCACATGAGGGAATGTAAATTGGTACAGCCACTGTGGAGAACAGTATGGAGGTTCCTCAAAAAAGTAAACAGAGTTGCCATATGACCCCTCAATCCCACTCCTGGGCATATATCCAGACAAAACTCTAATTCTAAAAGATACATGCACCCCAGTGTTCACTGCAGCACTATTTACAATAGCCAAGACATGGAAACAACCTAAGTGTCCATCGACAGAGGAATGGATAAAGAAGATGTGGTACATATATACAATGGAATACTACTCAGCCATAAAAAAGAATGAAATAACACCATTTGCAGCCACATGGATGGACCTAGAGATTATCTTACTGAGTGAAGTAGGTCAGACAGAGAAAGACAAATACTGTATGATATCACTTACATGTGGAATCTAAAATGTGACACAAATGAACTTATCTACAAAATAGAAACAGACTCACAGACATACAGAACAGACTTGTGGTTGCCAAAGGGGAGGGAGGTGGGGGAGGAATGCAGTGGGAGTTTGGGATTAGCAGATTCAAACTATTATATATAGAATGGATAAACAACAAGGTCCTACTGTAGAGCACAGGGAACTCTATTCAATATCCTGTGATAAACCACAATGGAAAATAACATGAAAAAGAATGTATATATATATATATACATGTATAACTGAATCACTCTGATTGTAAATCAACTATACTTCAAAAATAAATTTTAAAACAATAAATAAATATACACAATTATCCTTCACTTAATTTTAAAAAGTGTCCACATATTTTAAAAAATGGTGATGAAAAGCTTTGCCAAGCAGTTTTGTAGAATAACTCGGAAGTTTTCTCTCAGATAGCTTCTCATTTCCTAGTTTTATTTCTACCAATCAAAAATAACAATTAAAGTACCTCACATGAAGGGACAGTGTCAGGATTACAAATAACAGAAATATAGTTGTCTGGCTTATTTAGGAACTAACAGGTAGTGATACTAGCTATTAATAAATTACAATGCCCAAGTAAATTAAGCAAAAAACAAACCAAAAAAATGAGCTCTTAAAGGTTAATCTGTAAAGATAAATATTTGTAAAGTCCAAGAACAATGAAATTAAATAGCTAACAGAATCATAATTTTACTTTAGAGAAAAAAAATTCTACACTTTCAAGGGAAACACTTTTCTAGATTCTTTTAACCCAGAAGGACTGTACAATAACTGTGAGACCCTCTGTTCAAGTGGGAACCTTCACCACATTTTTTTAATACGGAAAATATCCCAAATAAGTCACAAGAACAGATTGATCTCTATTCTATCAATGCCTATCTGCACTGAGAACAATACTCTGATTTCAATCAATGAGAACGTTTATAAAGACACTGAACTTGTGCTGAGTTACAAGTATGAATGGACTTACAATGATGAACTGCTTTTTACTGCAAATCGCTTTGAGAAGGGGTAAACGATTTTTGGTTGGTTTATTCTTCACCTGCCATCTTCCCAGGGGGGTTCCGTTCCTTGTACACTGGGATCAGGTGGGCTTGAGAAATCAAAGATTCACCTTTGGTAACCATAAGTCTGTTTTCGATATCTGGAAGTGTGTTTCTGTTTTGTGAATAAGTTCATTTTTAAAAAAATTAGATTCCACATATAAGTAATATCATACCCTGTTTGTCTTTCTCTGTTTGACTTGGTGACCAAAGGGGAAACCTGGGGGGAAGGGATAAATCAGGAGTTTGAGATGAACATACACACACTACTATATACAAGACAGATAACCAACAAGGACCTACTATACAGCACAGGGAACTCTGTTCAATATTATGTAACAACCTAAACGGGAAAAGAATTTGAAAAAGAAGAGATACATGTGTCTGTATAACTGAACCACTTTGCTGTACACCTGAAACTAACACAACATTGTAAATCAACTGTACTCCCATAAAACCAAAATTAAAGAAAAAAAAAGAAATCAAAGATTTACGAAGACTCGATGTGTGGTTGACACTGATGATAGCCAATGTCCGAGGGGGTCTTCTGGGGGCTCCAGAGCAGCTGGTAGCTCAATTAATCCTCTCATGCAGCCATCAAGTGCCTCTCTTCATGGTGCCCTCCTGTGCTCAGCGAACATCCACCTGTGCCCTTCTGGCGAGATCTCTGGACCTTGGCTGGCTTTGCCTCTCTCTGCTGCCTGGTAAGGCCAGCTATTTTCCTCCTCCTGGTATAAACGCTGTGCTGTTGCCAAGGCGACTGAGTGTGATGGGATGCATCACGGCAGCCTCCACTTCACATGGTCAGAACCTACAGAAAACTGGGTTTGCCTCACCCCTCTGGCAAAGCATGTCACGGGTCTTTTCTGTTCTATTCAGTCCGTGTCTCCACAAAGTCTGGCTGACCTTTCCAATCTCCCCTGAATTGACTTTCTTTCTTAGGATTTTCAAA